>NC_045705.1:52635658-52944111 GCF_009834535.1 Camelus ferus | reverse complement strand
GACGCCCAGGGACTCTGCTGGTTTGTCAGTGTGTAAGGAAAACGGGATAACCCTAAAAGAAGCCTCCAGGGGTAGGAATCTGCTCAATTTCAAACTAATCAAGGCACACACTCCGCGCTGGGCTGTCCACAGCATATGGGCCTGGAACAAGATTATTCTCTCTTATTCACTGTAAGATCCTGGGCTGGAGGGCAGGGAGGCTCACCTCTTTCTCAGGCTTATGGAAATGCTTCACGATGCCATTGACTGCCTCGCCGATGGACTCCTGGATCTGCCCAGTGTTCAGCTCTGATAAAAATCAAGCAGTTATCTCTAACCAATCTCGGAGGTTAATAGTGCTTAGCTGACTAAGCAAGACTGAGGACACAGGGAAGGCCCACAGGAAAGGTATGTCAGCCTGGACCCTGGGAAGTGGCTCTTGCCCACCCAATTCTGCTGAGCTAGCCCTTCCTAAAATCTTGGGACAAAAAGCAAAAACTAATACCTTAGAGTTCTGTCTCTAAGAGATGCTGGTAAAATTTATTCTCCACTTTGCCCTGGAATTTTTGGCAACCAAAACTTGACTGTGAAGCCCAGGAACCAGGAAGGGAAAGGCCAGAAAGTAGACCCCTCTCCTCTGCAGGACCACATACAAATAGCACAGAGGACCCAGGTCAGGCTTCAGGAGCTCCCCTCTCCTTCCTGTCCTCCAAAGAGAGTACCGAATCCTCCCAATGATGCATGAGGAGGGTGACAAATGCCTGAGGCTGCTTTGTTGGCAAAGGTGGTCCTTGAGGCAGCTGCACAGGCTGGGATCTGGGCTCCCTTATCAGGGCTCCCAGAAATCTGCCTATTCCCCAGGCTGGGCAGCATGAGGGCCCAGCCCCGCTTCCCACTCACTGGGCTTGTTGTTGGGTGAGATGGTAACGAGCCTCCGGATGACGCTGGGAGACTGCTGCAGGGGCGGGGTCCGGCACGGTCTCTCATCCACCTCGGGCTGGGATGTGAGCAGCTCCCCAACCAGGACCCGCTCCAGGCTTCCATCATCCATGCCCTTCCCCAACCACCGGCCACATGGGAACCTGAGGGTCAGGCAATGCGTCAGAGCTCCAGCTCCTCCAGCGTCCTTCCCCTTGCTGCTCAGCAAGAACCATCAACAAAGCCAATCCCTGGGGATCAGCTCTGAAAGCCAGTTGGGGAGCCCTCAAGGCCCTGCTCATCATCCCACCATGTAGCATTAGGGAAGCCACAGCGGTATCATACACCCTCACTTGGAAAACCCTTCTATTTCTTTTCAGGGCATGAGGCAGGGCCAAACAGGAAGTTGCCTCAGCCTATGACAACCTAAAAGGTCCCCCTGGCAACCCCACATAACCAAGCATCAAACCCAGCCTCTGGGAGTACACCAAGCCCCACTGTCTTAGGGCATAGCCGAGGGAACACTTACTTATAGGTATGTCCAGTGATCTCATTCCTGACCAGCACATACTCCACCAGCCACTTGGCATACAGCCCAGAGTTATCATGGCCTATCTGCACAGTGGTGAGCTTCCCCAAGTTCTGGCACTGTGAGAGAAGAGCCAAATAGAGAAGATGAGGTAGGTCAAGAAAATAGGAGAAAAGAGCAAAACACCTTAGAGGCACAGATCCGACTGGCTGCCTGCAACCTGGCCCCCCAGTATCTGCAGGGGCAGAGCTCATGGCTTCCCCTACCACCAGAGATGCGGGTACAGCACTATCTCACAAGGATGATGCTGAGAATGAAACAGCCTACTCCCTCGAGGAAGACTAGGGCCTGGGAGCAGAAGGCTCTGGAAGTGGGACAGCAGGCTGAGGTCTCTGTGAACACTTGGGCTCAGCAGCTGAAAGGACTCTTAGGGATTTCTCAACTCACCATGGACAAGGAGGCAGGCAAATCCAGATGGGTAGGTGCGTTTCAGCCAGAGACCATTTAGACAGGGTCTAAACTCCTTGGGTCAACCCTTGGCTCTGGCGTCTGATCACTTTGGGGCAGGTCAGCTGTGCTGAAGCATAACACTGTACAGAGCAAGGCCTCAGTAAAACCCTGCAGAAAGCTCCCCAAAGTAGCTGTTGAAACTCAGATCTCCACAGAGCCTGGGGCTGTGGTCCCCAGATCCAGATAATACATACCTCAAAGGTCATCTCTAACACGTTCCTGGGAATCTGCAGGATCTGTGTTTCACCCAGTTCTCCTGATATGCAGATCCATGGGTTGGCGGTGAACATGGAGCCACCCAGCTTCTTGCTTGGTACGATCAGGATGTGGTAAGGAATCACTAGGGGAAGCCACAAAGGCATTGAGGGGACCAGGAATCCCTCCCATACCTGAGAGGGCCCTGACCTGCCCCAGGTGTGCTGGCATGATTATGGCTCCTGGTTCAGAGCCTGGAGCAGCAGGTCCCAAGGACCTAGTCTCTGATCAGCTTAGACTATTAGCCAATCTTCCCCTCAATCTCACTCCTCCCAGGGTTACCACCCAAACATCCTAATCTAAGTCCAACTGCAAGCTCAGAGCTAAGTAAACCTACTCCTTAAACAATATCACCAACTCAACATTGTACTAAATTACTTTTCAGAGCACTGTTCTATCATCTCATGGACTCTAACAGCAATCTCCAGAGAGGCCAGGCACGTATCACAATGCCTCTTCAGAAGCACTGAGAGGGAAATGGCTCGCCTCAGGTCTCCGAGGTTCCAGTCCAGTGCTGTTTCTACTGTAGCCTATAACCCTTGTCTCTGAGAGTGAGGATGAGTGTCATACAGAAACAAGAGTCCACACCACTGAGGCTGCTGGGTCACTGGCCAAACATCTCTCCACAGAGCAAATTCAGACTACCCCCCACCAAACAGAGCATCCTGGCTCCAAAGAAAGATGAGGCTCCAGGGGTCTTCCTTAGACCACTTTGAACCTTCTTCCTCACTCTGCAAATAGGGAGACTGAGGCCCACTGCAGGGATAGACACTGCTCACAGACACATAATGAGTTAGGGTAATACAGGGCCTGGACCCAAATCTCCCACTGCCATCTGGAGTTCTTTCTGCTACTTTAGGAAGAGTGGTTTTTTTTTTTTTTTTTTTCTGGGGGTTGGTCTGAAACCTTCTGTGATGCTGAATGACTCTCTCTCAGCCCAGAACAAAAGGGAGACTTCTTTACAGGTGTGCAGAGGAGGCAGTGAACTTCACCACCCCACCCTACCCCACTCTACCTTAGGTACCCAGAGCAGTGCCAAGGACCATAGTGACAACACAATGGCCAAAAGCACTGAGCTCCCTAGTTCAGAACAAGAAGAAGTTTCAGAGGGAAAAACCACCTCCAAGGAGGGCAAATGCACCTCTATCTCCATGGTAGAAAGTACAAGCAATAATCTTTTCTTTAAAAAAGGAGACAGCCTCAGGCAGGCTCATGAAGACTGGTGCTAAGAAGGCCAGTGGGGAGCACAGGGCTACTCACAGATAGTTGTGAAGACATTGGTGAAGCAAAAGTAATCGACGGCATTGAAAGAGAGGAGGTGATAGAGGAACTGCTCCTTCTCGTCATCACAGCGCAGGAAGGCGTAGCGCTTGTATAGCTTTCTGTCAGAGAGGAGGCAACGCATCAGTCTCCCAGCCCAAAGGAGGGGAAAGAGGCTAGCATTAGTCAGTTCTGGAAGGAGACAGTTAAGGGAAATATATGAAGTCAAGCTTCATAAAACCTAAAAAAGGAACAAAGCCAGCTACCTTGTTTGAGGGCCAGAGGGAAAGTGGCTTAAACTAGAGCAGGAACCACAAAAACCAAACTCTACCTGTATCCAAGGGTTGATGTTACTATAATGTAAAGTGCCAGAGTCGGAAGATCTCCTTTCCTAACTTGAGGACTGGAATGAAATTTCCTCAGGGATGACACAGGCCCTCCCAGGCTTCTACAGGGCATCGCCCCAGTGTGTGGTGTGGGAGTAGCAATGGTAGGAGGTCTGTGGTCACCATTCCTTACCAGGGCTTAGTCTCTGACCCTCAGCAGACCTGAGAGCCACGAGTCAAACCACTGCTCTGAATGTGAATTTAAGCCTAGAACAGCTACAGAAGCAAGGAGTGAAATGATCCAGTTCACAGACAAGGAAGAGCTGCACAGATCATGTCCTTCCCCTCTTTTCAAACTTCCTCCCACCCCCACCCATCATCCACTGCTCCCTCATCAAAGGCCAACTCTTCTGCCTGACACTGCAGGCCCTCTCCGCCTGCAGAGCCATGGTGCCCTCCCCAAGCAGTGGGGACACAGAGAAACAAATGCACAGGCCCCAAGCACAGAGAAACACACTCAGAACAGAGGAAAGTCCCTGTCCTGGCTGCCAAGACTGTCGGAGAGGCATGGATTCAACAGACCTGTGAGGGTCTACCCAGACAGTTTAGAAGGTACTTCCCACAGATAATTTACCAAACAAGGCCTACTATGTGCAGGTGCTGGAGAGTGAAGCACCTATCCTCAAATACAGTCTAGATGAATACATCAGGCAAAGGCCACAGAGTAAGACAGGCCATAATGAGCTGCCAAATGAAAGGCTCTCTCTGGGCACTTAGAGCTTCAATGGTCCTAGAGCAGGAAGGCCTGAAGGACAGCATGAGTTTAGACAGAGGCTGTAAGAGAAGGAGAGGGACAGGGTATTAAAGCCAGTCTGGCTAGAGCTGAGAGCCCAGGGGAGCAATCAGTTAGCAGTGAGGCTGAAAAGCGTGGCTAGAGTCAAATGAAGGCAGGCCCTAAATATTCAGGCGAGGGAGTTTACAATGTGCCCTACAAGTAGTAAGTTTCTTAGAAGTAAAGGGAAAGCCATGACCAACTTCAAGAAATTTAAATTTAGCGCCGCTGAAGGGTGAAAGGGGCATGAGGGTGAAACCTAGGCAGTGGCAGCAGGTAAGGACACAGGTGGAGTAGAGGCCAAGGACCTGAAATGTGTATGTGGGAGATAAAGCCAAACAAGGAGTCACAAAGACTCCAAACTTGGAGCCTAGGTAGGGAGAAGGAGTACTGAGAAAGGTGCATGGTTCATGCCTCCAGTGCAAACTTCAATAAGCGGCAAAACAAATCAATAATGATAACACAGCCCATTGGTGTTAAAAAAAAAAAAAAGGAATGAAAAAATACTATAACAAATGTTGTGGGTGCCTGGAGGAGGAATGGACAAGCCTCTGGGGAGTCTAGGCAAAGAAAACTCCTGACTAGGCCCTGAAAGGGCTGAAGACATCCTGAGAAGTGGGGGTGGGGCGGTGTCCTGATGTGGCTGGAGCTTTATGCAAACTGAGGAGAAAGATCAAAGAGGAAAGGATGGAGGCATAGGGAGGTTCTGATGAAGTATCCCCTTCTCTCTCCCTGAATCCCACTCAAAATGCAATCTGTGGCAGCAAAGCTCTCCTCGTTTCCCACTCACTGGAGTAGCACAGGGGTCAGAATATCATGTGAGAAGTTATTATGTACTGAGTAAATTCTGAGCTTCTGTCCTCTAACAAGGGCTACAGTTTAAAGGAACCAAGATCAGCCTCCTCACCAAGGTCTGTGCCCTGTTTGCTCCTGCCTAGGCCTTTCCGTTCACAGGCCCTAGACCTCTCCACTGTCCTGGACTTCATCAAGTTCCTGGGCTTGACCACTTCTCAGCTACCTCTCTTCCCTGTCCTCCTGCCAACCTGCAGCCTCTCCTGACCACACCAGCCTGCAGGAATCCCTCCTGCCCTGTCAGACCCTGGTACCCACACAGACACAGCAACAGATTTTTCCAGGACAACAACTGTTCTCTAGAATTAAGTATGCCGACAATTCCCTTCCAAGCTCCAGGTTTAAATATTCACTTGTTCTCTTTTACTTGTTCTTCCAATCTTCAAGTTTTATTCCTAAACCTTTTTGTCCCTAAAGGGAATCACACTTAAGCACTTTTAAGAACTGCTATTTCATAACCTCTCGAAGTGAGCTCTCTAACCTAGCAAGGTTTTAAACCTGGTTTTTTGCTGTGGTTTAAACACACAATAAACAGTTCAAAAATTACATTTTCAGTTTGAATAAAAACAGATTCTGCAGGTTTAATCAATTTGCTTACACAAAATTTCCCCATGGTCCACTCCTCTCCTTTTTCATCCACATGAAGTCACATAATAAAGGATGTCATGAAAAGATGCCCAAGGAAATGCCAAAAAGAAAAATGCCCAACAGGTCTGCCAATGAAGAAAGAACCAAACATATTAAGGAAAAGCTCTGAGAGGCAGAGAAGGCGGGTAGCCTTCCTCCCTCTTCTTCCTCTAGTAACAAGGGTACAGAAAAAATACAAAGCATATAAAATCAAGAGAAAGGAATTGCAGGTTTAGTGGTTCCTAGGAGTGACGAAGAGCAAGGACCTGGTTACTCTGGGCTGGCCCTGGGCTTGGGAGAGAACAAAAGAGATAAGGGGATGTCTCAGAAGTTTCTTTATTAACTCTACAATCCATTCCCCCTGAAGACAGGAAAGAGACCAAGAAAATGCTCTATGCCAAGAGGTTTACAAATCCCGTGAGAGCTACAAGGAGAGGAGGACTTCCAAAACTCTGAGGTACCCAATGAGGATTCCAGCCTTCTCACTACTTCTGTAAGAAAGCTATTTTGGGAGCTTGCAGATCAAGAAGGTAGGGAGAACAGATATAACAGAATTATTCTACAGATAAAGAAGCAGAAGAAGAAATGCTGCAAAACCTTCATACGCAATTTGAGTTTAACTGAATTCAGCAGAAATGACATACTGAATACCCCTCTTTCCCACAGGGGTTTCCAATCCCTTCCCCCGCCATTCCCAAGAGCTACTTCTACTCCAGGTATTTTGTAACCTCTTGGCGGCCTTACTTGGTGAGCTCATGCTCTGAGAGAAGCTGCTTCAGGTGTCTGGAGAGTAACTTTTTCTCCATGGACAGTCGTACCCATGCTCTGGCTTTTCCCACATCAGTCTTGATTTCTCCGATGTTCTGGATGTGCCTGAAGGGGGAATGGGAAAAAGGAAGCGGAGGGAAGGGTGGGAGATGAACTCACTACCAACACCTCCCCTGTAACACCAAAGGAAGCCTGGTGAGGCAGCCCTACCCATCTTGGGAGAGTCTCTCTCTCTTGTTCTCTAGATCCTGGGCTTCCATGTGACTTTGCCAGACATGGTCACCACAATTTGGGTGGGGAAAGACAGTACAGCTCTCAAAAAGCCAGGCGAAGCCTGGAGCCCCTAGGCCTTGAGATACCCTGGTGTAATTCTCCAAAAATGTCAGGAAACCCAACTGCTTGTATAGCGCTACAAACGCATCACGAACCACAGGAGCACTGAGGAGGGCCTCCTGGTTAAGAGATGCTGTAGGCGCCCAGGTCACTGAGGCTCTGCTATTTAACGTGGACTCCCAAGCAGCAACTGAAAACAGGATTTCAGAGGCTTATTACAAATGAGCCCGCACTGACCTCATATCCTGAATGAGGGAGATTCTCAGGGGAGACATGACTGAGCTGGCATCGGACTTCCTCCGTTCTGAATCAAGAAATATTCCTAGAACAAAAAGGCTGGTTAAGTCTAAAGAGATCTGACAACCCACACAGCTGACTACTCTTCTTATCTCAAATCACAAATTTCTACAGGAAAAAATTGGTTGCTTTGGTAACACTTTAATCAATCATTTCACGAATATTTATGAAGTACCTACCAGGTATCAAATTTTAAACTTTTATGCATATCATTTCATTTAATTCTCTAACAACTTGTAAGACAGCCATGAAAGTACATACAAAGAGGTCAGCTGTTTTGCCCCAGTTACCAAGTGGCAAAGTCAGGACTGGAAGGAACACAGATCCTCTGGCTCCTAATTCTGCTCTTGCCTCAAAATGGACTACAAAAGACCTGAGGGAATGTGTAAAGAACACAACCCGGAATGCTGAGGACCTCTAGATACAGTATCTTTATATCTTCATGTCTGGCCCAACGTTCCAATGATCTTCATCATTCAGCTGTTGAGAATTCTGTGCTAGTTTTTCCTTTGGCAGTAACTTCTATAGCTTTCCTGGAAAGACTCTTGCTCTCATATCCAGAAAATGAGAAAGGAAACTCCTTATGAGGCTACTTATGGAGCTCTTATACCTAGTTTTCAGCCAATTATTTTCCCCATGTTCAGTGCTGGTTGAGGTCAACTAGTTCAAGGGCAAAGACAATACTGAATTCACATCTACCTTTTCAGTCCCATTTAAATTGATCTTTACCATTAGGATAAGAACATCCAAGAAAGGTAAACAAACTCCCCAGCAGAGAGGAGAATGAAGGATGATGTGAAGGGGTGATGCTGCCAAGAAGTAAAGGAAGGAGGGGAACTGTCCTGGAAGGGACACTGTAGGATGGTATAAAGAACAAGAGACCAGGAGACAAGAGGCCTGGTTCCGGAACTGGCCCCTTCCATCAATTCACTTCGTGATCCTGAATAAATTCAATTCCTCTCTGGATCCTAGTTTCCTCCTCTTATAAAATAAGATGATCTCTGGAATCCCCGCCAACTCTAACATCTTTATTAAATAGAAATAGAAAGCAAGTGTAAGGGATTGTGCACACCAGGCCCTGACTTTGATGAGTTCCAAGGTAGGACACCAACAAACAGGCTCTCTTAACTGACAGGACAGATCATCAATGCCCATCTCAGAGAAATAAAACAAAAGACTCTGAAAACACTTGCTCTAAACACAGAACATCAGTAACATCCAAATCCATGTAAAATCCAAATTCATTCTAAGACTGGCCTCTTGCTGATATAAATCTTCTATCTCACTGATCAAAAGGGTATAAAAACACATAGTGAAAGCAGACCCCATGGCCTTGGCATGCTCTGTGGTTCTGAGAGTCCTGTGGCTTAATATTTAAAAAAGAAAATATTATGGAGTAAAGGCTTCATTGACCTGAAATGGAATAGTCTGCTACAGATGATCACTTCGGTGGGGGATGGGAAAGTGAGTGGCGGGAGTTCTGTCCAGTAGTGCAAGAGACCATCTTACCTGAGGTACTGAAGCTTCCTGATGTGAGTTTTCTCTGTCGGTTTTCCTGATAATGTAACAGGTGGGACCACAAGGCTGATTTCCCCTGGAACCAATGGAAGGGAGAAATACCTATCAGTTTAGATTTCTGAGAGCACAGAATCCAGTGAACACAGTCAGAGATCATTTGAACATACAGATATGGGCTTTTGCTGAGAAGTACCTGTCCTGTTTCTTATTTCAGTGTACACCTAGATGCAATGTATGCAAATCCATATTACCTGAATAAAATCCAGGAGAAATATAAAGAATGGAAGGGAACAGAAAAAAGAAATGGTCCACCACTGGGAATAGGAAGGACATGGCCAAAAAGAGCCTGACAATGGACCGTGGATAAGAAAGAAAAAATTAAACAAGGACCTATCAATCTCTAAACAGTCTGTTGGTTGAAGGTCAGCTTGGGTAGCACACGATGGCTTTTGCACAGAGGACCTGACATTCAGTCTACAAGATTCTATAACAGTTCCCAAATTTCCTAAAACATTTAAAGGCATTCCTGCCCTAAGTCATCACTATGATGAGGATTTACTGCGGAAGGTACTTTGAAGAAGACTGCAGGAAAGTAGGCTGGTACTTAACTGCAAGTCTGAGATACACTATATAGTCAACATAGTAGAATCTTGGCACTTGAAAATGTAAGAGTTGCAGTTTAAACTACTGGAGACATGTAGTCATTTGTCATTTTGCCAAGGCACAAATCTAAATAGCACCTGGAAGCCTAACGTAAGGGAGCAATTTGCCTACATAGTGAGTGAGCCCAGCTGGCCACCCAGCAACTGCTTTGTCTCTTTTTAGTCATCCTTCAGTACACAGTGACCCTTGCTATGGGATAAGAACTATATTTCAGATTGATGGTAAGTGTTCCTATACAGTTGGCATAATATAAAAGTAGTATAAGTTTCTTTTAGTAGATTTATTATGATCATTCTGTAAGTGACTTTGGTTCTGTATTTCATAAAAGTAATGGTAATGATGACAGAAGCTACCATGTCTTGAGGCTTGCTATGAACTAAGCACTATATTAAATGTTTAAAAGACAACGTTTTATTTAATGCTCCCAACAAGGTAGGTACCTCTATCCTCATTTTCTTTAGAAAAGAGCAAATTGAGAATCAGAAAGATTAAGTGACATGCTCTTTGATTTAGTTATTCAACTTCCAGAAACACATTCATCCACCCATTTACTGAAACCTAGCTTAGGACCCTGAAAAGGCAGAGACTGTCTTATTCATCACTGTATCCCCAGAATCTAGGCAGACTAGGAAGGCAGCCTCCCTTAAGGGAACTGTCTGGATGTGACACACAAATAAAGCTGGTCACCAAAGAGTCCTCATACCCAATAATGCTACAGAGTCAAAGGCAAGAGCATCAGCAGGCCTGTGCCAGGAGGACACCTGGGCTCTCAGTGACAGTACTGGTGAGGAGGGAGCGCGAGAGCAAGAGCGAGAGAGCAGCAATGGGGCTCAGTCTCGTGACAGGGCACTGGGGGCTCTCTAGTCCAGGAGACACAAATTATTCTTTTCCACCTTTTGCAAAGGACCTGATTAGAAATGCAAGATTCAGTACAGCCTAACTATCCATTTGGGAATGTGGCCATACAATGTATAGCACCAGATTCTCCAAGAATGTTATATGCCTCAAAGATAAGAAACTCCTTCTCATTTACCAGTCCTCAAATGGCAGCAGTTACAAAACCAGTCTGAAAAACCAAACCTCATATTTAATTGCCAGAAAAATATACTAGAGAAGGAAGTCCTTGTCCTTGGAAAATACCACCCAAAGCCAAAGACAGAGGTGAGGATACCAGAAGTTCTTACACGGACTTGCTGTAGGCAGCCTTGCAAAAGCAGGCAGTCAGTTAATAACAAAACCTAGGAGGCTAGCAGCAACAGCCACGGTTTGGGTTCACTCTACTTTCTACGCAGATAGTATGGGTAGTTGCTCAGTAAGGCGCCCCCAGAAGGCGGTGATAAGATCACTCTCAGAGTGAATTTGGTCACAGTCGGGTGCATGATGGTGGAGACCAGGGAACCAGGTTATAATCTCTGGACTGGAACATAACTGAAGAATGTCTCAGTGGGAGAAAAGTGGTCTAAACACAGGCTAGATGTGTTTAGCAAAATGGAGGCCTAAGGAGGACATGCTGCAGGAACCCCATAAAGACAGTCAGGGATTTCAGTCCCCAGCTGAACGTATGTCCCCGCCAGCAGGCACAGACCCTCAGTTCCTTCTGGTGACACTGTCAGTGCTTCACTTTTAGAGCTCTAAAAGCAGGACTCAGAACAAAATGGAATCTCAACTGAAAAGCCCCTACTATTCTTTACCGGTTTCTCACCAAGTACCCTCTGTCAGTCCAAAGTGAGAAGAGGATCAAATGGGCTCCAAAAGAAATTTTCCCCATACTGTGGGAATTCCTGAAGGACATGGCTGCAAAGCCTCAGGGGACAGGTTTAAAACATGTGATACGGTATTATTATTTTTTAATGCCTCACTAACTCCATAGAGATTTTTATGGAGAATATTAAACAGTTTGGAAGGTGTATGTTATGCCAAAACACTGAAAGAACTCAACTATATGGCCAGGCTTTCTAAACTTTAAGGAAAATAATAAAATGATTATGTATATTCCACTCATTTATTACACAGAAAAGGACTGAAACAGAAATCCTTCATGTGGAACCCAGCATAATAACAGCTGTCATATGTTACATATCCACATGCCAGGTACTTATTTTTATTACATCTCATTATCAGAACAACCCTGAAAAGTAGGTTTTATTAACTCTGTATTACAGATAAGGAAGACAAGACTAAGAAGTCATAAGTCACTTAAAGTCATCCAGTGGAGCGAGGGTTAAAATCCAAGTCTTTCTGACTCCAAAGCCCACAGTGTTGCTACTATACTACAGGACTCTCAAAAGAAATTTAGGGATATGATACACAATTATTAACATTTAAAAAAATCTATAATCATAGTGCTGTTTATAATATCGAAAAATCAGAAATAACCTAAATGACCAATAATAAGGGATTGATTCAAGTACTGCACATCAATACATAGAAACAGTAATTAAAACTGAGATTTTAGAATAATAACCACAAACATTTACAGAGAACCTCCAGATACTAGGCTCTGAGCTTAGTGCTTTACACAAATTATCTTATCAAATCCTCACAAGAATCCTATGGAGGTGTGTACTTTTAAAATTCCAGTATACACATGAGGAAACAGAAACTTAGTTTCACAAACTTATTAAGTGGGAATTAAACCCAGGACTATCTGATTTATAGTGTCAGATTTTAATCCTTACTATAGTATCACCTAAAAATTAGTTAAGGACATGGAGAAGATATTCTGAGGTGAGAAAAAACAAGTTCTAACATATTATGTATAGTATGATCCCATTCAGATTTTTTTAAAAACAGCTTTACTGAGACATAATTCACATTACCATAAAATTCACTTATAAAATATACAATTTTGTGTCAAAAAAATCTGTTTTTTAGTATATTCAAAGAGCTATGTAACCATCACCACCACCTAATTTTAGATCATTTTCACTACCCCAAAAGAAACCCCATTAGCAGTCACTCCACATTCCTCCCTTCCTCTAGCCTGTGGTAACCCCTAATCTACATTCTGTCTATGGATTTGCCTATTGTGGACATTTTATATAAATGAGATGATACACCTTGGGGTCTTTTGTGACTGGCTCCTTTCACTTAGTATGTTTTCAAATTTCATTCATATTGTACCATGTATCCATACTTCATTCCTTTTATTGCTGAATAATATTCCACTGTATGAATATACCACATTCAGCTTATCCACTCATCACCTTATGGACATTTGCGTTGTTCCACTTTTTGGCTGTTAAGAATAAGGCTACTATGAATATGAACATTTTTATACACGTCTCTATAACAGACATGTTTCCATTTCTCATGAGTACAAAGCTAGAAGTGGACTTGCTGGTCATATAACTCTGTTTAACATTTCAAGGGACTGCCAGATTGTTTTCCAAAGCGGCTGCAACATTTTACATTCCCACTAGCAATATCTGAAGGTTCTAATTTTTCTACGTCCTTACAAACACTTGATATTGACTGCCTTTTAAATTTTAGCTATCTTAGTAGATGTGAAAAGGTATCTTACTGCGGTTCTGTTGGATTTTTAAACACGCAGCTCTACATGGGCATAAATGCACAGAAAAATGTTTTGAAGGACAGATGAGGTAGACCGTCTCTATGCCCATGAGAATGAAAACTCCAAAAGGGCAGAGATCTTGGTCTGTTTCGTTCACTGGGCTATCGCCAAGTACCTACAACTGTGCCTGGCACACTGTAGGTCCTAAATAAACATTTGCTGGATATTTAGATTTATTTTCTAATTCTTCCATAATAAAACTGCTTTTGAAAACTTTTCAAATTCTTTTCAAGTTTAAAAATGCATGAGAGTATAAGCTGTCCATCTTGCCTGGTTATTCAAAGTAGAGTATTTTGAAATAAAGAAATTCTCTTCAGATAAAGCAGTAAAAAAATCAAACTTACTCAACTTTTTTGGTCTTCTCTCAAATCTTTAGAAAGTTAAGCTATCTGCATATAAAAGAAATGTTAATGACAGATCTTCTTGCACTGGGAATGTACAATCAGTGAAGGACCATTACAGTATGTTTGGTATTTCCTAGCTCCAAGTTCTCTTTCTTTTGTGTTCTATCTCCAGACTAGGGCTAGCTACCAAACAGGATCTATCAGTCTGGCCTCCAGCTCTATTTACAGGAAAAAAGATGCCACTTTTAAAATGTCTGACAAACACATAGATTTATAAAGCTTATTTTTAAAGAAAATAGCTTGGGTCATATTTATTTACTTATTTGTTTAACTATTTTAACTCCCACTCCACAAGCACCATGAGCCATTCTTCAAAGCCAGCCAGTTGGAAAAGTGTGGCAAAGCTAGTGAGCAAAAACAGGAAGACTGCTTGCTTAGCAGGGAAGGGCCAGACATTCATTACCTGTTTCACCTGTAGCCCATGACTCCAGATCCTTTCCAGGAGGTCACAAAGGCTGGCAATCAAGGTGTTCTCTTCCACCCCTGTGATGTTCACCTCTCCGTGCCCTAACTCCACAGCCTCTCGGCCCATCTTCTCCACCAGCATCCTCTTGGTCTGTAAGAAATCAGTCAGTAAGATTAGATACCCACAGTGAGCAGGATCACATTCAACTGGAGAGGGCTGTGGCCACCTGCATAGCACATTTGCTGGGCTGGGAGGGACAAGAGAAGTCAGACCCACAGATAAAGAGTGTGTTTATTCTCCACCATACAGGTCAGATTATAGTACAGTGCCTTCTTTAAAAGTTTAGTTAAGAAGATAAGATGACCCTGAGCAAGTGATTTCATCACTCCAGATTCAGTTTTTACATTTATGAGGTGAAAGAGTTGAACAAAATCCTTTGGTCATGAATGTCACCTCTGACAGTCTCTGATTCTCACTATTTAAATGACATTAAATAAACCTTTAAGCATTTAATCCTAGGAATATATCTAAAGTACCTGTCAAGGGGATAAAAAATTGAGGAATAATTTACTTTAAGGTAAAAATTTTCAAATGCTTATTGTAAAACAAAAACAAAAACACACACTGTATAATGATAGTTGCAGCTTTTATTACTATGTGCCAGGCACTGTATTAAGTATTATTACATTATCCCATGTAAGCCTAATAATTCTGTGAGAAGTATTATTATTTTTCACAATTTGCTGATAAGGAATTTGAGATCAGAGAACTTAAGTAACTTGCCCAAATTCACACAGCAAAGAAATAGCAGATCTGGTCCTTGAACCTAAACCTGCCTGAATATTGAAACTAAGCTCTTAAGATTTAGTCATGTTATAAATTTGTGACATATAAAAATCTAAAAAGCAAGGAAAAAAAATCACCCCATATCCTACCTTTCAGAAACAATAACTCAACATTTTGGCTTATTTCTTTCCAGTGTTACTATTTTTAATGTTTTTATTGTGGAATATGTCTCATACACACACACATACATATATATATATATACTATTATACTATCATAACCAACAACCAGGTTAAGAAATAAAATGTTGACCATCTATACCTCTGAAGCACTAACGTGGCTTCTCCAATCATCTTCCCAATCTAGAAGTGATCACTATCCTGATTATCACCTATACTTGCATCCCTAAAGAATGTAGTTTAGTTCTGCAGGTATGCTTTCCCTTATTATTTTCTTTTTCACTCAACTTTGTGAAATTCATCCACACTGATGAAAGTATCTGTTGTCTATTTCCATCACTGTATAGCATTCCATTCTATGAATATACTGCAATTTACTATTTATTCTCCTACTGACTAGGGTTTGGGTTGTTTCCGGTTTAGGGCTATTACAAAGAACTCTGTTGCAAACTTCTTGTATTTATCTCCTGGGTCATGCTCCAAAGGTTTCTCCAGGAAATATACTTAGGAGAAGAATACTCAATAATGAATGCTATGCTGTTTTCCAAAGTGGTCGTTCATACCCATTTACACTTCCAACAGTAGCAGAGTTCCCAGCTGCTCCACATCCTAGCCAACAGCTGATAGTGTTAGGCTGATTACTGTATTTCTTCAATTCTAAGATGTACACTTTTCCACATACTAACAAATCTGAAATTAGGACACATTTCACAGTCATCGTTGCTCAGGCAGTAGACATACGGAAGTTGTCACTGACTGGACTTCCTTCTGGAAACTTGAGAATGAATGCTAGAGGCATGGAAAATAAATCTCAGAGACAAGAGAGGGGCCCTCTTTAAAGAAGGGCAGAAATGTTCTTGATGGCAGAAAAGACAACACTGTTAGGGAAATTATGAATATCAATGACTCAGAATGAACTGATAAAGCTTTTTAAAAAAAATACCTAAATTCAGATTATTAGTACTGATTTATCAATCTAACTTGTAACAGTAATAATTTATTCTGCCAAGAGAAAGTATATTTGATTTCATCATGTAAATGAGCACTGCTTAGAAACTGAAAATGCAGGAAAATCTTTTATTTTCCATCAATGAATAAATAGGATGCAGTAGAGACCAAGTTAGTTCAACTGTCCTAAAAAGTATGGTATACTGACTTGGCTGAAAGGCTATATTTTTACTAGAAATTTAAATTCATAACTAAAACATTAAGTACACAAGAAACTGACACATTGTAAACTGACTATATGTCAATAAAAAAAAATAAATTTTTAAAAATAACTAAAACATTAAAAATTAAGAATGACTATCTTTTGATCCAGCAATCCCACTTCTAAGTATATATCCAAAAGAACTGAAATCAGGTTCTCAAAGAAGTATCTGTACCCCCATGTTCACTGCAGCATTATTCATGACAGCCTAGATATGGAAACTACCTAAGCATCCATTGATAAGATGAATGAGTAAACAATATGTGGTATATATGTACGCTAGAATATTATTCAGCCTTAAAAAAAAGAAGGAAATCCTGCCATTTGCAGCAACATGGATGAACTTGGAGGACATTGTGCTAAGTGAAGTAAGCCAAACAGGACAAATACTACATGATTCCATTTCTATGAAGTCTCTAAAATAGTTGAACAAATTCATAGACAAATTGATAGAAGCAAAGAATAGAATGGTGGTTGCTAGGGGTAGGAGGGAAAAATAAGGAATTGTTGCTCAAGAAGTATGAAGTTTCAGTATTCACAGGTAAGATGAATCAGCTCTAGCGATCTGCTGTACAACATAGTGCCCATAATTAACAATACAATATTGTGCAATTTAAAATATGTTAAGAGGACAGATATCATGCTGTGTTCTTGCCGCAAAAACAAACAAAAAACACAAAACAACGTAAGGAAATTTTTCGAAGTGACACATATGTTTACTTTGATTGTGGTGATGGTATCACCAGTGTATGCATAGTCCAAACTCATCAAGACATACACATTAAATGTGTGCAGTTTTCTGCATATCAATTATACCTTAATAAAGCTTAAAAAATTAATATTTTTGTTGAGGGGAGAAAAACATCCTAACAACCAAGTTAAACTGAATAACACACTTTGGTCTAGCACATAATAGGCACTCAGTGAGTTCTTGTTTCTAGACATATGCGATCACTGCTATCAGATTAAAATGGAGAGGGAAAAACATTTTCATATGTGTAAGACTATTCTGCTGAAGACAATTCAACTACATTATTTAAGATATTACTTAAAACTGATGATTTTAAGTAATGAAAGATGTCTAAAATTAAAAACTGTATCTGCCTATCTGTTTTAAAGAATACAACATATTAAGCTTATACCAAGCAAAGTGTGCTTTCTCTCAATTAATGGTTTATTTTATTTAAAACAAATACACCTAATTCCAAGTTAACAAGATCTTAAAACTAGATGTATCACATTATATTAACAGTTATTTTCAAAATCAAGAAAGAGTGATCAGAGCTAGGCCTTGGTCTCACCTTGGCCACCAAGAGAAATTCACAGGTGTCCACACTCACCTTGTTCCGGCATTCCTTCAGCAGACCCTCTACAAACTTCCAGTTGGTTTGGGCAATCACTGACGGGGAGAGGTTGGATAGTTTGGGCTGGCGGATGGTGCTGCCCATGTTCCTGGCTTCCTGAATGTACTTCTACAGCAAAGGAAAAATCAAAGACTCAATGTGCCCAAGCACACAGACCACAGGCGACCAGTACTGATGGTTCCTGAAGAGGGCACTATCACCCCGCACTTTCTTACTGCTTCTTTCCTAGGTTCAAGGCACAAAGTTTAAAATGCAACACTTGCGTCAAAGGGAAAAACTGAGATGATGTGATGAATTAATTCTTTTTCTCACGTAAAGCACTCCGTGACTACTGGAATTACCCTTGCTTTAATGATTCAAGAGGTAGAAAACACGGCTACAGCACATAGGAGTGTGTAAACTCTCATGAGTGGGCAAACCAACTCAAATCTCAGAGTAGTACTGAGAAAATCATTTTCCCCAGCAAGCTAGGAGGAATTTAACTCCTCTGCTCACTTCAAAGATATCCATCCTTGCTAAATTAGGGCCTGGAAAACATATGGGTACACTCAAAACACAACTGCATTTTCTGCTTTTTACAGTTTGCTGGTGATTCTCCATATGCTGTCTGTTTTAACACAACCCACATCAATGCAGTAAATTGCACACTAACATCCTCTCAGTATCCCAGGTTAACAATCAACATTTTTACCCTAGACTTCTTTCTTCCCCCATATTTATTCAAGTGCTACAATTCTGCCCATTCTACCTTTTGGCCCCTCAATCTGCCCCTACTATCAACCCCCAAGGTGGGCTTCAATTACTATCACCTAGATGACTTGTGAGCTACCTCCAGTACCTCTGCTCCAGAATATTCTGCCCACAGCCTCCTTCACCCAACCACCACCAAGCTTTTGATCCTGCCCCCTCCTCTACTTGCAATGCTCGTCTTTGTCTCTAACAATCCTATCATCCTCAAGACTTAAAACAGATGCTGATTCCTCCAGTCTTGTTTGAGATTACTCAACACAGAAGTGACCTCTGCTTTCTCTAATTAGTGACCAAACATTGGCGTGCTCTCCTATGGCCCTTCCAAAAGACTCTTCTACTAAAGTTAGTTGTGTACCTGTCTTTGCTCCCTTAATAAACTGGTATTCCCTGAGGACAAGGCTACCCTCTTGTCATCTTTATATTTCAAAGTGCTTACTGCAGTGATTTTTACCAAGAAAATGTGCTCAATAAACACTCTTGAAAGAAATAACATGGTTATGAGGTGTAAGACCCAAGGGAGACTTTTAAAATGACACCTACACCCAACACCCATTGTGCTACTCACAAAAACTCTTAAGTACAATTGTATCCTATATATCAGCCATTAAAAATTCATAACTATACTTTGCAATTTTAATTTATTCCTTAAAAAAAATAGCAAAGGCAAAATATTTTCCCATTCACTGAGGTGCCAGACACATAAGAAAACAACATGCTTTATTGGATTTTATCGGTATAAAATGCAAATTTCAGAGTTTTTCCTCAAAGAGAAATTGCTGAAATAGTTTTCTGAAGGTGAAGCTCCATTTTCACAACTTCTCTGCAACTCAGTAAGGCAGGGTCTCCAACCTGAGGTTTATAACTAGAAATTTTACCGGCAACAAGTTATAGTAGAGCTGAGAAGCTCAGCTTACAAGTAATGAGGACTCAGGTCAATTCAAGACTCCTCAATCCCCAGGCAACTGACAATAACATTCCTTTGCTCTTTTGAGAAAAAAGTCAAGATTATCTGTTTTAAATTAAGGCACAGAAAAAATGGGAAAAAAGGCCTCTCCTCCCCAGGTTCAGAGATTCACAGCATTAACCCAAGGTCAGCTTTTCTGCCTTCTCACTCTAATAGAATTAACTTTTTTACTACCATACCACACACACAAAAGAAGTTACAAAAATTTTTAAAGGATTTCTCCCAAGTTTCAGACTCTTGTATTCTGAGATTCCTGTCACCCGTCTCACACCCCAACCCCGCTGGAGGAAATGAGTACCATGCATGACTGACTACTTAAAGGAGAGTAAAAGGCTCTTATCTAAGCACTGACATCATTTCTGAACAGGGGTGCAAATCTGGCTCAGGGAGAGGATGTATAAGGTTAGTGGCCTGATACCACTTATGAAACACTGTACATCCTGGATTTGTCATGACCTGGGCCAGTATCAGGTATCACACTAACTGATCCTATTATTACCCCTTCTTTCTGGGGACGACATTTGAATCAGACCAGAGGCCAAGGAAATGGGAAAGGGAAGGAGGGTGTAGCATGATAACAAAGTCATTCCTTGTCATTCTTAAGGTGTCTTACCTCTCTCTGGTCATTGTCTAAACGCAGGTGTTCTGTATGCTGCTTCTGCCGGTCTTTCCGCCTCCACTGGGCAGGGGCATTCCTTTTTGTCCACCTGACAAAATCAAAGCAGATAATTAAGAATACCCTGCTAAGAAAGTAAGATCTACTGACAGGAGACAAGTTAAACATCTAGGAATCAATGCTGGGCATGGGAAACTACCAAGAAATCACCTGAGATAGCTCAGAAATCTTGAGGAAGAGAGGCTTAAAGATCAGTGACTGGGCAAGAAAGAAATAATTCTCTAGGGAACTAATATATACATTTCCATATATATCTATATCTATATATATCAGAAGAGATATATCTATATATAAATATACATATGTATTTGAGATACATATACATAAATATATATATATATATATATTTGAGATATATATATATATATATCTCAAAACATCTACAAAAACTTCACTTGCAGATCCAAAACTATACTCACTCAACTCTGCCTGGGCTTTGATGCACTCATCTCCAAAAGTAACTAAGAAAAGTAATCTTGTTAAGTTATCTACTTTCAGTTCAGACTTCAATTACTCCAACCACCACTTACTGAAGATACAGTGCTAGCTAAGTGTTGTATGGATTCAGCTGTGAGATGATTTCAACTCATCTGCAGTCCAGCCTTTTACAGGTCCTGACACATTTTGCACAGTGGAGACAGAAGCTGATGACACTCTGTCAACCTGTTTACTTGTTCAAACAAGTGAACAACCTGGAAAGTTTATGTCTTCTCCATACCTGCTTTACGAAAGTTAAGGTCTTAATGGAGATACTAGCCTAGGTCCAGATACTGTATGACCCTCCCCACTGTGGCTAGGGAGCTGGATCAGGGAATCCAGGGACTGACTCACTTGTTGCTGGCTGGCCCAGTGGAAAGCACATCAGACTGCAGCTTAGGGAAGAAGCCCGGTTCATACTTCCCTTGTCCAATCTTCATGTCAAGTAAATGGGGGTGAACTGCAGTATGGTCAATTTTTGCCAGTCGCAGCTCAATTGCTTTCTCTAAATGAGAATGAAAAAATAAGCCCAACATTTAAAAAACTTATCATGTTCTGGGCCCTAAAATAAGTCTCAATAAATGTAAAATAATTTGAAGCATACAAAGTATATCCTGTGACCACAATAATCAATAATAATATCTTAAAACTAAATAACACACTTCTAAATAACCCAGGGGTCAAAAAAGAAATCAAAAGGGAAATAAGAAAGAATTTTGAACTGAATAAAAATGAAAACACAAAATATCAAAATATGGGGAATGTCATTAAAACAGTACTTGAAAGATTTACAGCTTATCTTAGAAAGAAGAAAGGTCTGAAACTAATAACCTTGGCTTCCACCTTAAGAAGCCAGAAAAAGAAGAGCATATTAAATCCCAATGAAGTACAAGAAAGGAAATAATAAAGGCCAGAGTGAAATCAATGAACTCAAACAGAGAAAATTAATAAATCCAAAAAATAGTTCTTTCAAAAGATCAGTAAAAATGATTAACTTCTATTTGGAGCAACATGGATGGACCTAGAGATTATCATACTAAGTGAAGTAAGTCAGACAGAGAACGATAAATACCATGTGATATCACTTAAATGTGGAATCTAAAAAAATTATACAAATGAACTTATTTACAAAATAGACTCAAAGATATAGGACACAATCTTATAGTTACCAAAGGCGAAAGGTGGCAAGGGATAAATTACGAGTTTGGGATTAACATATACATAACACAATATATATAAAATAGATAATCAACAACCAACCTATTGTATAGCACAGGGAACTATACTCAATATCTTGTAATAACCTACAATGGATAAGGATCTAAAAAAAGAATAGACATATATATGCATAACTGAATCACTCTGCTGTACACATGAAATTAAGACAACGAAGGGAGGGAGGGAAGAAGGGAGGGAGGGAGGGAGAGAGATAAACTTCTGGTCAGATCAATCAGGATTTTAAAAAGACACAAATACCAACACACGAATGAGAGAGGTAATGGTGCTACAGATTCTACAGATATTAATAAGGGAATATTACAAATAATTTAATGCCAACAAATTTAACAATCAACAAAAGACACAAACTATCAGCACTCACTCAAGAAAAGAGAAAACCTGAATAGCCCTATATCAATCTTTTAAATTGAATCTGTAGTCTAAAACCTTCCCACAGAGCAAACTCTAGGCCCAGAAGGCTTCACTGATGAATTCTGCTAAGCCTTTAAAGAAGAAATAATACCACTTATACAAGCTCTCCCAGGAAACTGAAGAGAGTATTTCCCGACTTATTCTACGAGGCCAGCATTATTATGATACCAAATCAGACCAATTTATTACAAGAAAATTATGAACCAAAGCCCTCATGAACATAGATGCAAAAATTCCAAACAAAATTTTAGTAACATGAATCCAATAATAAACAAAAAGATAATAAAATACATCATGTCCAAATAGAGTTTATCTCAAGAATGTAAAACTGGTTTATACATTCAAAAATCAATTAATGTAATATACCATACTAACAAACTAAAACCAAAAACCATGTAATTACCTCAATAGATGCAAAAAAGCATTTGGCAAAACAAAATAATCACTTCAGATAAAAAAATAAAATAAAATAAAAAAACCTCAGCAAACTACTAACAGAGACCAACATTCTCAACTGATAAAAGGTATCCTTGAAAAATCATGGTGATAACACATACTTAATGGTGAATGCTTTCCCTCTAAAATCAGATGTAAGACAAGCATGGCTACTCTCACCACTTCTATCTGACGCTGTACTATAGGTTCTAGTCAGTGCAATTAGGGAAGAAAAAGAAATAAAAGACACCAAGATTAGAAAGGAAAAAGTAAAACTATCGTTATTTGCAGGCAATGTGATTGTCTATGTAAAAAATCTGAAGGAATATACAAAAAACTACTAGAAGTTTAGTATGGGTACAGGACAGATCAATATACAAAACTCATATTTCTATACGTTAGCAATGAACAATAGAAACTGAAATTTAAAAATACCTTTTATAATAGCACTGAACATGAAACAGGGATAAATCTGACAAAAGATAAGCAAAACCTGTTCACTGAAAACTACACAACTACTAAGAGAAATTAAAGACCTAATTAAATGGAGAGATACGCCATATTCATGTACCAGAAAACTCAATAATGTTAAAATATCAAATCTCCCTCAATTGATCTATAGATTCAAGACAATCTAATCCAATTGAAATTTTCAGGTTATTTGTAGATTGGCAGCTGATTCTACACATGTATGAAATACAAAGAACCTACAATAGCCAAAACAACCTTGAAAACAAGAACAAAGGTGAAGAACTAACACTATCTGACTTCAAGATTTAAAATAAAGCTACAGTAATCACAACAGTGTAGTATTGGTGTAAATGTAGACGAACAAATCAATGAAACAGAACAAAGAATCCAGAAGTAAATTCATACATATTTAGATCACTAATATTCTGACAAAGGTGAAAAGACAATTCATCAGAGACAGGACAGTATTTTCAACATATGATTCTGGAACGACTGGATATCCATATGTAAAAAATAAACCTGGACTCTTAGCTTACAATACTTACCAAAATCAGCTTGAAATGGATCATAGACCTAAATTTAAAGCCTAAAACTAAAAATCTCCTAGAAGGATATATACGAAAAAAAAAATCTATGTGACCTTGGTTAGGAAAAATTTCTTAGATACATTACCAAAAGCAAAATCTGTTTTAAAAAAAAAACTGATAAAGTAGGTTTCACCAAAATTAAGAACTGTTCTTTGAAAGATGCAATTAAGAGAGCAAAAAGACAAGCTACAGAACGGGGAAGTATCTGCAAATCATATATCTAACAGAGAACCTGTATCCAGAACATATAAAGAACATTTAAAACTCAATAACAAGAAAACAACACAATTAAAAATGGGCAAAAGATTTACATAGGCACTTCACCACAGACGATGTATGAATGGCAAATAAGCAAAAGAAAAAATGCGCAACATTATTAGTCATTAGGAATATGCAACTCAAAACCACCATGAGATACTACTACACACCTATTAGGTGGCTAAAATTGAAAAGACTGAGCACACCAAATGTTGACAAAATGTAGAAGAATTATAACTCTCATACACTGCTAGTGGGAATGTAAAATACACAACTACTTTGAAAGATAATTTGGCAATTTCTTTAAAAAGTCAACATATAAAAATCAAATGATGCAGTCACTCTACTCCTAGGTATTTATCCAAGGGAAAAGAAAACATATGTCTATACAAAAACTTATACACAAAGGTTCACAGCTCAAATGCCCACCAACAGGTAAACAGACAAACTGTGGTGATAACCATACCATGGAATACTACTCAACAACAAAAGGAACATGAATGAATCTCAATATAATTATGCTGAGTAAAAGAACAGACTAAAATAAAAAATAAATACTATATGATGGCATTTATATAAAAATCTAGAAAATTCAAACTCTATAATAACAGAAATCATATCAGTGGTTGCCTGGAGACTGAGGGTGACAGGGGAGAGGGGATGGGATGGAGGTATTACAAAAGGGCATGAGATACTACCTAATATATAAAAAATAGGTAAACAAGTCTATACTGTATAGCACAGGGAACTATATTCAATATCTTGTAGTAATTTATGGTGAAAGAGAATATGAAAAACGAATATATGTGTTCCTATATGACCGAAGCATTGTGCTATATACCAGAAATTGACACAACATTGTACTTCATAAATGTTCATAACATACTTAAATAAAAATGTATTTAAATAAATAAATAACAAAAGGGCATGAGAAAACCTTTGAGGGTGACGGGTATGTTCCTGATGTGAGTGTGTACTTACAACAAAACTTTAAATATGTGCAGTTTACTGTATGTCAATTATATCTCAAAAATTTTAGAGTCAGAACAAAAAAAGGCTGGTAATTCTCCTGGTATTTTCTAGATACATGTAAAAGTATCTCATCCTTGGGCCTTGCTGAGTACCCTAGGTCAAGTCGTGTTCTCTCTCTGGGCCTAACTTACTTCCTCCCACCCTTATTTTCATTCAATAGAACTTATTAAGTCTCTCAAAAGTGCAAGGCACTATTCTAGGTCCTCCAGAACAATGGTGAGACAAAGGAAAATTTTTACCTGTAAAGTGAGTGAGTGGAGTTAATGGCCACCAAGAAGCCTTCTAAATGTAACAAAAAGGTCCCTTTAGTTATGTTTTTACCATTTTTCAATCAGACTGATTCAAGAAGCTGAGATGTCCACGCGGAATGGGGTGAGGGAGTTGAACTACTCCTCCTCCAGGCTAGAAATCTGAGGCCAGTGGCAAGAACTCTGGCCTAGCATATTTGGAGTGCATATTTCAGGGGCATACCTCAGGGATATACCAATGGCAAAGATATTCCCGTGATTCTGGGAGCAGAGCGATGTAGCTGTCTGAAGGGTCTCTGTGATACCTGTTTTTCTGATATGAGTTATAGAAATGAGGGTTAGTTAACCCTCCTTCCATATCCCACAGCCCACATTCTAACAGGACCACAGAAACTTATGTCCTGGCCACAAATGAGACCAGAGTAATTCAAATCAGTATTTGGTGTTCGACGAATGGATTACAGATGGACTGAGAACTGACTGCCTCAACCCTATGAGCAGAAGGGCAAGGACTCAAGTGGCAAGAGCCTCTCACTTTATAGCCTCCAGCTTTAAGCAGACTCCTCACTTTGTTCCCACAAGCTATACATAAATACTGTCATTTTTAAGTGTAACACAACATGAAAAGATTGGGAAGTCCTGATTTAAATTAATGGTTTAGGAGATATTTCTCTAAACTCACAATCTTGTAAAAATCTCCATCAAGCTTCCCAGGACCAAAGCCTTAGGCAGGGTTCAGGAATCTGAAACTTGATGTGTTCCAGGAGGCAAGGATGACTGTGTTACAGTACTCCACTTGCATGGGCAACATGTCCTCGAGTCTTATCCAAGAGGACCATCACCTTGATGAAAGGCCTGGAGCAAGAACTGAGAAATAAAGTCAGAAGGCTATCAAATGTTAGGCTGATGAAGCCAGGACTTTATTCAAAACTGTCACCATTTGTATCTTCAAAACCTAAAAAATGCCTGGCACTTTCATTCATTCATTCAGTAAATATTTGGTGAACATTTACCATATGTTGGGCATGTAGTGGGTATTTATATTTGGTAAATGAATGAACAAAATATACAAAAAGGCTATATAACAAGGACACGGAATATCCAACAAGGAAGTGAACACACTACTTAATCTGACACCTCAAGCTGAGACTATTCTCTAGCTAAACTGATCTAGATGAGGCCTCTGTGAACAAAAAGGTGTATTCCATCAAGCAAGCTGCAAACGGCTTTTAACATCTATATGTGCTGGGCACAATGCTAGAGGATCGGGGGTAAGACAATGAATAAATACAGTATCTGCTCTTAAACTGCTCCCTGATAATGGCAGCTCAAAAGAACAGAGATTATAAAGGGGAGGCAAGAACAAAGTACCACAGGAGCTCAGCAGAGGAATCGCCTCAGCCTGAGAGCATCAGAGAAGGCTTCACAGAGGAGACACATCAGCTGGATTTTTGTCAACAGCTTACCCATAACTCATTTGCCCCTTCTTTCTTGCTAACAGAATCCTGATACTGTACAGGGTAACATTACAGTACTCACTTTCACAGCCTCTCTTGCACTTAAGAGTGGTCACATAACATGGTTCTGGACTATGAAACAATAGAAGTTGTTGGGAATTTCTGAGAAAGCTTTTGCTTTCTGATATGAGGGAAAATACAGCTGGCATCAACTTTCCCCTTTGCCCTGAACGTGAACAAAAAAGGTCTCTTGTTGCAATGAGGCAACAAGTATGAATAAAAAAGTCAACATGCTAAGGATAGCTGAGTGAAAAGATAGAATCTCAGTTCCTGACTACATTGTTGAGCAGCTGTGCAACCACCAATTCTGCACTTCTTGACAATTTAAGAAAAAGAACTCCCATTTGTCTAACGCACTGATGATTAGATTCTCTTGTACTTACAGCAGGACCCGTTCCTAACTGACACAGCCTTAAAAGGATGAGAAGAAGTGTGCCAGGCAAAAAAGATGGGAAAGCATTTCAGGCAATGGGAACAACTTATGCAAAAGCAGAAACAGGGAAAGAAGCTGGCATGTTTAGGAACAATGACACAATCCAAGAGGCTAGAAAATGCAGCAACAAGGAGGCCTCACTTGCTTCATCCACAGTGGTACACTTCTGGTACATGGATGTGCGCAGAGTAGGTGTCCGAACATTCAACAGCCTGATCTTGTCTACTCGAGAATCAAACACCCGGAGCACAGGATCTTTATCGTCATCGTCATGACACATGATTTTGTTGTCAATGAAAGAAGCAAACATCTGGGTCTCCAGGAATCTTGAGAGGAAAGGCAAGTAGGGCTCAGGCTGATCTGACAGAAAAGACGCCTGGTGGGACCAAAAGGAAACAGACAGTCATCGACAGGGAAAATGGAAAAGGGCATGTCAGCCTTAAACAGCCAAGGCTACATATCCAAGGGATTCAGTAGGTCAATTCTTCTCTGAAGCTTTCTAGGTCTTTATGAAAAGCAAACAGCAAAATCTCTTCATCATTTTTTTAAGTCATACAATTTCAGATATCCTGAAACTCTGACACATTGGCCCATACTTACTCAGGTAACCTACTGTGGCAACCAATGTTTCCATAATCCTGATGTTCAACCTGCACATGCACCTTTGCCTAAGAGAGCTCTTTGACCAAAGGTAAATCACCTGACAGCAATAATCAGCACTCTGCTCTAAAGCACTCAGACCTTATATTGTTTATCAACATCAGAGGACCATGAACTTGTTTCCAGCACATAACTGAAAGAAAAACTCATCTTCAGTCATATCTTTAAGAGGGTCTGGTATGTTCTCATTAAACCACCTCCCCAGCAGGATTATACTCACTTTATCAAAGTTTTGCATCTGCTCCCTGTTGGTAAACCAAGACTCCTTATCCTGGCTGGGCTGAATGACAAACACCTCATAATCTGCAAACATCTGAGTAAAACGATTTGCAAAAACCTCCCGGATCTGAATGTTTAGCTGGTAAATCCTGAGTTCTTCTTCATCACACTGAACTTTGAGATCCTTATTGCTGCTGGGGTCGTCACGTACTTCCAGCTACAAAAAAAAAGAAACAACAGTTGAGAACATACAAGCTTTTCCTTTTATCCCAAAGAAATGCAGCTCATCCTTTTTTCCCACAACGGTCACTTACTTTGCAGCAAATGGAGAAAATAAACAAAAGAGGGGGAAAAAAAGGGGGAGGAAAAAAAAAGAATTCTATATATGTATATGTATGACTGAACTATTATGCTGTACACCAGAAACTGACACAACATTGTAAACTTACTATACTTCAATTTAAATTCATTAATTAATTTTTAAAAAGAGAAAAAAGAAGCACTGGGGAAAAAAAGGGGGATTCTAACACAGAGAAGAGATAGGTTAGGGCATTCCTCTTGCAGGTACCCAGGAACTTAATGTAAGTGGAGATAAACTCATTACGGGCAGAGAGAGATTAAGCAATAGAGAAAAAGTACTAGTTATCTCAAGGGGAAAGGGAAGGAGGGAATCTGGGAAGTCCATGAGAAAATTATGCAAAGCAACAAGGTCAGACTCTGGCTCTCCCTTTATCTTTTTCTCCCCCACATCATTTTCCCTATCTTTCTCCCTAAAAATTTTTCCTTACTGGTCTTTTTTAACCTTTTTAATCTCTCTAAATATTTCTCTGCTCTTCTTTAACTGGCCATGATTTTTCTAATATCTGCTCTACTAATTAAATAAACCAGGAAAATGGAAAAACTAAAAAAACAGCCCAACAAAAATGATTACATAACCCCATTGTTTATACGTAATTTAAGAAACTAATTTAACAGTGAGAATGGGAGGGTGAAAAGATGGGTAAACAACTATAGAAAGTGGACAGTCGCATCAAAGTCAGGAAATGGAAAGCTAAGTACATCCCTGGGAAGAACAGAGGACTAGAATTCAAGAAGACCAGGTTCCAGCCTCAGTTCAGCCACGCAGAAGCATTTAATTTTAGGTGAAACACTCAGGCTTTCTAAGCCTCAGTTTCTTGAGCTATAAAAACAAGAATCAACAATTCCTGCTCTGTGTGCTTTAGGTTGCTATGAAATTCACAGGGCGATGGATCTGAAAGAGGTCTGAACACAAAGACTGCCACCATCATCCCTCCAAATCTCTATGTTGTAGTGTATACAGAGAATGACAGCAGTTTCTCCTTGATGCCCAAGTGAGAAGCTACCGAGATTTGAATTCAAGTAGCATTTATACTAGGATAATGTCTGCCAGAGCTAAATCCAGTCTTCCACACAGAGCATTCTTCTGCTACTCACAAACATGCCTTTCCCTGAAATGAGTGCTTTCTCACGCCACACTTTATTCCACCAGGACATCACCTTAGCACCGGCCCGTATACAGCATCTTACCTTCTCCAGGCTCACCCCAGTCCTCTTGACCAAGGCTTGCAGGCGGGCAATTGTTTCATTCTCCTTGAGGAGCTCATAGGAATGCAAAGGGGAGCCTGCGATGTTCCCATTCCTCTTGTCGGAAACAAGCTCAGAGGCCCGGAGCCTCTTCAGCTTAGAGGCACTCTCGCTGCAATGAAGGTTCCCTTCAGGGGGAATGCCAAATGCCATGAGAATCTCAGAGACTTCCTGGACAAACTCCAATTTGTTGGGAAACTGAGGCAAGTCCTCTGGCAGCTCAATGAAGTGGTTGTCAATGTCCACAAAGCAGAGGTTAGCCTGGCAGTCAAAACAGGATGAGGAATATGAACAACTCCAGAGTAATAAGGAAGAGGCTTTACAGGGAATAATGAACAAGAGAGGAAAGAGCAACCATCTGCAATGGGCAAAATGAGGCATGGTACAAAGAAAAGAGGTGGGAAGGAGGTAGACCTGGGTTCCATCTTCCCCTGATGCTTTCTAGTTATGGGATCTTGGGAAAGTTACTTAATTCTGTTCCCTTAGCTATAAAATGGAGATAAAGAGGTAACACCTTAGAAAGTGATAAAGATAAAATAATGACATAGATGTTTAGCACCTAGCACAAAATTTCTCACATATAGTAAATGTTCATAAAATATTTGCTGAATTCTTACAGTAGTAAAAAGAATACTAGGAGTGTGTCTGGGTTCCAGACCTGACTCTGTCCCTAACTTCCAATGCGATCCTGAGTACACTGTTATCCCTGTCTGAGCCTCAGTTCTAACTTCTAAGATTTGGTGGCTGGTCTTGATTTTTATGCTTCCTTCTGGCTTTAAGATTGCTTCTGAGAGGATGTAGAGAGACAGTACTTTCATACACTACTGAAGAAATAGGTAAGCTGGATTAACAAAGAACAACCTAGCAATATCTATCCTTATTTTACAAATAAAACTGACACAGAGAGGTTAAATAATTTGTCCAAAGTTACACAGCTAATAAATAGCTAGTAAGCAGTAGAGCAGGGATGTGAACTCAGCTAGCCTGACTTCAGTCATACCCTCAAGCTCTTAACCATTCACTCTTCTCCATAGAGATCTTACACATTCCTTGTTCAATTTAACATAAATATTTTATAGTTCTCATTCCTGTTGGAATTTTCTTGCAGTGCAGCTATAAATCAGAAAAGCCTTTTATTTTTGTTTATCTTATAACCATGAACTAGTTCTACCTAAGACAACTGTCACTTCCTTCACTTCCTCCACTGCCTTATTAACTGCTTCAGTGTTTGTTGTAACAAGGATAATAATATTAACCTATGTCATAGGTTTGTTTTGAAGATTATGAGACAATTTATGTCAAGGATTTAGGACAGCGTCAGGTTCATTAGTATATAACAACTGTCAACTAACATTGTTATTATCACTGTGGAATATAAAACTTAAATAAATGAGTATATCTATATATATACACAATATTATTGGATAGGAAAATTCCGTAATGAAAAGCTGCTAAAAATCCCCCTATTTACTTGTAAATTTAATGTAAATTTTTCTTAAATCCCAGAAAGATTTTTTTTTTTAAGTTTTTTTTTTCCAGTGGGGGGGGGGGGATTAGGTTTATTTATTTATTTATTTTAAATGGAGGTACTGGGGATTTAACCCAGGACCTTGTGTGTGCTAAGCACACACTCTACCACTGAGCTATACCCTCCCCCAAGATTTTTATTTTTTTTTAAATGGAGTATCTGATGAACTGCTTCATCAGAATAAAAGAAAACAATAGCCAAGAAAATACCCTCTTGGTTCTCCTCTCTTTAGAGGGAAAAAAAGCAGTTTGTCCAATAGGAAACACAGAGGTAGCCAAATATAACTACATGCACTCAACAATGTTTGGTTGGCTTTTCCCCCACTATTAGCTAAACACAGAATGTCTGTAAAGAATTTTATAAACTCCAAATGCTGTGTCCACATATTGTAGATACTCCTGGTCAGAGATAGCTAGAGGAGAAAAAGCAGCTCAGGTACACTTCAGAGATTAAGACAGAGTCTCTGAGACAACACTACTAGCCATTCTTTGCAGAGCTGGGCTGAAGCAGGCAGGGATAAGAAAGCAAAGTTTAAAAGGAGGCCATGCAATTAATTGGCTCATACAACAGCCTCACACTCTTTCCACCCAGTACACAGAGGGCTCTGGCAAACAGAAGAAACTTTCAAATCTACCTCAAACTCCTTGCTCTCCCCTTTCCTCATCTGAAAAGAGGCCAACTTTTGAAACAGCTTGGGGGACAAGAAGCAGCCTGGAAGAGGCACTGAACCCAAGTGATAAGTTTTCCTCAGTTAACCTCTTGCTTTGTTGGAAGAGGCCATGTGAAGACTTAGCTGCTCTGGGGTAGTGATAACATGGATATCCAAAACCACAAAAAGTTTCCCAAATCTCTTCCTGCTGAAGCCCTGAGTTCTTAACATCAAATCACTGCCAGCCTCACCTGCTAGTCTATCTCCAAGTTACTCACTGAAGGGGAGCTCAACAGATTACTGGGGAAAAGCTACTGAAAAAATATCCTGAGAAAGGAGGGGAAAAAAGTAGGAAAGAAAGAAGGGCCCAAGATAGAAAGAAGTAACACCCTCTTCCCCTGACATAGCTGCGGACGAACTGCCTCCTTCCTGTGTTCAGACAATGAAACCCCAAAGAGAAGCACAGGACAAAGGCTGCCTCACAAAGGCAGCGCAGCACTCTCACTTGCTCAGGGCCAGCTGAGCTCATGTGTTGGTGTGAAAAGAAACAAAGGGCTTTTCACAGACTTCTGATGCCCAAAATGGGGCAGCAATTCATCAATTCTGATTTAGGGGGTTAGGGAATTGTACACTCTCCATGCCTCTGGAGAAAGTCCCTTTTATAAATCAAGTGTGCCCCACCCCACTACCCTGATGATGCCCACTTCTATAGGCCCAAGTGAATTTCCCAGCCTCAAAGCTTCCTTCTAACAGTGTAAAGATACCACAAGATGTCCATCAAAATGTTCAAAGTAGTTATCCCTGGGTGGTTAAATTTGAGGAATTTTTACTTAATACTTTTGTGCACTCTTAAAAATTTGTACTATTAACATATCATTTCTGAGACATCCCGAAGTTGTCTTTCAGAGATATTATCATTCTCCATTCATTATGTGTACCTTTCAATGGTGCTTCACCCCTTGAGAAAGCCAGTCTTTTCTCACCAGCCTAAACTGTTTCATGGAGCAGACTACACAGACTCATATCCCAGAGGTTATCTGCTAAAAATCAAGGTAGAAAATATCCAGCTATGTAACTGTCCCCACAAATATGCGACTTACAAAGGGACAGACTGGATAAAGTGGGGCTCTGAAATCCTTTAACTGCTTATGAAGTACACAAAGGTATTCTACAATCCCACTGTCACCATTCCTTCTCAAGTAGACCACAAGGAAAGACAGTGTACAAAAGATGCAGCAGTAGTGGGGAATACTGCAAAAGCAGAGGCTCCAATACCCCAGAACAGAGTGAACTTTTGGGTTTCTCATCTTGTCCCATTAAGAAGACTGCTGGTCTCTCAGTTAAGACTCTTCACACACCCACATACAGGAAGCACACAAAGAATACTGCTGAGAGATCTTACAGGGAGCAGAACCTGCCCCAAGCATACAGCAAGCTGATGCCAAAGATAAAAATAAAACATAAATCTGGCTTCTTGCCTAGTGACCTATTTATCAGATTATGCATGCCTTTTTAGCCTTCTACCTTCAACCATTTTTATTACTCCTACCATGACTTTTACAAAATTATAATTAGGTTTACCAGGAAGAGGTGTCAATATTAAATATGCTCTGTTTAAAGCAAACAACAAAAAGCTCCCCACTCTCCAATCTTTGATATCTACTCTTTATACATATTTATCAGTAGACAAATACACATAAAAACCCAATGCCCCAGCTGGATGGTTTTCTCCATAACTGTGAAAGGAAAGTCAAAATGGAGTTAGTATTGCTAAGAGAGCATCTCTAAAATGGAACCAGGAGGCCATTAAGGAGTGTGATGTATGCACATTCAGCCCGGATGCGATCTGACCTTTTGACCTGACTGAAGTCATCCAGCACCTGCCAGAACTCGAGATACTTATCAGACCTTTATCCTAAAATAATTTGTGACAGTCTATATACTTATAGGACCCCTACCCTAAAATAACTTGTAATTCCTTAAGAACAAATATTTTGACTCATGTCAGTCAGTCACAAGTCTCACCAGGCAACTTTTAATGACTTTGTGACTTTTTGTCTTTATAAGACCCTGACTCTTTTTCTTCTTCAGAACACTCTTTCAGGGTTACCTGACTCTGTGTCTCCCCAAGTGCAATTCTTAAGTCCCCAAATAAACTCTTTTAGCAGCCTCCTGTATTTTCTTTTTTTGGTTGACATCATTTACATCTTTTCTTTCTTAATTAACCTTTTCCCACCCTAAAGGGCACAAAGTTCAATAGAATCAAAGGAGCAAAGGAGGTAGAAATGGAAGAAGCCACAAGGAAGATGTTCTGAAGCTAAAACCACAGGAGAGAGAAAAAGAGATGTATCTGGCTATAATTTAAGTATTACAGGTATGATCCAATGATCAGGCATGTTCATCAGGTGGCTGCCGAGACATGCCCAACAACATGAGTACTGCTCAGATCCAATTCCATGAGAACGGTCTCTTCTTTGGAGGTCCTCTTACTCATATTCCTCAGTTATACACAAAAATCCTCCCCACCAAAAAAATGTTGCTGGAGGGATAAGACAGAGTTATGTTGGTACTAGTGTATGCATAATCCAAAGTCTTCTTCCCAGGCCTTTCTATTGACTATGAAATTCAGAGCAGGAAAGCCCTTCCCCCAGCTAGTTTCATATCAGCCATAAAATGACCAAAAGAGGTAGACCAGTTCTACCGGACATTTTAGAAAAATAAGAAATAGAACAATCTTATTTCTAATGATGCTTTAAGGCTATTTTAGAATGAAGTAGGAAATAAATAAACATATAATTTTAATCAATTATTTTAGTATTTGAAACAATAGGGAAGAGGAGCAGGCCATCTCTCAGAGAAAGAGAGGAAACACATTCTCTCAGGGCCTTCCTTATCTTGAACAAGGAAAGTTTTCAAAGCTAGCTCAGTATCACAAGAATCGCTATAATCAGGTCAACTTTTACACAGCAACAGTGGCCTATAAAAGAAAACCACTGATTTATTAATACATGTCTGACTACTAAGGAAGTTATGAAATTATAGTATGTCGAATTTCCTTAAACAATGGGGTGAAAAGTATAGAAGTAAAATACAATTTAAATGTATGATAACTGTTGAAGCTAAGTACTGAAAACAGAGATTCATTATACTACTCTTCTGTGTAAGTTTAAAGTTTTACATAAAAAAAGATTTTTCTAATAAATGTCTTAAAAATATGTAAAATATGGTGTTTGAAAAAATGAGTATGAAAAAAGCAATTCACAATAGTATAAGCACAGAAATTACAATAAATGCATGTCAGATGATAAAGGAAGCAAGTGTTTCTAGAATGAGGGGCTCATCGCAAAGCCCTTCTCTCCCAAATCCTGTATCAGACCCAGAAGCACTAGCACCCAAGCTCTACATTTCTCTCACCTCTTGAGGCAGCTCCAGCTTTGACCGGTCATCCAGGCCATTGGAATGCAAGCCCATCAGGTACGGCACAGGAGCATCTAAGAAATGTAGGAGAGAAGCCGGGAGAATAGGAACATAGACATGCTGCCACTGGAAAGGAAACATGAGAGCTGTAATTGTCTCCGCCACAGTCATCAGTCTCTGGTAATCTAGGTCAAAAACAAAACAAAACACACATACAAACCAGTCAAAAACGAGGCACTTGCTTCCCAAATAGTAAGTTAAAACCTTCAATATAATTTCACATTTAGAAAGGATCAGGATAAACTTCAGTAAGGATATGCTCACAGTATGATTCCCTTGGGGGTATCAGAGAGAGAAACCAGAGACCTCAGTGGACCACAAGTTGAAATATACCCCCCAAACAGGTCCCTGCTAGTAATAAAATTTAATATGGAAGTATAATAGAAATCATTATATAACACTTTGCTCCAAATACTCAACCAGAATGTTAAGTAGATTCTCTTAAGTAGAAGGGGGGTGGGGCAGGGAACTGGAACAAAAAGAAAAGGAACAGTGGCCTGGGTCTCTGTTCAGCATGAATGCCAAAATACCTCATTTACCACACATACATCTATGTTCTATAAGGGGCTGATGTGAACTTTGCCTTTAAGATCAAGCCCAAAGAACCACTGAGCATGCAGAAGCTGGTTTTCCACACTAGCAAGTCTGCCCTCCACCTGGCAAACTTTCCTGAGTGGGAATAGCATGAAAGTGTCATTTTAACACTTTGACAAAAAGCTTCCCTAAATTTGACTCAGAAGATTGACTTTCGTTATTCAAAACTCTTATTCTAGGTCAGAGATTATAGCTTAGAAGGGAAGTCTCGTGCTCAAAGTTTGGCTTTTCTTCAGAATGCAATTTCTAGACATGTTTTATTTTTCAAGTGAATAAAAGAAAAACACTGGTAAAGCCAATAAAATGGACTGATTAAAACTGAAATTTTAAAAATTACTATTCACAAAAGGTATGATGGTTTCAGGCACTTAAGGACAGAACAGGAACATAAATTTTAAAATCATATGAGCAATATCTTCCTAGAATGGCTGGTTTTCAAATGAGTTTTCATAGGGTTTAAATGGTTTTATGTACTAAAAACCCAGGCCACCATTTACAAATCACAGCTTGGTTCATAAAGGAGTTAAAAGTAACAAAAAGCTTTCCAGAAAATGAAGAATGAGTAGAAAGTGAGCAGAAGCTGATTATGTATCAACTTGGTAGAGGTTTTAGCAAAGCATCCTACATTTGCTCACCAATAAAACTTTGGAGCCACTTACCACCTTGCTCCTGGCTAAGCATGACCTGGAAATAGTTCTGCTTTTTTTAAACTAATAATGCAAATAAATAAAAATTAATGACTAAAACTTCATCATCTCAAACACTGAGTACACTAGAGGACAGTGCCTCATGCTTCTTTGGGGAAAACTAAGTCATTTGATAGATAAGTGATGTAAACAGTAGATAAAACTGATCACCAATAATAATTTTTTAAAAAATACAACTGATTAGCAGAAGGACAAAAGAGTACAGGCTTTTCATATTCACTAAAGATAAGGGACAGACTGATAAGAGTTCAAGGAGAGAGTCGATCTCATTTTTCATTGTGCCCACACAAAGCACTGTCATTCCCATGCTAAAAACTATTTGGTGAGGATCCTCTCCTCAGTGAAGCGACAAGAATATTTCCCAAATTACAAAAAACAAAAAAACACTCTTTCAAGGATTAAGTTAGATAATCTATATATCCTTCCAGGGAAAGTATTTAGTCCAACATAAAAGTAAGCAGCAACTAATTAACAAATTAAGACTACTGCAAATTCTATTTTCAGCTTTTTCTAAGGTATCTCATTCCCACGGGGCACCTGTACAACTGTTTGTTTACCTGCTCTCTGTTAAAATCTTCTTGCTCTATAATTGCTCTAACAATTATTATTAAAAATTCTAATGGTTCTCCAGATGAGATCTCAATTTTTTAATTTTTTCATCTTTTTTCTAGATATGAATGTCTCTAAATAATCTACTAAGACCAATAATCTCAAACATCATAAGAATTTGCTTTAAAATTCAAAATTAAGATGAATCAAAAGAAAGTACAGGCATGGGAAAAAACTTTCAAGTGACATTTAAAGCTGATGGTCCAGTCTTAACTCTGTCCCAACACTGGCCCTTAAACACATATTCTGAATAAATATTACACTAAATAAATTCCTCCTTCCCTTTTGGTGTACGCACACGTATAGACACACACCATTTCTGGATTTGTTTTAAAAGGCAGGAAGCAGCAAGCACTTTTCAACCATGTGAAAACCAAAAAACCTCTTCTTCCTTTACCTGAAGTCAGTAAAGCAGGGACTACTCCTTTATGTGGCTGGGATTCCTGACAGGTCTGCTCAGAGACAAGAATGTCTCATAGTGGGCAAACAGACACTCTGAGTAAAGGAGTCCCTGAAATGCCTTTGTCATGAGGTTTCCTGGGCACTGAACTACTTCTTGTAGTGAAAAGGAGTATCTATTCTCTAACCGTAAAGTAGGGTGTGCTGGAGTATAAAGGATGGGGCTTCCTCTGCTCCATAAAAGCAGCTTTTTCAATGGCACAGACATCTAGTTCTGGTTTTTCCCTAATCTTCAGGATGTACCTAATCTAGTATCTGCAACTCAGCCCACTTATTTCTGCTAGAGTGGGTAACTTTATTTGCCTCAGACTGAAATCCCTGAAGAATTCCCCATGATGGGCTTGAAACCATGAGATTCTTAGAAACAAAACATTTTGAGGGATGAGTAATAATCTACTCTTTCAAGGCTAAACAGCTTTCCATTTATGTAGTTTGCTTTTACAGATACTGGAAATTAGGAATTTTATGACCTTTCTGAGCTGAGCTGTAGATTTCTTTCCCCCTACATTTTTCTATTTTAAGAAAGCAACCACCCACCTTGAAGGATGGCCTAATAAACAATGCCTCAGGGATCTGTGGTACCTACTGTAGGATGCTGACCTCCAAGAGCTGTAAGCAACAGCACAAAACCCACTTCTATACACCAGTACAAATGATATAATCAGTACCTCCTCTGCCATTGCCTGTCTCTGTGCTCATCATTCCAAGAGGATGAAACCAATAAACAGGAAGTAGCTGAAGGTCATCGGCATCCAAAAAATTTCATCCAATTGAAACCAACTAGAAACACTTCAGCTCCAGGCAACTGTCTTGGTTTTCTCACAGCTCCCGTAATGTTGTAATGAGCAATTACTTTTAACAAAAGATGATAATGCAAAGCACATCAGGATTATAAATACCTCTGAGTGGTGAAGAGAGAGGAATCAGCACACTCTTATGATTTGTCCCTGTGCAGAGAAGACATTAGACTTGGGATCACTTCACAGATAAGTCCACTCCTAAAACAAACTACAGGGTAGTTCCTGCACATTAGGAACTGAATCACAAACTGTCCTTACATACTCGCACTTCTGTGAAACCTGTATGAACAAGGATGTTTCTCATGCAGTCTTTGTTCTTAGGAAACAGCCTAATCTATATATCCTGGTCTCCAAGGTGCACTATAAATGAAAGAAGGTATAAAACAATGATTAGTATGCTCCCATTTGTGTTGTTTTTAGAAAGTATATATGCTGTATATGCATGTCTATGTCTGGAAGGACATAGGAAACAGTGGTAAGTCTTACACTTCACTATACCCTCTTTTGTAATATTTTAAATTTCTACCATATGACTAAAATGCTTTTTTCCAAGTCTTACTTTAATATACCATACATATATAGAAATGTATATAATTTAAAGAATATTATAATTGTGAAACACAACATAAAAAATAGTGCATTGTATAAAAAATATTTGGGAGGAGGGCATGAAAAAAATCAAGAGATTATTCACAGGGGTAGGATTCTAAGTCACGAAGAAAAAACATTCAACTCTCTCTGCATTGTTTGTCCACATGTTATTTGTTTTAAAAAACTATTAGTTTCATTAGGGATATACAAGAAACTTGTTCTCTGGCTACTACAGGAAGGAGAGAGGGAAGGAGATTTCATTTTATTCCCTTTGGAATTGTTTTGATTGCGTGCCTTGAGCTTGCTTTAAGTTTGCCATAAAAAACTAATGTACGCTTAACAAGAGTCAGTTGTACTTGTTTCTAAACCTGTCTGCACTAGTTGGACATATTATTGGATGATATAACTTAACTAAATACTATGTAAATAAATGGTAAGCCATGAGGGCAAAAGAAAGAATTATTTATCTGAAAACAAAATTAAATGCTTTCAAAAGACTCACTAATACAAAGTCATTAAAAAAATAATGTAATTCAATTAGGCATATCAATTAAGTACAAAAAACTAAGGAAAACTGCAAAAAATCTACAGGTAATCTCTACTATGGTTCTTATGCAAGAACCTTTAAAAGTTCTTGCTCTACTTGAAAAAGTATCTGGAAACCTTAGTGAATGAATTATAGGTGTGATTTATGGAAGAAAAACAATACAGACACCTGATTAGTGAAGCCATAATCAAAGGACATGCCTAGACCCTTCAACAAAAGATTGATGATTATACAGGCATATGGGGGGTTTTTTTCCCTTTAAATGTAGGTACAGGGGATTGAACCCAGGACCCCATGCATGCTAAGCCCGCACTCTACCACTGAGCTATACCCTCCTCCCCCCATACAGTCATATGTTTTAAGTTAAAATGTCTAATGGATATATGTATCATGTTTAGGATTCCCAGACTTAAATGACTTTTTCAATTATCCAGTCCACTACCTTACTAAATCACATCAGATAAAGAACTTTTGCTCTCTATATAATTTTAAAACAACTAAAAAATATGCTATTAAAAAATACTGTCTCTATATGAACCAAAGAACAAATATTATCCAGTAGTAAATAAAATGACCTACACAAATCTTTAAAAAAACACTGCTTAAAACTGCCAGTTCAGTCATCCAAAGGGTTATACTTTGAGAGTCCTACAATTTGGCCTGCATTCCTTTTCCCTAAATAAGACCTCTTCTGTTCAGAAGGCAGGACATGCAGTGAGCTACACCAACTCTGAGTACTGATGGCCAGGGAGATTTTCATCCACTTAAGTCCTTTGAATCATAAATAATAACTACTTCAAAAAAAACCAAACTGAATTGTCTACAGTATTCTATAATGACAGACAGCATAACCTACATCCAACAAAAGAAAATCCACTCCATCTTGGCTTTTCAGCCATGCTCAGCAATGCCCAGGAAATTTTCGGAAAAAGCTTTTTCTTAATCTTGCTAACCACGACTGTAGGTCCTGAGTTCAATTTGATTCTGTACACAAATCTTCTCAATTGCCTTCAACCCTCTTAAAAAATTCATATTATGAATACAATAACCTGTATTCCAGGAAATATAAGGAGAGCTGATGGAAAAACATTACCTATCATATTTCTGGTTTTAATCCACCTTTTCTCACTGCTAAACATCCCCACTACATCACAGGTACCTAAATGTCACTGCACCTTCTAATACTCTATCTGGTTTGGTCTCCTCCTCTGTTCTGGTCTAAACCAGAGAGTCTTCACTATTCATCTAAGTCTCTGGTTCAAAGTACAGTTGAACAATGGGGGGTTAGGATCACAGACCACTCACGCAGTTGAAAATGAGCGTATTACTTTACAGGCGGCCCTCTGTATCCATGGTTCCACATTCATGGTTTCCACTAACTATCCAACTATGGATTGTTTACTCCTGTAGTACATATTTATTGAAAAAAAAAAAAAACAAATAAGTGGACCTATGCAGTTCAAACCCTTGTTGTTCAAGGGTCAACTGCACTTTTGCCCACTTCCAGTCAAGTAACAGTAACTAAAAAAGCAACACAACTTGGACAAGTCTATATTTCACCCAGAGACAGGAGTCTGAAACGCCATTATTTTAAACAAGTTGCAAAGTAAAGCCTCAGGAACCACATTCTAGACAATAGATGCATTTTGTTTGGCCTGCAGTATTTAATAAGAACGTTGTTACCAACGTTTAAAAATAAGAATTTTGACATAAAAAATCTGAGTCCTCATGAAAAATTGGAAGATCTACTAACATTAGGCCAGCATTTCACAAGGAATTAATTAGAGCTAATCAGCAGCTGTCTACCTTAGATGGGATATATGCTCTTCATTTCAACACAGTCTCCATTACTTCACCTTCAAACCAAATCCAGAATCTAACTATTTCATACCACTTTGCTGTTACCTCCTTAGTCAGAGACAACATAATCTCTCACTTAGATCATTACAATGGCCTCCCAACTGGATTCTGCTTTTCTCCATTCCCCACTTGGGAATAACTTCTTAATACAGCAGCTTCTGTTCTTGTTATAGGCATATGTAATTCATTCATTCAACAGATGTTTATTCAGACTTTGTTGTTATTCAGACTTTGCCCATGGACCAAATGTGGGACAATTTGAGCATTAAAATAATTAATTACAGTAATGTACTATATAACCTACTGAATGAAATAAAAATCTACAAGTCCATACAATAACAAACAACGTGGGAGAATGAAATGTTCTTCCTCATAGTAGAATGCCAATTAATAAATATAGATGGAGTTACAAAATCAGCATTTTGCAATCATGATACTAACTGATTCAGACTAGAATCATCAATGGATGTTAAAGCTATTAGGCAAAACTTAGAAGAGGAACAGTGTATTTACAGAGTTTCAAAGTATTCCCCCACAAATTATTAATTGCAAAGGGAAAAATGGTAACTTTCCAGTTAAGAAATTCAGCAGACATCAACTTACCCAAGTGATCAATTAACATTACTAAAAATGGGGCAACTGAACATCATGTGCCTCCTATGATGATAAAAATAGACATTATGTGCCTCTTGATACAATGCACTAAGAGAACAACATCACTTGTGTGATATTACAGTCAAAAATTTATAACCTGAATCTATCCATGAGAAAACATCAGACAAACCGAAATTGAGAAACATTTTACAAAGTATCTTGCCAGTAGTCTTCAGAAGTGTCATTCATGAAAGACATGAGGAACTGACAACTAAAAGCAATGTATGTTACTGGACTAGATCCTGGACCAGGAATTTAAAAAAAAAATTATTATTCACTTATGTGTGGAATCTAAAAAATTAAACAAACTAGTGATTATAACAAAAAAGAAACAGACTCACAGATATACAGTACAAACGTGGGGAGGGGCAAAATTGGGGTAGTGGTTTAAGAGGTAAAAACTACTATGTGTAAGATAAATGAGCTACAAGAATATATTATACAACATGGGGAATATAGACAATATTTTATAATAACTATATATGGAATATAACCTTTAAAAATTGTTAATCACTTGGGGGGAGGGTATAGCTTAGTGGTAAAGTGCATGCCTAGCATGCACAAGGTCCTGGGCTCAATTCATAGTACCTCTGTTTAAAAAAATAAACAAATATACCTAAAATTGCCTCTCCCATTAAAAAAAAATTTTTTTAAAGAAAAACAAAACAAAACAAACTGTGAATCACTATGTTCTACACCTGAAACTTAATATAATATCGTGTATCAACTATACTTCAATTTTTAAAAATTATAATAGACATTATTGGACAATAGTGAAACCTGAATACAGTATTGTTATTTTATCCATATTAAATTTCCTAAATTTATTAATCATACTATGGTTATATAAGAAAATGTCTTTGTTCTAATGAAATAAAAGCTGAAGCATTTAGGAGTCAAGGAACATGGAGTGGTGATGACTCTCAATTGTTCGGTTACGTTCACACACATTCAGAGATAGAGAGAGAATGACAAAACAAATGAGGCCAAATGTTAACAATTGGTGAACTGTGGGAGTGTACAAGAGTTCTCTGAACACTTCTTGCAACTCTTTCATAAGCTGGGAATTATTTCAAAACAAAAAGTTAAAAATCTTAAAACCTCCAACAACTAAGCATCTTGAAGTAACAAAGTCTTTACAATGGCCTACAGGACTCTGTACAATTTGGCCTCCGTTAAGTCTCTCACACCAACTGCTACTATATTCCTGCTCTCTCACTCCATTACATCCACCCAGCTTCCTCACTGTTCTTGAACATACCAAGTACATTCTTGTCTCAGAACATTTCTACTTCCTGCGCCTCTGCCTGGAATACTTTTCCTACAGACATGAACATGGGTCACTCAGAGAGACCCAAACTAATCACTCGTATAAAATTGGAACTTCCCTTCCCCAACACTATCCTCTTCCCTGTCTTACTTTTCTTCACAGACCTTATTACCACCTTACATAGTATATATTTTATTTATTTATTTAATCACCTGTCTTTTCCCACGAAAATGTAAGTTCTATTACAGTACGGATTTTCATCTCTTTTGTCCATCACCGAATCCCTAGCCCCTGGAATAATGTTATTTAGCACACAGCAGGCTCTTAATAAATATGTACTGAATGAATGAATTTTATGTTACTTATCTGACTCATTTAACAAACATTTGTTTCCCTCTGCTCTAATTTAATCTGTCCAAATCCACTGCTCACATTCACTTAACCTCTCATTTATAAAAACAATTCAATTACAACAAACAAACAACAGAAAAAGCAACACATCCTCATTTTCTCAAACTTTTTTTTTCCCAAATATATGAAGGATCATCATTATTGTCAGGCTGAGGAAGGGGCAGAAGTCACTCTGCAGAATGACAGAACAGAACTTACAATAAGTCAGTTTCCCAAGATCATCAACTCTTGCCTCTTCGCTTCAGCATCAATCAGAAGAGACATCAGGTGGCAGAGTTCCCCTCCCAGACTGAAGGGTCCAGGAAAAGGCCGTGATGATGGCCAATTAGAAACAATAGATCTCTCATGTTCCATCAGTTTGCCATCAAGCACTTACCTGCAAAAGATCTGGGTTTTGCTCAAACTATAACAGCCCTTGGCCTTTACAGTCAGCCCCACTGTATCTGATATGGAAAGAAGAGCGGCCCTATATAGGGAGAAAGCTCTAGTAAGCACTGACTTACACTGTGAGTAGAGCAGGATTTGAAACTCCAGAAGGGCACAAGTAAAAAGTTGAAACACATTCTCCACCCCAAGCAGTTCAAAGACCTCTTTGACAGGAAAGTCGAATAGGGGAAGCTCATTGGTGCTTGGTCTCTGGCAGATTATTGGCCCATAGACCCCAGAAAATTTCAAGGACCGGCCGGGAGGTGGGAGTGGCACCTCATACAGTACGTTGTATATGTAGCTCTCAAGGGGCAGTGGAGGAGGCTGAGGTGAAGTGACTGCCTGGTGAAGTTGTTCCAGCACACTCCGACATGCTTTCATGAAGGACATGGGTGTGATGAGGCAGATGCACTTAGAGACATAGAGTGTATCCCGGCTAATGTCATAGGAGTTGAAGCGTTGCAGCTTGGTCCCAGGAGTGCCTTCACCAACCTCCATGCCACTGTGGTCTCGGCCATCAGCAGGGGGAGCATGGAGGACATCATACTCAGCATTATGCATGTGATAGAGGGTCTGCATTGCACTGCAGATCTGCTTGCTAGTCACCTCCTCATAAAATGTGAGGGCAAACCCAAATGTCCGAGAGCCATCCTCCCTTGTGATAATAAAGGCATGGAACTGAGGCTCCCTGGGATCAGCCTGGGTCTTGAATGCCAGCCCCTTGGGCATGCACAGCTGCAAAAGACAACAAGGAAACAACTGATGAGAACACTCACTGCTGATCCTCTTTTCAGAACACCAACACTATTTGTTTAATTACAGAGCACCTCCTGTGCTGGGTGTTTGGGATACCAAGACCAACACAGCAAAATATCTGCCCTAAAGATCTCCCATTCTAAGACAAACAAGTAACTAAAATTATAATGCAGTTATCAAGGCTATACAGAGGTACATAAAATGTGCTAGATGAACAAAGAACAAACAATCCAACCCGGGAACATCAGAAAAGGCTTCATAGATGAGCTTATGCTAGAATTCATCAGGTAGACAGGAGAAAGAAGGGTATATCAGGGGCACAAAGACAATGCACAAAGATAAAGAGGTAAAAGAAAGCTTGTAGAATTTAGGTAGGTGGTTAAGCATGACAGCATGTATTAAGACATGATGCTAGAAATACATATAAATCCAGATAGATGCAACTTCGTGCCTAAAAATAAACAGTTTTAGACTCTTATCAGCTCACATGATTCTGTCATCAATAAAACCTCTTTTCATAGGAAAAAAAAGGTGCTCATTTCATATAAAGCAAGGAGATGACATAATCGGGATAAAGATGAACTTTTTCACTTTAACTCAGATGGGTTATATAAAGAAACTTGGATAGCTAATCAAACTGACCTGAATCAATCAGTCCCATTTTCCACTTTTATACAAACCTGGCTATACAAATGAACTACCAGGAGTGTGGGTTAACAAATACAAGGAGCTACATTATGGCACATTCATTAGCCTTGAACTTGATTTCTCAAAGCCTAGGTGCTTCTAGAATGCAGCATGTTAAAAGGAAATAAGAACTGGACTAGGAGTCAAAAAACTTCACATTCCCTAAGACTCAGTTTCCTCTCCTGTGAAATGACAATGATACAGTTTACTCTGCCTGCTTCACAGGGTTATTGCATGCATCAAACAAGATCATCCTCAAAAAGCTATTAAAAAGTAACAGAGGCAATACAAAGACGTAGTTAAGAGCAGAGTTCTGGAACCAGACTATGGTGTTTAAACTCATTCAGTTGCTCCTTAGCCATATGACCTTGAACACATGACTTAATCTCTTTGGAACTTAGTTTCCTCATCTGTAAAATATGTGTCTGGGTCTGTGTGTGTTTATTTAATATTATCGACATAATGGGTATTGTGAGAATTAAATGAATTAGTTCAGTAAAATACGTACCACAGTGCCTAGCACAAGATGAATACTCAATAAAAGTTAGCTAATTCAAAGAAGCATTCTACATGAGATTTAAAATGCTGTCCTAACTAAAATTATAACGAAACAAAATACCCATTTCTGCCATATTACTCATACATACACAATTCGGATTAAGAGAAAAACTGCTTTAAACTTTACACATCATGCAATACCAATGCTATAAGCAACCAATATCCCAGTTTCACACAAAAAAGTGCACTAACTCAATATTATGTATTTGCCTGATACAGCAGAAACACATTGTGACTTTTGGTATATCTGATATATTCTGAATATCTAATATATTGATCAAAATGCAGAATCATGAACAATATGCATACAATCCCATCTTCAAAAGTTACTGATACTTGATGGAACCACTGCTACATAATCTAAATTCATGATCCTACTATAAATTACTCTGTAAATTCTTTTACACTTGTAGCTAACAAATACTAACCATTCCCACTGCATCTTGGTCAAAGGGATTCCAGTCTACATTCTCAGGATATCGTGCAAGGACCTTAGACTTGAATGTTCGTCTCAGTGGTGTCTGCTCAAAATTTTCTCCTGCAAGAAGAAGAATGAAGCAAATCATCTCCACAGAGTCCCTTGAAAACCAGGGTTATGAATGTCTGAGCTTGGTAGTCCAGCAAGGTACAGAAATGAAGGCAAAAGAGTTAGTACGCCAAGCATCTAAGAACAGGAAAGGTATTATGGTTATTAGATCCATAAAGAAGCTGGAAAAGTTTAGCATGGTTAATATTGGACACCACTAGCTATCTTTGCTTTCCTTTAATATTATTACTATAAACCCAATGGTTAATCTTCCTGGGAGAAGAGGGGAGAAAGCATAAGAAAGGATAAAGAATTATATCCATCTTTTTTTCCTAAAAACCACATTTAGGTTGCCTAAGTCAACTGATAACATCATAGAAGTATAAATTATTTTGAATTCAGAATAAAGTATGCATTTCTAAACTTTCTGAAAAAAATATAAAGGGACTTAAAAATTCAAGAACATTAAGTAAGCAGATTTCAGAGTAAATCTAATGAGCTGTTTTGTCAATTCAGAATAACTTGAAATTTCTGAAATTCTCCTTTGACTCCCCCTTCCCACTCCTAAAAACATTAGAGTATACTGAAATAAGAACACTGAAGTGAAAAGAGGATAAACCAAAGAACCCACCACCTAGAAGGATACAAATGTGAAAAATCTACTGGTCAAAAAAGGCATATAAGAAAGTTAGAAAGTCAAAGGGTACAAAATGCCACTAGAGAAGACTTATGTAAGAGCCACAAGAAAGCTTTGGATGTTTTCTCAACTTTGTTTTGTTTTTACCTTCAGTCGTACTTGAAATGAAAGGGCTGGCACCATCCCTGGCTTTAGAAGCCTGTATGTACTGGCATAATGCTATATGATAAATGAAATAACATAGTATTACAATAAAGCAGTGTTATTCAAACTTTTTTGACCATGACTCCAGTATGAAATAAATTTTACATCATGAAGCAACAAACACACACGTGATACAGTATATACAAATTTACCTGGGGGAAGGTTATAGCTCAGTGGTAGAGTGCATGCTTAGCATGCATGAGGTCCTGGGTTCACTCCCCAGTACCTCTATCAAACAAACAAACAAATCTAATTACCCACCCCAAATCAAACAATAAATAAATAAATAAATTTACCTAAGACAAAAACTTCACAAAACAATACTTACCTTTACTATATGTGATGTCTTCTCATGGTATTTACTCTATATTACCAAAACCAAAAATGCTAATTGCAGACCTACTAAAGGTCACAATTTACAGTGTGAGAAACATTACAATACAGTATAATGGGATGAAGAGTTCAACAAATATTAAATTACTATAAAGCTTTATCTAAAAGTATACTGCCCCAAATATTGCTTTTCCAAAGGGGATAGGGAGATAGGGACAAATTAAATGCACCTAAATAGTTCAAACAAATAGATTTAGTAGGAGTCATGGAAAAGTAGATGGGAAACATGATCAAGGCCAATTCAATTGAATTCTATACCTATTTACTGAATAATCATGTTATACAAGGGCCTTAGGTACCGTAGGGGATAGAGGTGAACCAGATGAAGCACTTACCCTCAAGGACCTTACTGTCAAATGTACAGGAAAACTGACCACACACAAATAACCACTTTGCAGGGAGGTTACTATCTGGAACACTCCAGATCTTCAGCTTATGTGGTCTAACCACTCAGAGCACCCTTGCACAGGATCCTATTCACATGCTTTAGCTCTTAGAATAAATTCTGCTCCAACTAAAGCTTCTCTAAGTTGGCTGGTGATTATTAAGGACGAGGTACTCCTCACCAACACAGCACTGGGATGAACCTAAAGTCAGGTAGTCCTTCACTCAAAATCATCCCAGAGACATCTCCAAGGTTTCTAAAAAAGTTTATATTAATTCTAAGGCAACTGTTGCAGAAACTAATAATGATTCCAGTCACAAAGTTACTGCTTTTCTTCTGGCAAAATATTAAATGATTATAAATATTTTAGGCACACTAAAAAAGAAGGTATATTGTTTTGGAGCATACATAATTTTCTAAATATTGATTAAATCAAGATGTTGATTATTTTAGAAAGAAAGTTATCACTTTTATAATTAAAACCTTTGTTCACATTTTCACTCAGGTTTCGCTCATCATCATCATCAAAGGCCTACTTATTCGTCATTTTCAACTTCTGTCAAGACCCAACCTTCTTTCTGTTAGTAAAGCAAGTTCCATAATTTCAATTTCTCTCATTTCTGATCCCTTCTTCCAAACTGATTTTTCTGAATTTTTTTTCCAGCAAATTTCATCTCTCAAAATACATTTGGTAATCTTCACTAAAGAAGACTGGCAAAATCAGCAGGCAGCTGGTAATAGCAGCAGCTACAAAGCCCTACCGCTATGTAGAGCTAGTCTCAGAGCTTTCACTAACACCTGCAAAGAGCCCAGCCGTGGCAAGCCTGCACTTACTGTACAAAGCAATTAAACAGCAAGCAGCTGACGTAAGATCTTGTCTACAGTCTGACATTCTCAGAATGTATTTTTAAACTGAATTCAGTTCTGAGAGAAGATAACTATTTCTTCCTCCTAAGCTTCTTCACTTTTAGTTGTCAGTTTGCTCATTTCTTCCTTACTAGGCTAGAAAATCCCCTCAGTAAAAAAAAAAAAAAAAAAAAACCAACCACAAAATATCTGAACATATACAGGAATCAGAGCAGTTACCAATGTCCTATATGAAAGCCTTTAGAGAAAGATGTTTTCCTAAGATGGCTATGAGGTGCCCCTTAAGACATCATGAGCATTCAAAAGATGGGACAGGGGACTATTTAAAAGGAGAATTTTAAACAACCAGTGGGATGAAGAATGGAGACAGAGATGAATATGCTGAGCTGACCTGCAGTGTAGACAAAGAGGAGGGAGAAGCTATGAATCACAGGGAGAAGTGATCTTCAGATTCTCTCCACCCTCCTGCTCCTTCTTTAAACTGAGTAAAGAAGTCTTGTTAAAGAGTCAGGTTCTGAGTAAAGGCAACACAGAGAGTGCCAATCTTAGACAAAACTCCTGTGTATTGAAACAGACCAGCAGCAGGAGCAAAATTATTTTCATTGCAAGGGGAAAGTAGGCGTAAAAGAACAACTATGAGGGCCCTAAGAACAAATCATGTTCGTTATAGCCACCCTATGAAGAGTGTCAGAAAAGTAACAGAGGAAGGGGATCACAAACCTAAGACCTTTTTATTAAAACAATTCAATCTCTCATCATTTACTAACGTCTGAGTTTTTTGAGGATAAGCAACAGAGACTTAATGCCTGAGAACATCTACACAGCCCCACCTCCTGAAACCTACATATATGTCACAGGTCCCTTAAACCCGCAATTATTCAGACCTTCAGAAATTCAAACAATATCAGGAATATGACATCACAACCACAACTGTCCTACTGTCCTAGAAACAACAACTAATTATTTGCCTAACATATAACAGAGTACACAAATGTCAGCAGGTATGGATATCAGAACTAAGGCCCATTTCTAACAGCAACTTAAAAATTAGTCAACTAGGTATCAGCCTATCTTTGTGAATCTGCCCTGGAAAGTACAGTTCAGATACAATCATAACGGATTTTTTTTTTTTAAGCATGCATGCCTTACAAGGACATTTAATAGGTTCTTTGTTTATTTGTTCTGCTTTGACCCAGCCAGAAACAAACTGACAATTGTATTGCTATTAGCCTGCTGGTACTAGCTTGATTTGAATAACCGTAAATGAGGGATGCTTATGCTGAGAAGCTTCAAACCCCTAAACTCTCTAAAATGACTTATGAAATTTTGTCTGAAAATATTTGCATCTTTCTGGGGAGAGAACACAATATCCATTAGATTCTCAAAGGATCTCATGACCCAAAAAAGTTAGAAACCACAACTCCAAATGTTTCTCCTAATTTGGGCAAGAAGTATTTTCATCATTTAAAGGTTAATCTAAACATGCAGTTTTTCATACAGTCTGAAATAAAATACTTTATTTTACTCAAGGGGAGGGTACAGCTCAGTGGTAGAGTGCATGCTCAATATGCAAGAGGTCCTTGGTCAATCCCTAGTACATCCATTAAAAAAAAAGGAATATTTGAAGAAATAATAATCAAAAACTTCCCAAGTTTGGTAAAAGATATAAACTTATAGAGTGAAGAAGCTCTGTGGATCCCAAACAGGATAAATACTAAGTAAATCACACACAGTCAAAATTCCGGAGGAAAGAAAAAGAGAGAGAGAGAAAGAGAAAAAATTTAAAGAGAAAATCTTGTACAGAACCAGAGAAAAAGAATACATTAAGGAGAAAATAATTATTGAAATTACCATTGCCTCTTTATCAGAAACAACGGCGATTAGAAGACCTTTCAAGTACTAAGAAAAAAAAAAAAAAAGCCTTGTCAACCCAGAATTTTATGAACAGAAAAAATCCTTCAAAAATAAAGGCAAAGTAAAACATTTTCAAGTAAAACAAAACTAAGATATTTCACTGCTGCAGACCTGCACTACAAGAGTGAGAAAAGCCCATCCCAAAAGGTTGCACACTGTATGATTCCAGGTGTATAACATTCTTGAAATGGCAAAATTATAGAAATTAAACAGATTAGTGGTTCCTAGAGGTCAGGGATGGGGAGAGGGTGGCTATAAAAGGCCAATCCCAAGAATTCTTGTGGTGATGGAACTATTCGGTATCTTGATTGTATCAATGACAACATTCTGGTTGTGACAGTATACTATAGTTTTGCAAGATGTTACCTTTGGGTAAAGGGTACAAGGTAATTTCTCTGTATTATTTCTTCCAACAGCATATGAATCTACAATTATCTCAAATAAAAAGTTCAATGTTTAAAAAAGTAGAGTTTTTAAGTTAAAAAAATTATGTTTTTTTAACAACCTGTCAAGGTTTTAAAGCAGAGGCTGCAGGCAACACAATTCAAGCATTTAAAGCTACACCTGGGACAGAACTCTCTGAAGGCAGCTGAGCTATTCCCCTCTCTAGGCCCAAAACAAAACGTCATATGGATTGCCTCACCTCACCACATCAATACCAATCCTAAAAGGTCTGGTTCACATTATCTACAGCAAGAGTGACAGAATTTTTTCCTCTGAGAATGGATACAACCAGGTTATTATACCAACCTTTGCATATTGGTATTCTGGGATATCGTAGAGTTGTCCCAGAATTGACTGGTGACATTGGTCACCAATTTAGTGCCACTCATGCTATAATCAGTTTACTTCCTGCATTAAAAGATGCTACTGTAACTTCCCTATTACAAACATTTCTGAAACAGACTGCCCATCAGAATAGTATTACACCAACTCACTTCTGTTTTTGGTGCATGTTGAAAAAACCAGCTTGTATTTTATCTTTAACTCACTCACTGCCCCAGCATTCAATTCTCCTTATCTTCCAGGTAATTTTCTGAACCCTGTGCAAATCAGAGATCATCTTCTGTCATCTTTGATTAATGGGGCACAATGTAGTGAGAAGGGAATGCAAATGTCTAACTAAACGAGAATTAACCTTGTCCTTACTTTTAGACGACTACTTCATTACTATCAGCACTTTTTAAATAGAGACAGCTTAAAAAAACAGTAAGACTAGTAAGCAGAGTTTTGGTAGCTAAAGAAAACCATCTTACACTGCACTCGTCACTCTCTCCCTCATCCCTTGTACAAATAAAATGGAGGTAAATTTACAGCTCCTGCAGCATAAAGTGAAGAAGGTAACTGCTCCTTGAAGAGACAGCCTATACCTTGGACCACACCACCAGCTGACTGTGGTGCTCAGGAGTCAGACATTCACAAACAAATATCCAGACTGTAGATAGTGAGCTGCTCCCCACCTTGGACAAGCTACAAGGCCTTTTAGAAGGCTCTATGTACCTAGGAAAGCTGCTCACCAGGCTTTCCAATGAAAAAGCAATAGATGATGCAATATTGTAAACTGACTATACTTCACTTAAGAAAGAAAGAAAGAAAGAAAGAAAGAAAGAAAGAAAGAAAGAAAGAAAGAAAGAAAGAAAGAAAGAAAGAAAGAAAGAAAGAAAGAAAGAAAGAAAGAAAGAAAGAAAGAAAGAAAGAGGAAGGGAGGAGGAGAAAGGAAGGGAGGAAGAGAGGAAGAGAGAAAGAAAAAGGAAGAGGAAGAGGAAGGAAGAAAGAGAGAAAGGAAGAGAGAAAGAAAGAAAGGAAGGAAGAAAGAGCAGGAAAAAAAAAAGAGCAATAGAAACCATCTGTTCCCTCTGTGTGTTCCCCTTGAGGCAGATTTGTTCACTTTCTTTCTCAACATATTTTCTTCGTCAGATAACTTTAGATTTGTGTATACGGCCATTACTTTTACCGATGCTTTGTCTCCTTGATATTTTCCAGGCACCATACCTAGTCCAACTCATGCACCTAGTATTTCTAAAATGGCTGAACTTCTCATGGACCCAGTTTTAACAAGAGACTGAGGTTTGAAAACCTATCCAGATAGGACTGCTCCAAATCATAGATAGCTAAGACAGAACTTTGGTAGCAAGGTATCAAATGTATATACTCCCCCCTCAGCCCAGCCAAATACCATGCAAGGTGTACATCTGTTGAGCTAATCTCTTGAATTTAGTAACGTAATTTCCTCTGTTTGGTAGGGGAAGCAACAAACTGCCAAATTCATGGTCTTTCAGAACAGTCTAATGAACCCACACTGGTGAGGCGGAAATACACATAGTGTTTTAAATAGACTGAGGGCTCCCAGAGGCTATACATGTATACTTTTCTCTAAAAGCTGGGCCCTCCAGAAAACTGGGCTGAGGGAAACCCACTGGACTGGGATCTCTAAGTAAGAAGTAGCAGAGGACACGTCTGAGCAATGGTCTCCATGCTCTCCTCAATACCAAAGTTTAAAACAATCGGCCTAAATTGAATGTAAACAACTAATCTAGGAGGAAGAAAACATGTTTAAGGTCTCACCTTGGCTATTAGTTGCATGACCCTAAATAATCTGAGTCTTGTGGGTCTCACTTTCCTCACCTGAAAGATACAGAAGTAGAGGACTAGCTGGTGATCTGCAAAGGTTCTTCCAGCTCAATCATTTCATGACTTAATGACTGTTGCGTCTATAGAGTCTGGCTGAGCATAGAAATTCTACCTTTCAAATTGTGAACTGAAGGCACACATTAGTTCTCCCTCTGCTGCCTCTCCCTCCCCAAAATCCCACTAAAACAGCAGTAGAAATGGGGCTGTATAAATATAAAGAATGAAAGTCAAGGTAATAATCAACAAAATTTTAGAAGGTGGAAAGCAGATGGATGAATGGTTACTGACAGCAGACTTGAGATAAATAAGATACAACATAACCTCCAAAAAGCTCAGGAACTTGTAGCATCAGGCACTTATGGAAGTAGGGATTAAGATGGGGCTAAAAACAGAAGGATTGGCTGAAAGTCTATTTAAGAACCAGCTGGCATCAGCTCATGAATAGATAAACAAAATGTTGTATAACTACACAATGGAACATTATTCGGCCATAAAAAGAAATGAAGTACTGTTACAGGCTGCAACACAAATGAACCTTGAAAACATTATGCTAAGTGAAAGAAGCCAGACACAAAAGGCCACATATTGCATAATTTCATATAGATAAAATGTCCAGAATAGGCATATTCATAGAAAAGAAAGTGGTTGCCAGGGGACTAACTGCTAACACATATGCAGTTTCTTTTGGGATGATGGATATGTTCTGGAACTACATAGTGGTGATGGTTGTGTGACACCGTGAATCAACACTAAAAACCACTGAACTGTACACTTTAAAATGGCACATTTATGTTACATGAATTACATATATATGTCAATAAGAAAAAAAAAGAACCAGTTGAACCCCACCCTACCCCATACCCTTCCCATTCCATCTGGCCTCCTCCATTTCAAAAGAAAACTGAAAGTTTATTTTTCCCAATAGATAAATTTAAAAATGAGTCGGGTGATTAAATGGGTAATGGTGGTAAAAAGGTACAAACTTTCAGTTTGTAAGATAAATAAGTCTTGGGGATGTAATGAGCAGCATTGTGACTATAGTTAACAATACTGTATTCTATATTTGAAACTGCTAAGAGAGTAAATCTTAAAAGTTCTCATCATAAGAAAAAACTAACTGGTAATAGACTTATGGTAATCATTTCACCATATATACATATATCAAATCATGCTGTACACCTAAAACCAATACAATATTACATGTCAATTATATCACAATTAAAAATAAAAAAAGAAGAATGGATGTCTATACTTGGGATTGCACAGTTGAGGTATCAAGCATTAACAGCTAGGAAACCAGACACAGCTGAGAGCAAGAGTATCACTCTAAAAATAGGGAAATAAGAGCAAGTTTACATACTTCACATTGAGATCCTCAGTGCTCTTCCACTACTTGGCTCTCAGAAAGTTGGCAGCTAAGATTATGCCCTCAAAACAGAGTTCTAGAGGAGCCTTTTAGGTGAATTTAACCAGCCCATGAAAAAAAAGACCTAGTGATATCAATGGTACAAGGAAGAAACTATGCAGCCAAATCATTTTATAGTGAACCTCTCAGTAATTGAACCCCACCTATGAACAGAGCTTCCCAATCATTGGTGCATTATTCTTAAATGTAAATGTATAGCCAGAGATCATGAGGCATTTGGGAAGAGACTCTAAGATTAAAGAAAAATACCTCTAGCCAATCAATCAATCAGTGCAACTTCGAGAAAACAGAAAATTATGCAGAAAAAAGAAAACTTCAAAAATTCTATCATAGGGCCTAGAAGAAACAAAACTCCAGTAACAATAAGGACAACTAAACCCAGATCTTGGTTTCTAATATCATTCTCATTAAAACAAACAAACGAACAAACAGGGCTGCTTAGAGAAATGGCTGGTTCTTTAACTGAGAAGAAAATATACAGGATTAGCCTGGAGCATCTTGTAGTGGCAGAAGGTAAGGAAGTGCTCAAAAAACCCCACAATGATGGGGACATGTCAAAGAGACACAAGAGCTAACTGAAAGATCCCCCAAGGGCCAAATCTAGAAAAATCTGAACAACAAAATAAACAAGTTGAATTATAACCCAAAGAATAAAATAAACATCATGAGTCCATCCTAATATAAATAGATGATTAAATAGAGGGAGAACAGACAAATCTCCTGTGCAGAAGAACTCCAAATAATTTATGTAGATACTCTGCTCTCAAGAAGTGGAAAATAACTCCCTACTCCTTAACTATGGGCTACTCATAGGAAAAAAAGAGTAACTTTACATTGGAGAAATCTGACAGACACTACCAGGTGATCAAGATTAATATTAACAATGATAAATCATGTTGAGAGTATGTATGCCTTCTTGATATAATATGATGAAAATGACATTTTACCTATGTAAACCATCATCTCAGTCTAACCAAGGAAAAACATACACATCCCAACTGAGGGACATTCTACAAAACAGTTGACTAATATTCTTCAAAACTACCAAAATCATCAAAAAGAAAAAAAAGCCTGTAGCACAGGGAAATATACACAAAATGTTATGATAACTCACAGAGAAAAAAATGTGACAATGAGTGTGTATATGTCCATGAATAACTGAAAAATTGTGCTGAACACTGGAATTTGACACAACATTGTAAAATGATTATAAATCAATAAAAAAAAGTTAAAAAAAAAAAAAAAAGAAAGAAAAAAAGCCTGAAAAACTGTTTCCTGGAACATAAAAAGAGTTAGGCAAAAACTAAGAATATGAATAAAGTAGGGAGTCAGTCCAGGAAGTCTAATATACAAATAACAGAATTCCATAAAGAGAGAACAGAGAAAATAAAGGGGAAGTTCTTATCAATAAAATAATTTTATTTTTTCCTTTTTTCCCAGAAATGAAGGGCATGAATTTCCAAATTGAAAGTTCACTTCAAAGATCTAGCACAGTGGATGAAAACAGACTCACACTTTAATTAATAATAATAATGTATCAATATTGACTCACTAATTGTGACAAATGTACCCTACTAATGCAAAATACTATTACAGGAAACCGGTTGTGGAGTATATAGGAATTCCCTGTACTATCTTCACAACTTTTCTGTAAATTTAAATCTATTCTAAAATAAAAAGTTTATCAAAAAGGTTTTTTAAATTATATCTCATTTAAACAAAATGTCCAGAATAAGCAGATCTACAGAGACAGAAAGTAGATTTGTGGTTGCCTGCAGTGGGGGATATGGACTTCATGGTATGCAATTTATATCTCCAATAAAGTTGTTTAAAAAAAAAAAACAGAGAGACATAAAATAACAACACTTGTGGAAACTTAAAAGGTTCTCTGCCAAAACTAAAATTAACCAAGAACTGTTCATATGGGATGTAGGAAACGAGATCTATCACAAGACAGTGTGGCAAAGGATAACTCCAAGACAAAGGGACATCCCAAGGTTTAGCTGTGCAAGGCCTAGCAAGCCAAGATTTCAAATAATCCAGATTGATGGAGCTAAGGTAAGGATCCATTGTTTGTATCAAATTCTCAAAGGGATCTTTGAAGCAAAAACTATGATAAGCCACTGCTTTAAGATATCCATTACACGCCTCACCCAAGAGACTAACCACACAAACTCCTATAACAAAAAGAATCTTTTGCATGATGCAAATCACAGAGAAGAAATGAAGAGAGTAATAAAGAAGATTAATACAGTTTTATAACTAGATACAATCATGTGGAAATAAAAGGAAAGAAAGGAAACAGAGGCACAGTTAAAGCACTCAAGAAGCCTAGTGAATATGAGTTCAGATGAAACTTGATAGCTTACTCCACAGAGCTTAAGACATACTGAAGATAGTGGGGTTTTTTAAATTTTATGATTTATGTTCTACCTATCTCAAAAAATAAGATGGCATATGTGAGAAAAATTATAGAAAAAATTAAAATCAGAACAAGGAACATTAAAAGAAGTAAAGAAATATACATTCTTAAGTACCTATGATGTAACTTTTCTATAAACTGCAAAAAATGATAGTTTGCTTACAATATATTTTAAAACAATAACAGAAGAAGTTTTGGAAGGAAATACACAAAATACTAAACATGGTTATGGTACTTCTACAAGGCTAGACTATGGATGACTGCTATTTTTTTCCTTTTACTTTTTTATATTTTCTAAATTTCCCACAATGAACATGTATGATCTCAAGATAAAGAGATTATACTAAAAAATATGAATAATTTAATAGCACATTTCTCTCAAGCTGCTAAAGAGACTTTTTGAAATTAGGATTTAGAATACTAATTTAATTCCTAATTTCTATACTGCAACAACTTAGATGTCTTAACACTGTTACAGTACAAGGATGTAGACTACTAAAAAAAACTCTTCCTATTTATATGCACCAGTTTAAAGGTGAATACTAAAAGACTAATATGTCATGTCCTCCTATTAAACCAAAGAAACATGTATTAAAATAGTTACACAATATTAACATTTCAATATTTGAAAACTGAAATGAACAAAACTTTAAATTTAACTCAAAGCCAAAACAACTGTAGGAGTCCTGACTCATCACCTACAAAGGATTTGCATAGCTACATTATTCCTTGACAGCAAAAAGGGGAATAACCTGCCTTGTTACTAAAATCCCTCTTGGGAGAAAAAAGGATGTAAACTCATAACCCAGTACTACCTTATAGTGAAAAATCTACCAAGACTCGATTTAGTTTCCAACCTGAGACAGAAACTTTCTGCCTTCCCAGATTACCACAAATGAGTAAAGCAGGGTCCTCTCAAAAATAAAATTTCAAGACAACAATTTCCTTCTTTCCAGCTTTCTACTCACCCAATTCCCCCTTTCTCTGTGTTTTTGCAAAAATTTCCAAAGAGGAAAACATAGATCCTTTCCTTAAAGCCCTGTCAGAGCTTTTTATGTGTCTTCTTTAAGTCTTAGAAAACTAAAAGCACTCCTCCTCAAAAGGTCAACTTCATGAACCAAAACATCTCATAATTGTCCACACACTCTCTGCACATTTCCTCCCCTCTTTGCATTATATGGAATAAGAAACCTTGAATGCAAAAAAAGAAAAAGGAAAAATACATACACCACTAAAATCCACTGAAAATACTTTCACATAGTATATTATTCCATTAATCACCACAACCCTCTGATTTTACAGATAAGGAAACTGGCTCAGAGATAATAAGTCACCAATGGGTATAAGGCAAAATGGGATTAGAAACCCCTCCAGACACCCCAACCAAAGTTCTTTACATCTACTACATTAAAGTGGATGTCTCTTAGAACTTTAGAATTTAGAGCAGTCAAGAAGTACAATCTTGGTGTAAGAAAAACAACTAAGAGTAAGTAATCTTCATCAGGAGCCTAAAAAGGAATAAAATCCCAAGTTCTCTGCTGTGATACAGAGCAGTATCCTCAACCCACAGATCATGAGAGGGTTCCTCCCCAACTAAAGCAACCCAAATCTCCTGGATCCTTTCCTGCACCAAGCACCATCAATGTCCAAGCTGTCCTATCCTTCAGTAGTTAGGGAAAAGATGGCCCCTCCGAGACTTCTCTTGATAGAGGTCCAGAGAGAATAATAAATGGGGTTAAACTGGGAGCCCAACCCAGTTTGCCAGTAACTGAGCTTAGTAAAATGCACATGCAGACATGAGGCCTGGGCCTTCTATCGGTCCTTGGAAGAAAATCAAGACTAAAAGCTGCCACTGCTGCCAAAGGTTTAGATGAAAAGCTTCTTAGAAAGAGCCTAAGGAGCAAATGCTATGTCAATTTTTTCTCTCCACCTTCTTAATGTCCATTGTCTTCTACGTCTCTCATACTCTCTTGCCTAGACAGACTCTGAAAATGAATCAGTTCCATTTAGTTCAACAACCCTACAAACAGTGATCCTCCTTTTCCTAGAAAATCATTAGGTCTGCTAAAATGAGGACCCTAGCAGAATGACTAACAGGGTAGCAATTTTCCTGCAATAGTTATTTATAGAGGCAATAGTGGCAGTAGACAGTATTCAAGCTATTGCAGTCAAATACCACCATTTCTCTTTTTTCCCCCACTATTATTTTTTCATAGTCTATCTGGTATACTCTTGCTTATTTTATGTTTCCCCAACTTTTTTTTAAATTGACATAAATAGTTGATTTACAACATTGTGTTAGTTTCAGGTGCACAGCAAAGTGATTCAGTTCTGCATATATATACCTATTCTTTTTCAGATTCTTTTCCATTATAGGTTATTACAAAATATTGAATATAGTTCCCTGTGCTATACAGTAGGTCCTTGTTGCTTACCTATTTTATATAAAGTAGTGTGTATCTGCTAATCCCAAACTCCTAATCTATCTCCCACCCTTTTCCCCTTTGGTAACCATAAATTTATTTTCTATGTCTGTGAGTCTGTTTCTGTTTTGTAGATAAGTTCATTTGTATCATTTTTTTAGATTACATATATAAGTGATATCATATATTTGTCTTTCTGTCTGATTTACTTCACTTAGTAGGATAATCTCTAGGTCCATCCATGCTGCTGCAAATGGCATTATTTCATTCTTTTTTATGGCTGAGTAATATTCCATTGTGTGTGTGTGTGTGTGTGTGTGTGTGTGTGTGTGTGTGTGTGTGTGTGTATACCACATTTTCTTCATCCATTCATTTGTCAATGGATATTTAGGTTGCTTCTGTGTTTTGGCTACCGTAAGTGGTGCTGTTATGAACACTGGAGTGAATGTATCTTTTCAAATTAGTTTTCATCTTTTCCAGATATATGCCCAGGGATGGAATTGCTGGATCATATGATAACTCTATTTTTAGTTTTTTTCCTTAAAAAAACTAAAAACATCATGGCTGCACCAATTTACATTCTCATCAACTATGTAGGAGGGATCCCTTTTCTCCATACCCTCTCCAGTGTTCATTAGTTGTAGACTTTTTGACGATGGCCATTCTGACTGGTGTGAGGTGGTACCTCACTGCAGTTTTGATTTGCATTCATCTAATAATTAGCAATGTTGAGCATCTTTTCATGTGCCTGTTAGCAATCTGTATCTCTTCTTTGGAGTAATGTCTATTTAGGTCTTCTGCCCATTTTCTGATTGGGTTATTTGGTTTTTTGATATTAAGCTGTATGAGCTGTTTGTATACTTTGGAAATTCCCTTGTCGATTGCATCATTTGCAAATCTTTTCTCCCATTCCATACGTTGTCTTTTCATTTAGCTTATGGTTTTCTTTGCTGTGCAAAAGCTTGTAAATTTGATTAGATCCCATTTGTTTATTTTGCTTTTGTTTCCCTTACTCTAGGAGGTTTACCCAAAAATATACTGCTGCAATTTATGTCAAACACTGTTCTGCCTATGTTTTCCTCTAGGAGTTTTAGAGTATCTAGTCTTATATTTAGGTCTTTAATCCATTTTTAGTTTATTTTTGTATGTGATGTTAGAGAATGTTCTAATTTCATTCTTTTACATGTAGCTGTTCAGTTTTCCCAGTACCATTTATTGAAAAGATCCTTTTCTCCACTGTATATTCTTGCCTCCTTCGTTGTAGATTAATTGATATAAGTGAGTAGGTTTATTTCTGGACTTTCTGTCCTCTTCCATTGATCTACATGTCTGTTTTTGTGCCAGTACCATACTGTTTTGATTACTGTAACTCTGTAGTACAGTCTGTAATCAGGGACTGTGATTCTTCCAGCTCCATCCTTCTTTCTCAAGACTGTTTTGGCTATCCTGGGACTTTTGTGTTTCCATACAGATTTCTCCATCTCTGAGTTCTTCTGAAACTCTTCTGTGGGAGCTACTGTGAGAGCCATTTACTGGTCATAAAACAAATCTACTCCTTTGAATGTAGTTCACATGACATTTTCAGTTCCCACCCTAGCTCCTAGAACTGAAATCAGCATTCTGTCTAGGTGTGGTCTAACTAACATCTTTTAAAACAGTACTATCCACTCTCTTTTTCAATAATATCTCTCTATTAATGCAAGGTAAAATCACAACTTTTTGTCAACCAAACGACACTTTTGCCATAAGTCAAACTTGCATCCAACTAAAAGTCTCATATTTTTGTGTTGCTATTAAGTCATATCTCCCTTCTAATACTTCTACTTTTGTACCACCTGTTTCATTATACAGCTCAAATCTCTTATCCCCAACTATATCCTAATCATTCCGTTCAAAACATTCTTGAATCAAAAAATGGTATTTCCCTCCTCTACCAGTCTACTCCCCTAATAAAGAAAATGTGGCAAGTCTGACTGAACATACTTTCAGTGGGTCTGTGTTGACTTCTAATAATCACAGCTTCCTTTTCTATATCTTCATACTGTAGCCTTAATAAACCATTCTAGATTGACTAGAAATGTGTCACTTCTTCTCAGTCTTGAAAATATGTCTTGCAGTAAGTCCATGATTCCTTAAAGGTTACTGACAGTGACTAAATGATAATCACCCCAAAATTCTTTCAGAACTCAAGTAGGTTTATTTATACTAAAATACTCAAGTAATTTGGGTCAGGAGACTTGAATTCACTCAGAGGAATTAAATGCTCCTACATAAATGCTTAATGATCTCAGGTTTCAGTCTCCTCTTACCAATTCAGTTATATCCTCTCCAATCTATAGATAATTTACCACGACAATGGGGCAAAAAAGCTTCTGGTGCCATTTCAGTCTTGCAGATATTTTTTTCAAATGTGGTTATTTGGAATTTCACATTTAGAGTATTGCCCAGCATAAAATGCCATTTTTGAAGAAATATTTAGCACAACAAAAGCTTTTTTTGGGGGGTGGAGGGAGGAGTTCTTTGAAGCAAATCCATAAAAGTGTTAGAGGATGCAGAAATGCTAATTATAACAGTTCTTACCACAGCAGCAGAAACCAAACTAACAAATCTATTACAGAATGAGGCTAAAGGAGAATTCTGAAAATGAATACACTTCTGCTACCACTGAAAGAGAAGAAAATGTGTCAAGCCAAAAATTTTAATAATCTCTCAAGGTGAAAATATTCCCACAATTCATCAAAATATCAACGCACAGATATTTACTAAATGTGCAATACATTTAATCAAAACAATTCATACAAAACCTCACATCATACTCACATCCTCTCAACAAATCCAAGCTATAAATATAAGTACAATCAGAGTGATGTTTTCCCCACTCACTCACCATAGGATAGAGAACCTGTCTACCCCACACTCAGCCATTCTGCTACATTACCGCATTATTCCACACTCAAGCAATTTGTCTATCAATCCTGATTGAGTTCCTACTGTGCAGCACATAGCTCTATGCTAAGTGCTATACAGACATAAAAATTTACCATTCAAAACCAACTGGTCCCAGAATTCATGAACACACTTGAGTAAACTATCTCATTCTCTAGGCAGACAGGCCTCACAAATCTGAACAAACCTCTCATCCAGATGAAGCTAGGAAGGTACTGCAGTATATCCTATAGCACAGATGCTATAGTGGAAGAAATAGGACTTAAAGACAAGCAAATATAGATTCAAATACTAGTTGCACGTGTTGCTGAATTTTAAGTAACATGCCCAGTGACTCTCTTCCATAAATCTCAGTTTTCTCATCTGTAACATGGGGATAATTATACATATTTCATAGGTCTATTGATAGACTGTGTGTAAATACATGTAAAGCATATGGGACATACTTACATGGAGCATGAGAGGTGAAAAAAAAAAAAAGGAAACAGCCATACAAGCAAGAGTCACCTCTAAATCTTTAACCATAAAAACAAGACACAGAAATGTCCTGGCAATTCCCAAATGTTTCTCAAGAAGGAAGCCTCTACTGCATGAAAGTGACAACATATATCAGCTTCACAGAACAGCAAAGATGGCTGTATCAAGAACACTCACATGTTTCTAAGTCCAAATTTCAAACCACAGCTTATAATAAGGAAGCACACAACACTCTCTCCAGAGCACAAAGGAGATATAAGAATCTGGGAGCCTCCTGTCAGGTTACCCTCAATAACAGAAGAAAGTTATCTTTACCTCTAAGACTTTTTATAGTAACAATTTGTTTTAGCAGTTTCCTCAACCACTAAAATTTTACCAATTGGTACTAAATCCAAGAACAAAGACTAGGATTTGTTTTACTAAATGTGTGTTAAAAGCACTGTATTGGTTATATCAAAGCCTTGTTGTACTTCAGGCCCAGCTGTGAGAGCAACAGAAATGTTTCTCTTTCACTCTGTAGATAATACTGATAAATGGCACACACTCATACAAAAAAAGGTAGGGGAGCTTTTTGAGGCAGTACAGAATAGTGTGATAGCATAGTGTTTAAGAGGGTTCGCTCTGGGATTGCAGATCTAAATGGGAAAGGTAAAACAATAAAGGCTTTAAAAAGAAAGAAAGAACATCCTTGTGACCCTGCAATAGCAAAAATATCTTAAACAGAACAGAAGAGGCATGAAGCATAGAGAAAACTGATAAAATGGACTACATTATAACTAAAAGCTTGTGTTCATCAAAAGTTATCATTGAGAGAATGAAAAGGAAACACACAAATCACAAGAAGATATCTGCAATACATATAACTGACAAAAGACTCATATCTAGAAAATATAAAGAATTCAATTAAATCAATGAGTGGAAAAAAAGAAAAAAACCTAAAAGAAAAATGGCAAAACTTGGATACTTCTAAAAAGAGGAAATACCAGTATCTGATAAACTTTTGAGAGGTACTCAACTTCATTAATCATCCAGAAAACGCAAGTTTAAGTAATGCAATAACCCCAAATAACCAACTGAGTATGGGAAAACAATCCTATCCTATTCCTCTCTTCTATAGACCTCCACATTCTTTATTACTCAGCACTTACAAAAGCTGTAGAAGTTTTACTTATTTAATTTCTAAAAGGTAAAGTACAATGCCTTATATCAGGGGGAAAAAAAAACATGGTTACATACAATTCCTTGAAAATCTGAATAAGGAGCCTTTATCTTTTCATAATTAATACAAATCTTTATCAAATATCTACAATGCAAAGCACTTCTAGCAAAGCTAATAAATTTGCCTACCAGACTCTTGGACAAGAGGAGTTTATAACATAACTTCGTAATGTTTTCATTTTTATAATGACCTATGGTTTTTATAATCAGGAAAAAAATTAAAATTTTAATGGTCATTGTCAAATAAAGACTCTGGGGAAAACAAGAGACACCTAACTTACCCAAAATAAAATCTCTGGTTTTCTTCAACAACATAACAATAATTAATACCTATCTTCATAACTAGGCTAAAACATTGTTAGAGAGCCATTACTCTAAAACTACAAAAACAAAGAAAGAAAAGGACATCAGAAATGACACAAGTGAGAAAGGAACCATCTCTTCTGACATTCCTGGAAAGTAGTTCTATATATTTTTTAATAAATGTAATTTGTTATAAATTGGTTTATCCACTTATAAATCATGGTTTATGGCTATTATTTCTAAATCATTTCCTCTTTGTCTTCAGGACTTTAAAAATCCTGAGTTTCTTAGTTGCTTCTCATACCCTTTCATTATAAAGAATATGGTAAATCAGAAGTCACAGGCAGCACCCAAACTACAACCAAAAAAGATGCAAACTGCAGGCTACACTGAGGGATTTCCGAGGTTAGCAAATGCAAATCATTTTCTTGCCTTTTCAAAGAAAACAGGCCTCAAAAAGCGTAAAACATCCTGAAACAGTCACACAAAAAAGAGAGCTTCTTAGAAACAAAGCCCAGTAACTATTCGGTCTAAGAAAGACATTTTCAGAATTGTTAAGTGTGGAGAGCCAGGGGGAAAAAAAAGTATGAAAGAACAACCAGCCTTAACTACAATTCAAAAAACGAATGACCTGGCTTCTCTCCTGAGAGATTCCTCTACTGCATTGTGGTTTGGGGACTGAATCAAAAAGGCCACATCACAGCTCTGTTATTCAGTGATTAAGATATTGCTTCAGTATTCCCAAATCTATCATTTTAAAAGAATAATCTCATCAATGGTGAGACAGCAGACAGAAGACCTGGATTCTAACAGTTCCTTCTAACTTTCTGGGTGACACTGGACAAAAAAAAAAAAAAAAAATGTATTTCAAGTGGGGCTGAAAATATTAAAAAAACTGTTTAAAAACTATAAAGTCATTGGCAAGTATTAATCATTACCATCTGTCAAAAGTGGTGGCTAGACTAGCTAAGATCTAGTTCTGACAGTTTTTTATTTTGTGACCAATATAAATAAATGCACACTCATATTTTGCCAACTAGCAATAGTTTAGAAAACAAGGAATCCCACACTCACAGAGGAATGAAGCTTCATTAGACAAATCTCCACATATCTTCTCCCTGCTCAAGTCCTCTCAGCACTTCATGAAAACATTTTAGACTAATGTAGCTAGTTCAGTCCATAAAGTAGACCACAGATGGCCTAGCAAAATTTTGACCTGACCTACCGATCACACGAATGAACAGAAAAAAATTACTAACCTGGTTCTCTTTTAACAGGAAACTATGACAGATCCCATGGATGACAATCATGGGATGACAAATATCCTAAGTGTAACATTTTAGAAATTTGATCGTCTAAACTACAGCTGCTCCCATCTAATTTCCTAGAGCCATACCTGGCCCCTCAGAAACGTACTGCAGACAGCTTGAGAGCTGTCACATGCTCATTTTCACCATGACAGGACTCTGACACTCATAAACCCAATCCAGGGTTCTATACACTCCAACCTAAAACCAGCCTTCACAAAACATCTGGAACATAGATATTTGACCAATATCTGCCTCACTTAATAAATTTTGAGAGCTAAATCTAAAAATTTGGCAACAATAACCTATGTGTAATCACTGAATTCCATAAGAAGTCACCAGCTTGTGTAAGGGAAGGCTTTCTTTCTTTCACTAGGTCCTATGCCATTTCCAGCAGAACCTAAAACATATCAAATATAGGTTCCTCTATGTGCAGCTAGGTTCCTGAGAGACCTCTAAGACCACCTGACAGTAATTCAAACCCAGGAATGACAACAGGAATTGAGGACCCAAGCAAAGTCCAAGTACACCTTCCACCAGAGTTAGCCAAAAAACAGGCTTATAAAAGGATATAGGACTGGAAATGGGTGTTGCCAAAGGAGGCCTCAGGCAAAGAAAATTTTATTTATAATCTAGGAAGGAAGGAAGGAAGGGCTGAACAGCATCTAAGAGAATTTCACTTAAGCACCAAACACTGTGACTCAAGATTTCCTCCTAAGAAGAGAGGAGCAGGGCCACAGTGTCATTAAAGTAAAATCCACTTACCTTCAGTGAGATCCTCACCTCCTGAGGGAGTGTAAAGTGGGGTTCTCTTAGGTTTAAGAATATAGTCCCTCTAACTAAATTTAGCATATAATTTTAAACTGCCTTGGGGTTGCTCTGTAATTGTTTTCTGTGTGTTAGTCTCTTTTCTTCACTTCATATTTGCTCTACCTTATAAAAGGAAACACATGACCTAACTTTGGAAACCTCCCCCTCCCACATGGACCTCAGTAAGTATCCACAGATGCTTGAGGTAAGCTATCAGGATTTGAATTTCATTTCAGCTAGGAGCCTAAGCTTTAGAGCAGAGATGTCTTTCTAAAATGACCATGGGAGAATTTGCACAGAACTGACCAGACTTGTAGAGGAAAATAAAAAGGTTAGCTCAAATTGACTCTGTTTGAAACTGGCTCATCAAACTTTTTGTACCCACTTCATCTTTGAGAAGAGATAGCCTTTTTTTCTTTTTTCTTTGTTTCTTTTAAATAAGATATCCTTCTTAGCCATCAGGAATATGCACATCAAACCCACAAGGATACCACTTCACACCCACTAGGATGCCTATGATTAAAGATAGTAAGTGTTGGTAAGGACATAGAGAAAAAGGGAAACTTTCATACATTGCTAGTGGGAATATAAACTATGCAGTTGTTTTGGAAAATAGTCTGCAATTTCTCAGAAGGTTAAACACAGAGTTGCCATGTGACCCAGCAATTCCACTCCTAGGTATATACCTAAGAGAAATGAAAACATATGTCCACACAAAAATGTACACAAATGTTCACAGCAGCATAATTCATAATAACCAAAAAGCATATAAATAACCCAAATGTCCATCATTTATGATAAGTAAAATGTGGTATATTCACACAATGAACTATTCAGCCATAAAAAGAAATGATGTACTGATATATGCTACAACATAGATGAACCTTGAAAACAAGCTAAGTAAAATAAGCCAATCACAAAACACCATGTTATATTATTCCTTTTATAATGAAATGTCCAGAATAGACAAATCCATAAAGGTCAAAAGTAGATTAGTGGATGCCTAGGGGTGTGTGTGAGGTTAGGGAGTTCGAAGGATATGGGAATTGACTGCTAATGGGTTATGGGTCTTCGGGGGAGAATATTCTAAAATTGATTATAGTGATGACTGCACAACTTTGTGAATATACTAAAAGACACTGAATTGTGTAAACAGGTGAATTATATATCTCAATAAAGATGTTTTTATATGTTAGAGAGAAAAAAGAAAACACTTATATAAGTGATAAAGCAAGTAGAGCAAAATGTTAACAGTGAATCTGGAAAAAGGATGTATGGAAGTTCTCTGTACTATTCATGTCAGCATCTGCTGTGAAATTACATCAAAAGAAAAAGCTAAAAAAAAAAAAGATATCTCTCTTGATAATCACACACAGTATTCTTGCTTAACATGAAAGAGAAACCTACACTAGAAAAAAATGCCATGCCTGCTCCTGCCCCTGCCAAATATTTCACTTGTCTCCCCCTTATTGATCAAATAACTACAAAGTATGCAAAGAATCATGCAAGTAGCAGAAAAGAAGAATAAAAATGTGACCAAGGGAGACAAATATTCTCCAACTTTCTCAGGTCCTCAGTTTCCTCATATGTAAAAAGCAGGTTATATAATCTCTAAAAGTGCTTCCATGTTTGACATTCCATGATTCTATTGTTCTAATTTCACTGCTCAATATGGTTAAAGAGAAGTATGTAAGATGTGACCAGTCCTCTGGCTTTCCTGGACAGTGAGCACTTTTTCTCCCTTCTAATGGTGACAGTAAGAGATGATTTCAGTGTATTGTCAGTGGTCTAAGCAGTTTCATACAGGACACTGGCCAGTTGCCCATCTATCTACATCCCCAAGCCCTCTCTTCAATTCTTGACAAGGCCTGCCTCTCAGAGCCTGGGAAAACTGGAGTAGTGAATGCACGAATCGAGGATACTTACATCTCAATGCCGGATGCAGGTCAGTGCAGAAGAATTTAAAGATTTCAAAGAAGGACGTTACAAGCATTCTAGAACCGTAACTCTCAGGCAGAGACAGGGAAAGTAAACTCAGGAATCTCACCTCACAGTAAACCTTCTCCTGCAGTCCACTGGGGGTGACCATAAGAAGAAGGGAAAATGAAGATGCCCAGAACACCCATCCATCAAAGAGGTAGAAAGAAGGACTGGACTCTACTACCATCTGCCTCCCCACTTAGCATGGGCCAACAATAACAGAAAATCAAAATCAAAAACACTTCTTCCAGATTTGTTTATCTACTTGACAAACTCAAAAAGCTAACAAGCAGACACTATTTCCTAAAATTGGCCAGACTTGTGCTCCACCAATAGATTACCTTCCTCTCCTTCAACCCAAAGTATTTCCTCAACTAACCAAAAGAAAATAAAGTTAATTTTCACTTGCACTGTTCCTTGCACAACAAATAACTACATAACTTGCCTAAATGCTTGAGTCTGGAAGAAACGGAAAGAAGTGACAGAGGGAGACTCCTATAAAATTCAATGATCTGAGTCTATATTCAACACAGCAAATTCGATGCTTATTGCTGCAAACAGAAAAAGAATGAATCTTAATCTTTCTCCATAAAGTGAGAAGGAACATTGAGCATCTTTGATTTGCTTGTTCTGGATTCACTTTTTAAGAGCATAGAAGCTATCTGAGGTATATAACTTAATTTGCTTGGAGAGAGTATAGACTCTTCAGTACCTCCCTAGAGAACCTGGGTGCAATTCACAATTTCCTGTAGTTTCATTTACTATGACATCATCAGTTTGGGAGCTATAAGGCAGAGAGAAAATGCACCCTGGAGAGTCTCAAGACTGACCCGCATAGAGCTATTTGTATTCTGTTTTGTTTTACTCAAAGATTCCCTCTGGGTAGTCCAGATTCCCCTATCAACCCACCAGAAATGAAATGAAGGAAAAAAAGAAATCCTTCAATCAGTGCTTATTCTAACAAAGGCCATCTACTGAATAGATGGTCTTGCATTCCACTACTGCAACCACACTTAAAAACACAGAAAAATACCCTTCTTTACAGTTCTTATACAGCCCTGTCTTTATTCTCTCAATAAGCTTTCACAGGGATATAATTTTAGCCTGCTGAAAAGCCAGATAATTAACAAATATTCACTAAGAGAGAATTAACATTTTTGAGGGTCTACTTGATTAGATACTTTTTATTTACATTCTCTTTTTTATACATGAGGACCCCAGCAGAGTTATCTAACTTGGTCCCCAGTCAGAGAAAGTCAACAGCAGAGTGACAATGTTAAACCCCAAAACCCATGCTCTCACTAACAAACCAAATCACTTTCCCACTCCACTCCTCTGCTTTATCATTTGCAAACCATTCTCTTTGTTTCTGAAAATCAAATGTCTATATAATTTAATAGACACTGAAAAGCACAGCATAAAAATAACGCTAGTTTAGTCCACCAATTTAAAGTTTCTTTTACTGAGGAGAACTGTGTTATTTTTAGTCTTCTCAACGTGTAGTGTTTTATAAAGGCCCAGCCAAGTAATTAGATTCAGTTTAGTGTCAGGAGAGGAGCACTGGATCAAAGTCAGGCAATTAACTAGCAGGACATAGGCCCTACTGTCCTTCCTAGGCCTCATTTTCCTCTCTGAGGTCCCTTACAGCTCCAATTCCATGATGTGAATTCCAACAACTACTTCACAAAGTCACAAATTTAATAAGTATGAAACATAGATGAAAAATTTACATCTGTACTGTAAGAATTTCAAGACCTAAAAAAGTGAACTTAAAGCTACCCCAACAAAAGGTCTAGTATTAACTGTATTACTGCGTCATGATTTTTCTCCACCTGCTATTAATTTTAGGAAATAGTGTATTTGCTCTGACCTTGTTAAAGGTCATCAATTCATCACTTTTTAAAAACAGTCCATTTTGAAGTATGCATCTATTTTTTTTTTTCATAAGAAACAATAAATTTTTCTGGTGGGGGGGGACCTGTCCTGTCATCTCTGAAGCAAAGTAAAATTAGTCAACACGATAATCACTTTCAGGAGAGAAACTTTACAGCGAACACATCACAAAAGAACACAAGAAAGGAGTATTCCTCATCAAATCAGAATGACACAACCAACCTTCACCCCATGAAACCTGCAAACTGGACACTCCAGACAAAAACTTTTCCAAAACTGTTGCAATTCAAAGGTTCCAATGACGATGCAGTGGAATTCGCGGGGATTCTACAATTCTGACACCGGTGCAGTGGAATTCACAGGGATTTTACAATTCTGACACATCTTGCGCAATTAGTGCCAAATCTGATCTGGGAGCTACCCTCACTTCCCCACCACCTCCCCTTTGAAGGATGACTCGAGAGGCATCACTATGCAACCCAGGCCCTCCAACAAGGTTGCTGCCCTTTTATACATAAATGACTGTGGCCTCATAAAGGACATAAATTATTTTCATTAAAAAAAAAAGGCATGGTCCCGGGGTACGAGCCCTTTCTAGAACTAATGGAGTTCTCACCCTCCTTGGACAGGCCCAAGTTCACTTTATTACTTCATGTCCCATCAACCCAGGGGACACAGCTCAAGGGCTGGGTTAGAACGGTTTTGAGGAACTGTGATCACAGGCTTCTTGGGAAGAGGCCAGATAAACTCACCAAGTTTTTGTTTTTCTTTGTTTTTCTTTTTTTTTTTTTTTTTTAAGTCTGGGTGGAACTTACTTTCACCAGGACGTAGGATGGGGGTGTTCCCTCCCAAATGGGGGTGTTCGAGGACAAGCTTCCCTTTATTTTATACTAAGTCACTAAACCTTCACCAGACTGAGAACACACAACCCTTCCTCCTCCTGGTCCCGAAGGACCTGGCCACAGCGCAGAGGGGCGCAGGGGCCGTTCAGACCCCTCATGGCTCTGAGCCCCTCTTTCCATAGCCTGTCCTCCAGCCCGACGCCCCCTTCCCCGCGCCCGCCCTGGGTCCTTCCGACCGACCCTCTCCCGGCTCTCGGGACAAAGCGGGAGTTGGGGTGGTTTCCTCCGGGGACCCCGGCCGCAGCGGGCAGGGGAAAGCGGCCCTGGGCTCAGCGCGCACTCACCCGACAGCTCGTCCGGCTCCAGCCCGGTCTCGGTGTCCAGCCCGCAGATGACAAAGTAGTCGGCGAAGCGACTGGGCGCCGAGCCCCCTCCGCCGCCACCGCTGCTCATGGCGCCGGGGCCGAGCGGGGCCGGGCGGTGCGGAGCGCCGAGCCCCCGCAACCGGGCGCCCGCCCGCCCTCAGGCCGCCCCTCCCGCCGCCGCCGCCGCCGCCGCCGCCGCTACCGCGGCTCGGGGCACCGCCCCCGGCCTTGGCCCGGTCCCCGCGGCCGCCGCGGCTGCCGTGACGGGGCAGGGGGGCACCGGGCCGCCCCGCGCCGCATCCTGGACGCCCTCCCCTCCGCACTGCCGCCGCTGCCGCCTGCCGAGAGCGCCGCGGCCGCACGGAGCCTGAAGAAGAGCGAAGAGCGCTGAGGAGAGCCCCCACCGCGGCCCCCTCCCGCCGCGCCTGCGCACGCGCCGTCGGGGAGGGGGCGGGCGCCTCGCGGAAAGGATGACGTGATGCTCTTTGGACCCTGCGGGCCGCAGCTTCCCAGGCGGTCTCCGCAGCGCGGCCGGCTGCTGTCCGGTCGCCTGCGACCGCCACCCGCTCCGGACTGCGACTCATTTCGGAAGGGCTGAGAAGGTGCGGGATGAGTGGACGCATCCCGCAGAGTCGGGACCCTGGCCCATGTTCCTCCCCCACCTCCGCCTCCCACTAGAAGGTCTGGCTATCTCCTCCTTAGCCCGGCCCTGTCACAGGCATAGAGTAGCAGGATTGAGCTCGGAAGCCCGCTTCATCCCAACTCCAGGCTGTCGGCCTAGACCCGAGATAGAGCCTTCTCCCTGACCCCGCTCCCTGACGCCCATGCCCAACCCTCTCCTCAGTACAGCTGAGGATGCCCCCTCTTTTGGCGGAGGTGGGTCTTCCCGCCCTGTTTTTACCCTTGTCTTACATATGGGGAAACTAAGGCTCAGAAAAAAGCAAGGACTTTCCCCAAGGTTACATAGAGTCTAAGAGACAAAGCCTGGGCTAGAATTCTGGGCTCGTGGTCATTCCCGCTCCCTCACCCCCACCCCAACCTTTTTCCCGTGCACCAAGCTGTCCCTTTATCTCTCCTAGAGCCTCCAGAGGCCCCTGCCACTTGGGAGCCCCCTTTCTGGTTCTGAGAATTCTCAATTCCATTTCTGAGCCGTTCGTCCTGAGAGAAGTAGGGGATGAGGAGGAAAGAAACTTGCTTTCTGGTACTTGTTTTGGGTCTCTTCGTTTTGGTTTCCCACAGAAGCTAAGCAGGAAACTGGAGATCAGAAACCAAGAAGGCAATATATTAGTGGTTACTAGCATGGGCTCTAGAAACAGAAAGCTCAGATTTGAATCCTGACTTTATCATTTACTGTGTAAACTTGGGCAATCTCCAGGTGCCAGCAGTCATGGTTTTTATGTAGATTACGTAAAATAAATGTGCATGCAGATTAAGTGGTCAGAATAGTGCCTGGAACTAGAAGGCACTCAATAAATATTAGGTATCATATCATTATTCCAGCAAGAGATGTGCTCAGGGTTTCCTCTGGCAGGCTGCTGCTAAGGGCCCTAGAAGGCAGCTGGCTTCCCCAAGGGCTGACCCTGGGCTCTCTCCTGGGTACTTCCCTCAAGTATTGGTTCCCACGGGGAGGGTGGCTTGCAGGTCACAGCCAACATCACTTGGAACCATAGCACCTGCTCCTCCTTGTATGTAAACTGCCTGAACTAGTAAGAGAGAAGTGCAGAGAAGGTAGCTTCACAAAGAGCATTTAGGGTGATGCCTCACCCCATGTTGCATGCTGAGGACACAGAGACAGTAGAGGGGCTCAGAGAGCTAATTACAAAACACAGAAGGAGGGCATCTCTGCAGGTTGGGAGATGGTCAGGGAAGGCTTCCAGAAGGAGGTATAATCCAGCCTGAATTCCAAAGGATCAAAAGGGATTTCTCAAGTAAAAGGGGGAAGGAAAGATGTTTCAGGCAGCATGTGCAACAACAGGGAGTAACAGATTAAAATGGTTTCATACAGATAACAAGTAATTCATTTCTCTGGGAAATAAAGAATTAAAAGGAGATGAAACCAGGGAAAGAGGAGTGGGACAGAGCAGGAAAGGCTTGGAATGCCAGGCAAAAGAATTTATCCTGTAAAGTATGTGTGTGTCAGAGGGATGGTAAATTGAAGGAATTCAAGCTGAGGAGTGACAAGATCTGACTTACATCTTAGAATGCTCACTCTGGGAGTCACGTGGAAAAAGAGACTTGAAAAAGGCTTAAGTGTCCTCAATTTGAAGTCCAGAAGCTTTTTATCCAATGTGTCCAGGGTGATCAGGTGCTAGGAGGCCTCTCACACTAACTCAACTCATAAAACAAGTTAGAAACAAAAGACTGTATTAATTTGCCCTGAGAAATTGCTCAGAGGCCCAAAATACTCAGCTGTAAAGTGATCTCCTTCCTAGTAGGAAATATGTTTGGCAGGGTGATTGCTTCTTTGAGAGTCAGAGAAAAAAACAGAGCTGGATGCTCTTAAGATTTAAATCCTCACCCTCACTCTTACTAGCTGTGTGAACTGAGGCACATTAGTTAACTTCTCTGGAATGAGAATAATCATTCTTACCCCTCACAAGATTGCTTTCAAGATCCATAAATTAATTTAAGAAATTTACCTAAAATTACAGATTTTGTAAATGGTAAACTTGGGATTTGTATCTTGGGTGTCTGATTTTAGAGACCCATGCTGTTACAAGAATACATTATAATACCAATATTTGTTGTACTGGAAAATCCCAACAGTGAAATTTATAAGTCAGGGAACTGATCCTTCTAACATTCACTAAAAAGTGCTATTTTAGCATAAATTTCTGTAAGATAATTTTCAGTAAAGTACAAAATTTTTTAGTTCCATCAGTTCTTTAATAAGTGAGTTTGTTTCTTCTAACTTTTATTTATTTAGTTCTTTTTTTGAATTTTTTTGAAGTATAGTTGATGTAAAAAATTATGTAAGTTACAGGTGTACAATATAGTGATTCACAATATTCAAAGGTTATACTCCATTAACAGTTATTATAAAATACTGGCTATATTCCCCATGTTGTGCACTATATCCTTGTAGCTTATTTTCTGCCTAATAGTTTGTACCTCTTAATCCCCTACTGCTGTATTGCTTTCTTCTACATTTAAAAATAATTGCCTCTGACTTGTATTTCTTTAGCTCAGATTTCTTAAGCACTCTGTGCCTTGATTTTTTCATCTGTAAAGTGGAAATAATATTACCTGCCTCACATATTTGCTGTGTGAATTAGATGAGATGATACATTTTTTTTAAAAAGTATGTGTAATATACTATCATCTGTGTAAAAAAGAGAAAATAAAATAAATAAGTATTTCATTCTTTCTTGTACATGCATATACTGTTTTTGGAAGAATAAATAATTTTGTTAAAATTCTTTGCCCTAGGATACTGAATGACCAGGATCAGGGATAGAAGGGAAACGTTTCATTATATGTTGTTTTGTACTTTTTGAGTTTTGAACCATAAGAATGTATTATCTACTCAAGAAATAAATAATATTAAAACTTTTTAAAATTCCTTCCCCTTCCTCCAATCTCCCCTATTCACACAAACATGATTAATTTGCCAACCACAGCTCTGGTCATGCTACACCCTGCCAGCCTTAGTAGGGTGCACCTTAGTAGGGTACAAACTCTTTCTACTGTGACTGCTGGGGCCTTCTATGATCCAGGCCCAATCCACCCATCCTGTTATTCTTCCAGCATCCCCCTTCACACCATCTATCTCCAGTCAAGTCTTACTACTCGCTATTTTCCAAGTGGCCACCCCACTTGGGACCAAAGTACCCATAACTAATCCCCATAGTGGTATCCTGGAAAGCCCAAAATAGAACATTTATTTGAATCTCCTCCTCTAACTTCCCTTCTCATCCATTTTCTCTGATTTGTGTCAGCAAACACACAACAAAACTTCCCTGACCCTGATAACAACCTAGAAGTTCAGGCCTTAGATTAGGGCCCTGCTAACCCAATGTAAACCTGTACCTCTGAAAGGGAGGAAAAGCCACGTGGTTCCAAAACTCCGTGGGCCAATGGCCTCTTCCACTTAAAAAAACCTCAGGAGCAGGAGCTTCCTTACCTCCTCCTCCCAAACTAGGCCTGCCCTGGTCCCAAAGGGAAAAGCAGTGCTGGTTCACTGTGTTAGGCAGACAGGAGGACCCTCACCTGGCCTGATCCACAAGGAGGCTGGGACAGCCTTCCTAACTTTCCCACTTCTACATTCTTGCCTTGGCCCCAGGTGGAGCTTCTGAAAAGAGGATAAGGCCAAGGCTGGACTCAAAGCTAACACCAGATTAATTGCACCCCTTCACCTGCTGATCTCCCTCAGGACCCAGTTAATGCTCCACCTCTTCTATGAGTCCTCTACTGGGGACTCCTAGGGCCCTCTCCATCTCACCACACAGAGAAATGCTACTAGCCACTCAGTTTCCTTCCCCAAAAGCAATCAATGTTAGCAATGCCTTGTTTATCTTTTCAGAGATAGTCTATACCTATAGTAGCAGGGGTGCTTCCTCCATTGAGATGGTGATCAACCTGACTCTACCCAGCCAGAACCTGCCACTCCCAGTTCACACATACAGCATTCAAGAAAGATCAGCTGATGAACCCACAGGTGCTCAAAACCCTTCCTCTCCAATGCTTAATGAAGAGTTCACCATGTGTAAACTCAAATGAATCCCACTGATCATACAGAAAAATGTAAGCTTCACAATACGGGCTTTCTTAAGACAAGAAACCCAAATACAGCCAGGTATAGAGTGACACACCTATAGCCATCTCTAGCAGTCAGCTCTCTGCACACTGATCCATGCCCTGCTGTCCCAGTAGCTCCTTCATAACCAGCTTCAGGCTCCTCATGTCTCCCAATGACACAAGCTCCCTATGGAGGACAGTATGGAGGTTCCTTAAAAAACTAAAAATATACTTACCATATGATCCAGCAATCCCATTTCTGGGCATATATCTAGAAAAAATATAATTCAAAAAGACACATGCACCCCAATGTTCACAGCAGCACTTTACAATAGCCAAGACATAGAAACAATCTAAATGTCCAGTCAACAGATGACTAGATAAAGAAGATATGATATATATATATACACACATACACATATACATACATACATATACAATGGAATACTACTCAGCCATAAAAAAGAATAAAATAATGCCATTTGCTGCATCATGGATAGACCTGGAGACATCATTCTAAGTAAAGTAAGCCAAAAAGAGAAAGAAAAATACCATATGATATCACTTATATGTGGAACACCCCCCCCCAAAAAAAGACACAAATGAACTTATCTACAAAACAGAAACAGACTCACAAACATTGAGAACAAACTTATGGTTACCAGGGGATTAAATGGGGTGGGAAGGGATAAATAGGGAATTTGAAAACTGCACCTCTTGGGGAGTGATGGAAATGTTAGCTGTCTTGATTGTGGTCCTGGTTTCATTGGTGTGTACATTTATCAAAATCATCAAATTGTACATCTGAAATATGTATAGTTTACTATACAGGAATTATACCACAATGAAGATGTTTTTAAAAAGTGACACAAGCTCCCTAAATCACTTGAATATCAGTCACCACCTTCAGCCACCATAACCCATGACAACAAAGAAGCCCCAAAGAAGAGTCAGCATCAGGCAGCATCTGCTACCCAGTGGCATGGGGAAGTATGAAGTTGAGCAACAGGAAGAGCAAATTGCAGATAATGTCCACAAGTGATGCAACTTTCCCAAAAGTTGTGCATGAGTTAGTGTAGGGGTATATGTATATGTATATATATATATATACATGTCTGAGTTTATTTATATGTGAGTGAGCATTGGTGGATAGAGTTGAACATGTATATGTAGGCATTTATATATATTAGATGTGTGTTTGCATATTTGCATGTGTAAATTATTGTATATGTGCAGTGTTTGTGTGTGTTGTGTATATCTGAGGAGGCTGAGACAGGGCAGTGGGTAGACCAGATAAACAGAAGGGTACCTTTGGCTCTTGACAACCTAGGAGTCACTCACTGGTGGTCTCTTCTGTCTCCTCTCCTCTATCCCTCTAGGTTGAGAGCCTTTTGAGAGTCTGGGTGGATGGCCTTATATGTGCTGGATCCAGTCCTCTCCCTTAGACTGTGAGCACAGTCCCTTGCTATTCCCATCAACTTGAGGGCCAAGAGCTTCCTGGGAAAGGCCAGATGGTCTGTTGAGGGGAAGTGAATGGCCCTTGGACCAGATCCCAAAAGGAAGATATATTTAACTGTGGCTGAGCTCTCAAAGATTTTTGGGGGGGGTGATGGAATTGTTATATATCTTAATTGTGATAGTGGTTACATAATTGTGCATGTTTGCCAAAACTCACAGAGTGGTACACTAAAGAGTGAATTTTACTGTAAATAACAAGTTAATAAAAAAATGGGGAAAAATTTGTATTATTGATAATTGAATACTTTAGTATTTTTTCAGTTGACTATAAACGAAAACAGTGTCACACTATCAGCTTTCTAGATTACATCAAGTTGCCTTTAGTATGACAGACAAAAAATTTATAAAAATAATTACATATAGAAAAATTAATATTTAATTATTAAAATGATTTAATTTATAATAATGAATTGACAGAATTAAAACAGCACAAGACTTTTAACACTATCAAGAATTAATGATAATCAAAATAAACTGAATTTCTAAAAAAGTTCAGAGCATTATGTCCTAGTTTATATTTGGGGAACACTTTGTCTTTATTCATACATAAGGAGATGTTCTCTTTTAAGAGTACAGTTTAATGTACTCTGTAGACAAAGAAGAGTTGTTATTGGCTCATCGTGTGGTGTTTACAAAAGGATTATTAATAATTGTTATTAAATGCAATATACTCACAACATTGAATAATCTTTTGGCAAATGTTAATGAAATGGTTTGGGTTTTTTTTCTGAGTCTGAATAAAAGTTCGTGAAATTTCAGGCAGAAGAGGAGGAGGAAGAAGAAAAGCAAATGCCACTTCTGGGGACTGGGAGGGAGCTTGGTTCAGGAGCCAGGAAACCTGGAGTTAGAACCCTAACTCTACAATGGACTCGGACAACATGACCTCAGCAGGCTTACCCAGTTCTACAAAGGGCTCAGCCATGAGTACAGCTTCCAATAGCTGCATCTTTGAGAGTCCTTTCATTGCTTTCCCACCTCAGGGACCCTGTAATTAGAAAGATGTCTCTGAAATAAAGTACATTTATAGTCAGTTTTCCTTATTTTTATTTTTTTTTCATTTTCACTACCCCCCCCCCCATCTTTTATTAATGAAGACACAGGGCAGGGGGAAGGTATAGATCACTGGTAAAGCCTACGCTTAGCATGTGCAAGGTCCTGGGTTTAATCCCCAGTACCTCCATTAAACAAACAAACAACAAACAAACCTAATTACCGCCCCCCCAAAGATATGTTAATCTGATGTTCAGACTTTTTAATTAACACAAGATATGTGGACCACAAATAATTAATGTATTTCTAGCCAAAAGCAAAAGAAAAGTGAGGGTGGTGGGCGGGTTTTAGTCTGTAGAGGCTTCTCCTAGATAAAAATATTATTCCCATTCCTCTAGGCTTTCTCAAATGTTGGACCTGGCCAAAAGCCCCGACCAAGGCAATCTTCATGGGCTCCCAGGGGCAAGGCAATATAAAGTGAGGAACTACTGGTTTTGGTACTCAACTGAACACCTCTGAGGCTGTGATTGAGAAGTGTGCCTGGGCTACCCCTTGGCCTGCCGCCTCAACACCTGCCTGCCGCCAACTAAGTTTGCTAAGCTCAGGTTAAAAAAAAAAGAGGACACAAATGAACTACTTATTATTTATAACTCAGATGATTGATTTATTGAATGTATATAAGCACCTTTGAGTGTCCTTTATGATTGGATTACTGCATTCTGTTGATTCTTATTTTGGGGTTGGCTTTATTCCTTTGATAACTATGTAAGTTTAAACAGCTAAAGCTCCAAACTGTTCTTAGAAACAATGAACAGTATATATATGTAAATTTAAAAGTATATTGCAGTAGGCCTCTCTCCCTCCCTCCTCTTCAGAGACAGCCGGCACTCTGTGGAGTATGTATGTACTTTTACTTTAACCTGAGCACCCAATCCCCACACCATGTAGCCTTTCTCTTGCCTTACACTCTATGCAGTATGTGATCTCTCTAAATAAATCTACCTTTACTCAAAAAAAATTGCAGTATATTGTATATATGTATTTACATGCTTATATTGTATATGTGCAGTCAAATTGTATCAATTTTACCTAATAAAACTGAAAAATGAAAAAAAATTACATAGTTGTTATGACAGTTTTCCAACAGATGGCAGTAAAGGATCTTAAGAAAGGGACATCTTTTCCTAGCTCAACTCAAATTAAAGTATGAGCTCCCTCCCAGTGGGGCTGCATTTTTCTCTGCATCACCCCACATGGTGCCAGGAAACAGTAGGGCACAGGAAGTAGGACTGGGCCTCACAGAACCAGAGAGTCAACACCAGTTGTGCGCACTCTCTCTCTCTCTCATGGCTTCTTTCTGTCCCTCTGCTCCTGCTTCTCCCTCGGCTTCCATCCTCACTCATTTGTTTACAAGTGCTCTATGCTGGCTGTAGTAGCTGGAGTCAATATCCATTCTCATCTCCTCTATTATACCCAGGGCCACCTCCAAGGCCTGGCCGTTCCGCCACTGCACGGGGCTCTGTATTCAGAAGGGCCACGAACTTGGTTTAATGCTCGGCTGTTGCGATCTTAAAATTCTTAACTTTACCTTTGAGCTTGTGTTTCATAAGTGAGATCTGATGGCGTAAAGGAGCATGCACGTGAGCAGGTGCTGTGTGAGCAATGTGCATGTCTACTGTTCCTTGTTGCTGTCTCATTCCCACAGAGCATCTGCAATACTCCATGGGCAGAGAATTCCGGTGGAACTGTGATGCTTGGAAATTCAGCTAGACTCAAAGCCAGTACAAGGCAAGCCCATTATGTCTACAGGACATAAGCAGGGGTGCTGACGATCCTGACAGGGAGCACTTTCTAGTCAAACCGGAACTTGCTTCTAATACAGAAAGAAGCCAATGGCATTCTAAGAAACACAAACGACTGGGGAACCCTAGCATATTCTTATTTATGTAACTCCCTTTTAGTAACCAATAACTTGCTAAAAATGATGACATAGAAGGAAAGGGAAAATCAGGGCAATCTATAGTTCTTTTTCCTTTCAGTCCTTTCTTATCCATTAGGAAGTCAGAAGTAGAGGAAGTTGATAGAATGTGTGCTCATCAAGAAGTAAAATAAAAAAGGATGAGTAACTCTTTGCAGCATTTCCTCCATTCATGTAAGAATGAAATGCATATGTATGTATGTGCTTCAGATTATATACAAAGTAGAATTGCATAATTTCAGTGATTCCACATGCAGTTAAACGCTATTATATTTGCATTTAAAACTGCCACTGCACAATGTAAAGATAAACATAAAATTCAAGGTAATAATTTATAATTTTAATTTTTTCTTTGCTTAGGCCAACATTAAATAACAAATAAAAACACCATGACAAGTCAAGAGGGAGACCCTGGGAGTAAGGAAAAAATCTTTGCATTTTTATATCTTTAATAGCAATATTTTTTCCTGCTTTTTGAACAAAGGGTTCTGCATTTACTGTTTTTTTTATTGCAATATAATTGATGTACAATATTCTGTTAGTTTCCGGTGTACTACATAGTGATTTGACATTTGCATACATTATGGAATAATCACCACAAGAAGTCTAATAACAATCTGTCCTGTACAAGTTATTACAATATTATTGGCCATATTCCTTATGCTGTATATTACAATCCCTGCAGCTTATTTATTTGATAATGGGAGGTTTGTACCTCTTAACCTGCTTTACCTGTTTTGCCCTTCCAGCTCCGCTCCCCTCAGGCAACCCCCTGTTTTTAATCTCCATATCGATAAGCCTATTTTCATTTTGTTTGCTTGGGTTTTTTAAAATATCTTTTTTGGCTGGGGGGATGGAGGTAATTAGGTTTATTCATTTTAGAGGAGGTACTGGGGATTGAACCCAGGACCTTGTGCATGCTAGGCATGCGCTCTACCACTTGAGCTGTACCCTCCCCACTAAATTTTTTTTTTATTATACAAGTAATTCATACATAAGCATATAAGGAAGAAAATGAAATCACCCACATTGCCACCCTCAGTGATAACACCACATTTCAGTATACACTTTAGATGATTTCTGTCCTGTCTAATGGCATTTGACCTGGACTTGGGGTCTGGAGTGCAGACACTATAGTTGGGTGGGACGTCAATGTAACTTCTTCCCACAATTTATTTAATTATGTTTGGGAGCAGGATGCTACTAAAAGAAATTTGGCAAACTTCCCTGCCTCCACATTCATTTGATTATGATTTTTTTTTAAATTGAAGTATAATTGACCTGCAACACTGTGTTAGTTCCAGGTGTACAACATAGTAATTCAATATTTCTATACATTACAAAATGACTACCATGATAAATCTGGTTATATCTGTCACCATACAATATTACTACAATATTATTGACTGTGTTCCCCATGCTGTACATTTCCTCCTTCTGACTCACGTATTTTGTAACTGGAAGTTTATACCTCCACTTTTGAAGGAATACCAGTTGGTTGGGACAGCATCTAACTTCCCTCTTATCAGCAAATGTCCTGTCCTCAAAGGGCTCATGGTTAGTTAAGAGCAAATACATCTAACTATATTGAGAACTCTTATTCCTTAAGCAGCTGTATAAAAATTCCTCACAAAGGAGGCTGCCTTGTGGTTTAAGGCTGAGGTTCCAAAGATTTTCTTTTAAGATGGTAGATTGTATTAACCGGTATGCCATTTATTTGTGTCCAGCAACCCTGCTAAAGTCCGTTTTAGCTTTAGTTTGTTTATCCTGCTATTCTAAGTAGATGATGATAGCAATTTCAAATAATAACAGTTATATCTGTCCCTTCCAATCTTTATACCTAATATTTCTTTCTCTTTCCTTACAGCATTTGGCCAAGACCTTCAGCACCATGTCAAATATAGTCATCACAGTGGGAATCCTTATTTGGTTCCCCATCTTAAAGAGTTTTCCATTAAGAATGACATTTGCTGTAAGGTTTTAGTAAATAATTTACCAAATTAAAAAGAAATTACTATTTATTACTGACTTGCAAAAATTATAATTTTTATTATATGTAAATATTGAACTTTATCAAAAGTTTTCCTGCATCTTTCAAGATTTTTTTTTCTCCTCTTACTGTGGCAAATTACAAGGCATATTTTTCTTATGTTGAACTATCACTATAGCCTGGGGATAAATTCAACTTATTCTATGTTTTAAATAAAAGAGCTAGATTTAGATATACAATATTTTAGGATTTTTGCATCAGTGCTCATAAAAGAAATGAGCCTATAATTTTTTTTTACTGAATTATTCTCACTAAATTTTAAAATCAAAATTATATTAGGCTCATACATCAAACTGGAAGATTGTCTTTTTCTATTCTCTGGAAAAGCTTGTATAAAATAGGAATAAATTGTTTCTTGAAAATTTGTTAGAATTTACTTGAGAAACATCTGGGCTTTGAGAGAGACATGCCTGATTACCTTTGCAATTTCTTCAGAACATTTTGGTCTGTGTAAGTTTTCTGTCTTGTCTTATGCCAGTTGTGGCACTGAATATTTTTAAAGGTTTTCTAGGAACTTATCCATTTCATCCAGATTTTCCAATATATATTTAATTCAGTAATATAAAAAAATTTTCTATGGTGCATATAGCCATCTTTCCTTCTGTCTGCATTTTATTTAATTGCACATTTTCTCTTTTTGCCTTAATCAGTCTTGTCAAATGTGTATGACTTAATCTTTTCAAAGTACCGACTTTTATTTTGTCAATATTTCACCATTAAATATAATATTAACTGTACTTTTTAGTTAGCTGTTGCTTTTTATCAAGTTAAGTTCCTATTTTTCTGAGAGTTTTTATCATAAGTGGCTGTTGAATTTTGCCAAATGCTTCTTCTGCATCAATTGAAATGATAAATGAACTTGCTTCTTCAGATTGTTAATATAGTGGATTACATCAATTGGTTTTCAAATTTTAGTTTTTCTTGTTTTCTGATGTATTTGAAGTATTTAAAAGTGTGTTTAATCAGTCTCACTTTAAATACTATGCTAGCTGTGTCCCACAAATTTTAATATATAAGATACTCACTAACAATTTCAAATATTTCATAATATCCTTTATAGTTTCCTTTACTACACCAATTGGATTTTCAAGTTATCTTTTCGTTATTAAGTTCTAATTTCACTGTAGTACAAAAATTGTCTGATATTGATCTTTTGAAATTTATGGAGGCTTCCTTTCTGGTTTATTTTTGTAAAGATTTTGTGTGTATTCAGAAGGAATATGTATTATTTTTGAGGGGTACATATTTCTACATATCATACATATATATGCTCCAATTTATTAATTTCCTTTTCATATATTTGATGTTTGCTTATTTTTTATCTGCTTATCAGTTTCTGAGAGGGATGTGTTAAAATCTCCAGCTACAATTAATCTATCCATTTCCCTCCATTTTCTGTTTTTCATACCAAGTATTTCTAGGATGAAAGGACTCCTCAGAAGAGTCCTTTTAGCCCCTTATACAATTTCCGTTTTTCCCTACTTTGCATTACTAACAAAGTAACCCAATGGGAATAGCCCTTGTTTTGTTTTCTCAAATAGTTCATTACAAATAAAATGGTTAATTCATTTAAATAACGTGTGTGAAAGCACACAATAAGTTATAAAACAAGCTAGACAAAGCAAGGAATGCTTAAATATTTTTAATTTGAAGGGCTTATTAATATATCTCATTAATTTCAGAGAATCCTTTCATGTTTGAACTGTACAGAACCTGGACCTCAGAGCTCACTTAGTCCAGGTGAGAAGAATGAGGCCTAGAGCTTAAACAATATCCTTGTCAGTCGTCCAGTTTAGCAAGTTTTTCCCAGGTAAGGAGGAAAAAAAGAGAAAGCAATAATCAGAATACAGTATTGAAACTGCAATAAGATCCACCTTCAAACATCTAACTACAATCAATGCACGATTTAAACACCAGAAAGCATCAGCCCTTTTGATTTATTCTACCCAATTTCAAAAAGCCAGAGAACTTTAAAAAGATTCCTTTATAGAGAAATCATTATATACACTAGAAATTTAAATGTTTACCTGTAGTTACTTTACAATTTAAAATTTAAATGCTTTAAGGTTCTTAATAGCCCACTATTAAAAAGGTTTGGGGTAGTGTATAGCTCAAGTGGTAGAGCACATGCTTAGCATGCATGAGGTCCTGGGTTCAATCTCAGTACCTCCTCCAAATATAAATAAATAAATAAACCTAATTATTTCCCCCTCATAAAACAAACAAACAAAAACATGTAAAAAAAAAAAGTTTTTAAAAGTTACTTTGTTCCTTCCTGGTGCCTGTCCTGGCATATCCACCAAGCCCCCTTCAGGTGGACGCAGGGAGAAAGGGTAGAGAGCCCAGGGAACTCACAGACGCCCCAGTGCTGGGCCCTGTTTCAGGACTCCGTCACGGGGCAGACAGACTGTTCGGGAACTGCAGTAACGATCACCCCAGCACCTGGCTCCAAAGGCTCCCCACTGTGCTGCTGTGGAGTCATCTGTGGCCCTTGTCCAGTGGGGCCCAGCCGTACCCCAGGGAGGGGCCAGCCCTTCTTCCCTGCCCGCTGCTGATGCCCAAGAACCCATTGGAGCCGCTGTGATCACCATGTGCCAGACCCGAGCCACCAGTACATGTGTTGCCACACGACTGTCTTATGGCCCCTGGGCCAGGCCCCTGCTAGATCCTCTGAGGGCCAGGCTTTTGTTCCCATTTACAGCACAGGAAATTGAAGAAAGACAGATAGGCTCACTCACTGGACAATCCAAGCAGCACCCTAGCAGCCAGGACCAGTCATTCCTTCCCCAGCAGGACTGTGTCCAGCTTCAACATCCCCTGAGCTCCCAGCTTCCCCAGGCAGCAGACATCTAGCCACAAGGCACATCTGCAAAGAAGGCTCTTGTGACCACAAAAGCCCTCACTGTCCCAACTCTATAAAAAGGAAGCCAGCAGGAGCAGCACCCTCTCCTGAAGCACAGTCCTACCACATGGAACCCCTGCTTGCCTCAGTTCCTCCCTGCTGTGGTGAGCGTGACCCACCAGAAACAGGCTCAGAGAGATCCAGTGTCTTGCCTGGGGTGCCATAGCTGAGACTCAAAAAAAACTCAGGCTCACCTAGTAGAGCCAGACCCTTCAACACGAGCACATGGCCCTCTGTTGCCCCTGTAAACACTGATACACATCAGAACCAATTGTGCAGTTGAAAAAATCCTGCCAGCCCCCAGGGGCCTGTCACTGTCCCACACATTAGGGATAGAGTGTGGAACAGGACAAGTAGAGCCACTGTCCTCAGTGCATTTGCCTTCTAGAGAGCAAAACACAATAGTAATGGAAACGATAACTGTATGGGTGAGCTGAGGGAATTCCCTGTGCTGGTGAATGTTACTGAGGTGACATTGGAGCTAAGGCTTGACAGAGGGCACAGGCCATGTGGACACTCAGGCAAGCATCCAGGCAGATTAGCCAGCGCAAAGGCCCCAAGGTGGACCCAAATGTGCATGAAAGGGATAGCAATGAAGCCAAGAGGCTGGAATAGAGTGAGCTCAGGGAGAGGGTAGGTGAGGAGGTGGGAAAAAGAATGGGTCCCACTGGGCAAGACCTTGTTGCTTCATGACATTTAAATCTAAGAAACATTCATAGCACAATTTTTTTTTCCTAAATAAAAATCACTGATCTTGGTGTTTGGGAGGGAAAAGACAAAAAACAAACAAAAAACCCACCAAAATAAAATTACTTTGTTCTTACAGGTGAAAATGTGCATCAGAATTTCAAAAGAATATTTTTATTCAATGACTTTTTAAAAATACCAATACTTCCATAAAATAAATCCCAAGTACTACGTTTAAGTTTTTTCCAGTACAGTTTATTCTTCTTAATTTACATTTATTAAGTGTCTTAGAAATATTACACTATAGAGCTCCAAAGAGGCCATTAACTACGAGCTACGAGGGGAACAGTCTCACTTAGTTTGTCAACTTCCTAGATAGCCTGCTTGCCTCCCCACTATACATACTTGTTCTCTGGCGACTGTTACTGTCTTTAATTGTCTTCAACATGTGGCTGAAGGTTGAATCTACACCTGGCATCAGGCCAAGTCTGTGAATCCATGAATACAGGCCACCAACTGCATTTTGGGTATAACCTGCTAAAGGTTCTTTCTTGACAGTCAATGATGATGAATCTGCAAAGACTGGCTATTCTCATGGGAGAAGAAAATATACCCACCCTTAAGTGGCAACTACAGTTTTCAAACAGAAAAAAATAATCAGCAAAGGAAAAGGATCAATGATAAGGATAGGGAAAATACTCTGAGAATAGAGTAAGTACAATATATACATAATGGAGTAAATAGTGAGGCTCTCCTGAGTCCAAACTCTTAATTTTATTTTTAAAAGTCTGATAAAAACTTACTCAGTTACATTTTATACAGTAATATTTAGTGAGCTTTGTCCAAAAAGGCTATGTTTTAAGTTTATTTGTAAAAATAACAGAGGCTTTATCACTCAGTCTCTGGTCAATAAGAAAGGAAGAAAACCTTGCTAGAAATAACAATAAATAATTTCACACAAAAGGCCAGGTGACATAAGAATAGTATATTAATTAATATATTTTCTTTGTATTTACAATAAATCCATTTGTTAATACTGTGATAGAAAAAATAATCAGTCCACATTATGCAGTAGAAACAGGCTTGGAGGATGATCATACCTCTCACAACAAAAACATACAAGGATTTCTTCCACAGCTAAAGTACTTTTCAACATGACAGTCTTGGGTGAAGGTAAAACTGACAGAGTATTTTATGTCCTAGAATCAAGGAATCAAGGGTATTCCCATTAAGCAAGCAGCAGAAATCTGTTTAGTCTTTCCAGGACTATTTAAATATAGTAGTTACCATATGAGGATTTAATTTTACTTTGAGATATAAAAAGAAAAAACTCTAAATTGGGAAACTGCATTAATCAAAGGCAGCCCCAAACAAAAATGAAGAAATGAAGCAAGGCATTCTTACGTATCATGCATAAAAAGGATAATTACATAATACATACTTTAACAACCAGACTAATAAATAAATGAGGTAAATTTTACAGTCATTGGAATAAACTATATTCAATCACGTAAGTGTTGTACTGTCACTGCTTCTGCTTCAAAATATAAAGTAATAAAATTAATCCAACAGCTAAAAACTGCATACTTTGAATGTTTGCTTTTTTGATCCCCTTTTGAGACAGTAAAGGGGAACTGTGTAACAAAATATTATCTGCATATAAATTATTATCATCAATATGATACAATTATCATGTAATTGCCATTCTGTATATGCACAGTGGAAATACTGTGAAAGCTAGAAAAAAAGATGAAAATAGACTGGTCAGAATTTTAAATTTCAGACTAATCCATGATAATCTAGAACAGAAGACAAAAATAACAATTCACTAAATAGATATAACTTGGTATCTTTTCCAAATTCAGTAGTCTACTAAGATGCAACTTTTAAACAAATCTATTACCTCAAAGGTAAAAAAAGATAATGTAAATCTCTTTTGAGTTTTAGTTTTCAAGTTTATGCTCTGAAAGAAGGCTAACATTAGTCAGAATAGCAGTACTATTTCTTTGCTTTTATATTTTGTATTTGCTTTTTCTATTTTAGTTATTAGTATGGAATAGAGAGAAAAACATTAAATTATCAAGTCAAGGGTAAATATGTATGGCCAGTTCATGAAATATATTAAATTGAGTCAATCAAATGGGTCAAGAATTTCCTACTATGCTGCTACATTTATTATCTATAACTACCCTTAGAATAGTGATTTAGGAGACGACTATCTTAACTACTGACAGCACTTTTCACGGTACACCAATTTCCATTTTTACTTTCTTCTCTTCCTGGCCACTTAAATGCACCGGTTTAACAATCTGATAGGAAATTTTCATTTACAAATTCCTTGTTTCAATTACTGAAGAGATGACTTTAACACATAAACTTGCCAATCCTGAGATGATGATGATGATGATAGGAAAACTAAAATCCTGATGATTATTCACTCAAATTTCTGCTTTAGTTTCTTTTGGAAGATGGCTGGCAGAATAGAAAGAAGAGCCAAAATCATTAGAACAAATACTGAGTTCCAGGAAACAGCTTCCCCTGCTGTTGTAAGCTGGTACAGTGTTGTTCCTGCCTTAATAGCTACAAAAGAGGGTGGTGCAACACCTAAAATAAAAAATAAAAATATATGGTAAAAAAAAAAAATCAATTCTTTTTAAAAATTAAAACTGTGTGTATGAAATTTCTTCTAAGAACATAGTGATTTATATTTTGGAAATTTTTAATTTAACTTAAAGCCCCTCAAGTTTATTTCCAAATAAAGAATTCAATCTTTCATAATCACCTCTTAAGGACAAAAATTTAAAAATGCAAGGAAAGTTTCCAGAAAATAATTTTACAAAACTTATCAACAGCCTTAAAAAAAGAATGAGCTATGATCCAACAATTTCAACTTTAGGAAATACTAAGGTATATGAACAAAGATCTAGTCTCAAGGATGCTCATCAAGCATTATAATAATAACAATCTGAAAACAATCTAAATCTTCAAAAACATGGTTTAGTAAATTGTCATTCACTCATGATAGAATATACTTAAAAATGAAGTGGTAGGAGATATTCAGAAATGGAAAGATACTTAAAGTACATGAGTAAAAAGAGCTGTTTATACAAAAGCAAGGCAAAACAATCACATTTTATTAAAAACCAGAACAAACTGGAACAATTACTTCAGCCAAAGCTGAAGTTAACTTTATCTCTAGGTATTTCATCTGTAAAATAAAGAGATAGGCACAAAAATTCTTTCTAATTCCATAAATGTAACATTATTCTATAAAATCCAAAATTATCCCTGCTACGATTTTTTTCTAGTTTTACTGAGAACCTAAGATTTTTAAGTTTGTCTATGAATTTTTCTAAAAGTAGGAATAAAAAATTAAGTATTAACTTAAAGCTTAAACAAACAATAGGAGGCATCTGTTCATTTTGTTGGTACCTAAACAACTCAACCGAAATTTGAAAGAAAAGCAGAATACTCTTAATAACTATCAGAGGGAGGAGGGTATAGCTCAGTGGTACAGTGCATGGTTAGCATGAATGAGGTCCTGGGTTCAATCTCCAGTACTTCCATTAAAATGAATAAATAAATAAACCTAATTACTCCCCACACCAAAAAAATAAATAAATAAAAAATTTATAAAAACTATCAGAATTCACAAAATATACAAATGAATCTTTATGTCAAAGATTAATTTCAAAATTAAGTGTTAGTTCCTTGAAAGCAAGAACCCTTTGTTGATCCTTACTTCCCCCATACCTTTGGCAATGGCCATAGTAAGTACTATGTCAACAAAAAGAAAAATAGGATCAATTCTACTAAAAATTAAAGTTCAATGTTTCAGTACTTGATTAGAAGACAAAGAAATTATACAAAAAGGGCACCTTCATTTTTTTTTTTTGGTCCACTGAGGGAGAGAAGGGAGCTAAAGTCTTGCTTAATTCTGTATGATTAAAAAATATCCAGCAGAGAGTGCTATTCTTTAAAAGAAGTAACACAAAAATATTTAAATCAACACAGTCCAACAAACATTTCTGAGCACCTATTTCTAAAGGCCAGGCTCTGTGTCCACCAGTTATATATGGTGCTGGCATGTCTGCAAAGAGCACAAAATTTAGCCCAGCCAGACACTGCTAGACATGTACACAATGAGTTCTAACACAGCATGAATCAGAGGCCTTACCTAGAAAAGTGCCAATAAAAAAAACTTTCAATGGCACGTTTATCACAGGAGATGTAATATTAATAAACCAATTAGGCAGAAATGGTGTTATTCTCAAAAATATAATGTAGTTAATGAGATGTTCTCTATGACGCTCAACCTGTCATAAGAAAGAAATAAATTAGGATCAAGGCCAATCTTGAAAATATATTGCTTAATATTAAACACCTTATTTCAAACTGTTATCCCTGATAGCTCAGTTTACCCAACAGAAATGATCAAAAAAGGAGCTTGAAAATGACAATGAACTACTTATCAAATGCTCATTACCATGGCCAAACAACATGAGATGAAATAGCCTAATGTTACACTACTAAAGATGGTTCTACATCAGCCTTGATAATATGGCTCAATGACATTTTAAGCCTAAAAAGACAAAATTAAATTTATAGCTGTATATAAGATAGGTATCAAACGACAAACTTTTTAATGCCTTTAACTTCCTATAATGTAAAGGGCTAGTATAGTACACCAATAAACCTAGCCTCCAATTTAAAAAAAATTCAGATAACCTTTATGTTATTACAATATACTTCACGAGTAAATTCATTCATCATTGATAAATGAGATTTAAACAAGCACATGGAAATATTTAGCTGATTAAATAAAAGCACTGATTGCAGTTTATACTTCCTAGATCTTGCTATATAAATGATTGTGACTTTGCCCGGGTAGGGGTGGGGTATAGCTCAGTGGTAGAGCGTGTTCAATCTCCAGTACCTCCATTAAAAATAAATAAATAAATCTAATCCCCCTTACCCAAAAAACACGTAATGATTACGGATTTTAGGCAAAATGCCCCCCCCTTTTTTTTAGGGGAAGAGGTTACTAGATTTATTTACTTATTTTTTAAGTGGAGGTACTGGGGATTGAACCCAGGACCTTGTGCATGCTAGGCAGGCACTCTACCACTGAGCTATCTCCTCCCCCCAAACGCTTTATTTCTCTTAATTTCCTAATCTGTAAATCAAAGGGGTAAGGTAGGAATTTCTAAAATTCCTGACTTAATAGTCTGTTTTTTCTGAGTCTTTAAAAATATAGGATTATCTTAGCAATACCATGCTAGACTTTTCTCTGCAGTAGTGCTTATATTTATCACCCCTAGTCTTTGCAGAAATCCTGATGGAAGATAACAGTTCTCCCCACTGACAAAATGCATTAAAAGAGTTGGCTGATAAAAGTTTTTCAGAGACCTACTGACAGCAACCTGCATAAACACAACACAGGTGAGGTGTCTAAATATATGGATGCCTTGACATTGCCACTTTGCCCTTTTTGCTCTGGGTGAACTTACTAAGAATGAAGAATTAAAATTACTGTTACAGATACAAAAACTTCATATCTGAAATTACTAACATTCATTATTTGCCTACTGCTTGATTTTATTTTGGTCAAAAGATCATTTTTATTAAAGCCCGGAGTCTGAGTTAATTTATGTAGACATTATATACTGACCTCCCAAGTAGCCAAAGAATTACATCAAATAATTTAAAAATGCATGTTTACCTGCTGTGACCATTTTACTGCTTTCTCTGTTAAGTATTTATATACAACTGGTCTCCCAACTAAATAGGAGAGCATATAGCAGAATGAGGCACCAAGTCCAGAACACTAGAAAATAATAAGAAGTCATAAGTATTTTAAACTTTTCCATCTTATTCACATGGATATATTAACCTAAGGCAAAGTTCAACTAGTTAATTTCTTTTGGGGTATGGGAGAGGATACTCTGCAGTAACATCTCTTGTGAAGAGAACAAGAACCCACCTGATCTAGTCCTTTCTCTGACCAAATTATAGCTGAGACCAGCTAAAACAAATGAGCACTTATGATTAAACTGACTACATCCAAATAGTAAACGTTAGCCTTCAGCCTATGACTAAAACTCAAGAGTCAATATTTTTTCAATTGCTATGCTTAAAAACAACACCCCCAGCCCTCAGACTTAACTGCACGCACCAATATCCTTGGACTATTCAAATTACAAAACATGGAAGCAAAGGCTAAAACAGAGCCTATAAATGCAATTAAGTCTATGATACCCCTGTTCTAGAAAAAAACCAAACTAACTATAACATCTCCTTATGGAGGGACTTAACAGATACTACTTCAACATTAAACACCTCTTACAACTGATAAATGTATGCTTCCAGAGACGAGTGGGACTAGGATGCCAGAGACGAGTGGGACTAGGATGCCATCATCATTCCCATCATTCTATTTAAAGTTATTTTTTTTTAGTTTCCCAGTTGCATTTTATATACTTACCAAACAAACAAGAAATAAGGCTAGTGGAAAGGGATAAAGAAACCCTGAGAGTATACTGAGAAATATAGAGCCCGGAATAGCAAATGTTTGCAAGCTGTTAACTTCTAAGTTAAGGATTAAAACATAATTAAATGAATTTTTAAATGACAAATCCAACAATCCAGGAAAAAGTATCAATACAGAAGTTATCATGTTAATAAGATTATATTCATATTTCAGTATTTAAAAATTAAATAAAATTATACCCAAAGTTTAAAAAATTACATGACTCCTCAGTTGTAATACTTTAAGTTTACCATTTACTAATATTATCATAAATCAACACTAATTAGAGTGTGTTACTAAGAGAAAAACCAAGACAAAATACTCCACGTGTACCAGGATAGAGGGGAATTGGGCATTTTGGGGGGTGAAAAAACAGACTAAAAGGAAAAAGAGGAAAGATCTTCAGTACTCTTTTAAACAATATGCCTCTCTAATGCACTGGATTTTTACTGCGAAATGCTTTCAGGAAACATGATTGTCTGTGGAAATATGGGTATATATCAAGTACAATTAATTACTATTTCTAATTTAACTTTTGGACATTTACCTCAATTAATTACTCATTTTAAAAAAGGCTGGAGGTTACAAAATACAGTAAAAGTTACAAATCTTATTTTTAAAACAGAATTATGCTTTTTTCTACTTCTCTCTAGTTTCTAGTTTTGGCCTGGACCTCTACCTCACCCTAACATGAGTTACTCATAAGTAAGACAGAGTAAATTTCTTCAACATCTCTCCTTTCTACTTTAAAATTTCTATCTTTACCCATCTTCCCTTTTTTCCAGTAGTGCCTACTTTACTCTTGCTTTCATTTCAATCTCCTTCTACCTCCTGGGTTCCTTTATCTTCAACTTCTTGCTCTTTCACAGACCCCTCCTGTAAAAAAATACTCAGATGCCTATAAACTAAAGAAAACCTAGGCTTTTCCTTGAGTAAGGTATCCTATCCAGCTACTGTCTCTCTCTCACCTTCACTTCCTCTGATTCTCTCCTTGTCCCCTGGCAATCGGCTTACCCATCCACCACCACTACTGAAACTTCCTCCTGGCCAGAAGTAATGACTTGAGATTTCTCAGTAACAATTTTTTAGTGACCCTTGCATAGGATCAGACATTGGGGAAAAACTCACCTCCACTGAACTGCCTTTTTCTCTATGTTAGTTTTTTTCTTCTCCTCACTCTCAAATCTGGGATTTCTCTAACATTCTGTTAGCCATTCTTCTCTCACTTCTTTGATAAATTCAGCCATTTCCATGTATATGAAAGTATACATGGCTTCAAGTATATGGCAGATACTAACAACATGCAATAAAATCTGAACTGACAATATTAACCAATGATTTATTTAAAATTAAAAATTTTAAGCCAAATGTATTTTGTACAAATAAACCTATTTCTATACTTTCAATTCACTTTCTACAAGGCAGTTTATTCTTTTAGACTAATTTTCATGTGGATATTAATACAATTAGGCTACAACATTTATTATCCCACAGATGGTCGAGATTCATTTATGCTAACTGCCTGACTGGGCCTATGTGTGGGTATCTCCCTTATCCCTCAGCCATGTATCCTTCCCAAAGCTGGGGGGCAAAATGGGACAGAAAAGATGACCTTCCAAAGTAAATAGAAACTATCTGCCTTTGTTCACAAATGTCCACAAGAACCTTATAAAAACCAAATGACCCCAATTTGTTTCTTATTTGGAGAAAATATTTTATTTTATGGTTAAAGTTTATAATGCAAAATAACCCTACAAGCCTAACACTTTGGTTTTTACAGATAAGTGATGAAATGGAAAGTAGGAAAAGGCAACAGTTATGAATTTCTTAGAACAGTCATTATATCATTAAATTACTTTACAAATAGCTGCCCAAATGAACTATAGAAGGACAGGCACATAATAATCATTCTTCAAATTTTTCCCAAATTTGAATTTTTCTAATAATAAATCAGGAGGATAATGACAAGCTGCCTACATAAAGCACACTACCTAAATATAAATGCAGCCTCACCAAGTTGATAAAGGAGTAATGTTTCTATTAGCAGCAATAACAGCAAAAGCTTTTATAATTGTCCTTGTCACTAAGTTGCTTACACCAGGAATAACTGGTGCAATGTGTTTAAGTACATATTCAAAACATTTGTATAAGGAGGTAAATACAGGAATGTATATATGTTAAATATACAATATCTAATCCAATATAATTTCAAGAAAATAAAACACTGTTGAATTTTATGAGAAAAAATTTTAGTTGAAAAGTCTAACAAACCAAAAGAAATTCAGGAAGAAAAACAGGAAGCAAGTATAGAAATAGTCTGAGAGAATTAACAAAGTGACTAATTTGCCTTTTAAAAATAAAAGCTGCTTTAAAAAGGATGATTACCTTCACAATATCAAAAGTTAATGTCTTTCATTAACTGAGATTTGGAAAATATGCTGGACTAAAATAAAAGATACAAAAATCAGAAATTAACATCTATAAATTGGAAGGCTAATTACCAGTTGCATAGGCAGTTTGAAAATATGCAAAAAGCTATTTTCCTGACTAGTTAAAATACAACATATAATTCTATGAAATAAAGATACAACATACTAAAGACTGTAAAAAAAAATTCATATCCTTTACATGACTAATTATCCTCTTAGGATATTTTACAAAGAAAACCATTAAATGGAAGAAAAAATCATAAACAACATAATTCACAACACAACATCTAGAAAAGTAAAATATTAAATAAAAACTGTATCTTCAAACCTCAGGAAATTTTTCTTTAATTATGGTATGGTAACTAGTAATTCAAAACTATTATTTAAATTAAAAGTCTAATTAATAAAATAATCCTAAATAAAATTATTATCTTGAATATTACAAAAGAAAGGAAAATGTTAGGCTAATAACAGAAGAACTGGTAATAAATATTTAGAAATAATAACTGAGTCGAAGAGATAGGATTAAAGTTAGAATTTTTTCATTTTCATTTTTCAGTTATCTTATTTAATGTTACACTGCATTAACAATTCTTGAAAGGAAAAATAGTTATGTACAACTAAGCAGCAGCTCTTTTAAAACTTTTTACTTAAAATCAGAAAATATTTTCAGTTAAAAGGATACAAAATATATGTAGCAAAATAAGCTACAAGTACTTGTACATAAAAGGTGTCCTTATATTTGGATAGAACTTTTCCTAGAGCCTTGGCATCATCCATATCTCTGGGAACCTTCATGTTCACTCTTTCTTCTCTAAAGAAATAAAATTAAAGTGAAAAAAATTTAAAGTAGAAATCTGCCATGATAATTCATATCAAAGTTCAAAACATGAAGTTTTATCCAAAACGATTTGGTGCCTTGATCTGTAATATGTTAGGCATAAATTCACAAAATTTAAGTTCAAAGGTCTATAAATTACTTGTTTTTTAATGCTTTAATATAATTTCATGAGACATGTACTTCATATGAAAATTCAGGGTGACCCAAACTAAAGGTTAAAAAACATTTGGTCAAATACTGGAGAACATTTTGAATTAAGAAATGAACCACTGATGTTAGCATATTTAAAACATACTGAACATCATTTTGGGTAATCCTCATGATAAGCTAAAATCAATAACCGATTACAACTGAAATTAAGTAAAAATTTTAATGAATTTACAGTTTACATCTTTTCTTGACTATCTCAGCTCAAAGTTCAGATAAAAACTTAAATGCTTTTCACTTCTTATTAATTTTACTTTAATTAGTGCCTTGTTTGGAACTGAATGTTCTGTTCATAAAAGCCTCAAATAATCACCTTTGCATTTAACATATATTGTATTCATTTGTTTACATAATAAAAAATGTAACTAATCTTGAAGAACAATGATTAAAAAAAAAAGAATATTGTTTAAGTCCTAAAAAAATAGCAGGTAAACAAAACTGGGGTTTCTCATTTAGAAATTAAAAAACTAAAAGAGCTCTTTATATGGGTGTGCATGCATCTCATATACACACAGGTACAGAAAGAAATAAGCAGAATATAGAAGATTTATATAATAGCACATTATTATATGAAGTGTTATCATTCTCAGAGCAGATTGGGGGCAAAACAACCTTAAGCTACACTCTGTTCTTTCCCTCTTTCAGTCAGCTCTTTATTTCCTATTCCTTGATCAAAATGAGACAAGATAAAAAAAAAAAAGAGTGATAAAGGATCTAAAATTCAATCATACTAATACTAACATAATAATAAAACATGCTATCCTCCCAAAGGTATTTACACTGATGTAACAAATCAAAGTATTAAAATAAAAATAAGTTTAACTACAAAATTTCAAGCATAAGGAAGTGTTAATGAAAGAAATTTAGAGGAAGCAGGAATTTTCTGAGACACTGAAATCACATTTCAGTTATCCATTATCACACCAGGCTTGCCTTGGCTGAAAATCTAACTACCTTTTAGTAGTCTCTTATGTAATTATCAAGGGTGTTACTATTGCTGTTAAATAGTCCTGGGATATTTTGCCCTCAAAAAGTATGTTTCAGGTCCATAATCTCTTCCCTAAAATTCAAAAAGCTCTGAAAACCAAAAGTTCTTCGTAATTTGTCAGCAAATATTGACCCACACTCAAAGTTATTTATAGTCTTTTATGATCCAGGTTTCTCTGCATATTAATATATTTGATTATGAGACACTATTCTAGATCCTGCTGGAGGTACTACATAATATACAGTATTTATTCATGTTATCTTTCCAAAATGGAAAACTTCTAAATTCTGAAACACATTTCACCCCAGGGTTTTTGCTAAGGAATTGTGGCTGTATACTAGACAGACAAGTCTTTTACAAGGTACCTTTCACAGTGAAAAGCACCTATTCAAACCATATCATTCCTATAAAACAGGGAGGAGAAAAGACAGAGATATGGTGGGAAAGTAAATGGATGAATAGAAGTGACAAAAGTTAGTTGCAATGAAAAGTAGGAAGGGAGAAAATGGATGGACAAGGGGGGAAGCAGAGAAAAACATCATCAGTATTTTTCAAACTGAAGGTCAGTATCTATCATGGACTGTGAGATCAATTTACTTGCTCACTAACAGCATTAAAAAATAAAATGCAATAAATTTATTAATGCAATTATGTTTTTAAAAATTGTTTGAAAACCATTAGAAAGATGCCATAATTAGAGGAGCAGAGCTAGGAAAATCTTGCATAGAAAATCAAGAGACATATTTGGAAACAAATATTTAAATAAGTGTCAATATGAACTTGCTACAAACCATGAAAGCTGATACACAATCACCACTGACAGTTCTGTTGCTTAAAATTAGTTTAACTCTTAATCTACTTGCATTTCTAGAAATGTCTAGACATTTTCCATTTCCTTCAGTATACTTACTCACTAAGCTGAGGGAAATTTTTATATACCAAAAACATAACAAAAGCTGCAGATAAGAAAATGGACACCAATATAAGAAGTGACATTCTTGCTGACCCAGCTTCTGCACAGGCTTTCTCTGAAAGGGAAAAAGAAAAGTTATAATCAAGATAAATATAAAGGAAGACAATATTCTAAGCCAGCAAATAATTTCCTCAAAAGTTTTTCTTCCAAGAAACTTCACACTTTTGCCCCAAACACTGTAACATTAAATTTTAAGTACTACTGTATTTGATGTTTATTAACTGGGCATAGTTCTTTTCAGGGATATATCCATTTTTGAAGCATGAAAAAACAGAACACCAGAATTTGTAGCACTGAAGTGCTGATAAGCTAAAGGGAGGAAAAGAGCATTGCTCTAAATGCTATCACTGACTTTCAATTTTACATATCTATATGGGAGCTGACAGCATAGGCAGAGTGGCCCATTAGGACAAATGAGGTGATCTGGCAATTACTTCAACTGTCAAAAGAACCCAGAGATTCACTAATGCAACTGGTGAATGTTATACTTTCTCTTTACATCAAGGGCTTCAGGATATAGTTGAACTTAAAATGTTTTGGATGGCTCTGTGACTCCAAGAATGGGAGAATATATTTGTGTTTCCTAACAAGGTAATCTTAGCGTTATCTTAAAAATTATATGCAAGATGGAAATACGAAATGGGATCCACGACACCCCAAGCAGAAGAATGAGCAGGGCTGTTTTTACTGGAAGTAGTCAATAGTGAGAAGGCCGAGGCACCTGAAGAGTACTCATTTGGGAGGAGGTAGAAGTGGGTAGCTCAATTTGTATTGCTGCCTACATTTACCATAATCCCATGCATATACAATTCATTTCTTGTTTCTGGATACCACTGAGATTGTCTCAACAACCTCCCTTTTCATCTGTGCTGGTTTAAACTGACTTCTGTTCCTTTCAATTAAAACGTTTTAACTAAATAAAACCTCATGTTATCCCTTGTCTCATTATGGCAGTTTTATATGCATTTCTTCTGAATTAGTAGAATTTTACTAAATTCTGTGTTGAACACAGCAATAGAAACCATCCAATCCCTTGCTACTTAGTGTGTTCTGTGAACTACATGGATAAGTATCACTAGGGAGCTTGTCAGAAATACAGATTCTCAGGCCAACATCCCAGACTTACTAAATTAGAATCTGAATTTTAATAAAACATCCAGGTGATGGCATATTAAAGAAGCAACAATCTGGCCCACGCTACCTATTTTTGGTAAGTATTAGAGGCCCAAACGGACCTGCACTATTTTTTTTAAAAAGTCTTAAGCAACCAAATAGTGTAAAGTATACCTCCAAAGCATTTTAATACCCATTTACAATCAACTCATAATTTCTGCTGAAATGAACTGCTTAGGTTAGTGCTTTAATATATACTAAATATAAATTATTCTTACCTGTTCATTAAAGCAGGCTTTTTAAAAGACAATATTAGGTTTACCGAGTTCTAGTATGTGAATATTAAAGTTAAAAATTTTTACCTTTTCCAATTTTCTGTAATCTAAACATATCACTAATCAGCCTAACCTCCCAACTAGTCTCTATCATTTTAACTTTGTCTCATCTTAATCTCAAAAAAGACTTTACTTCAAAAACTGAGTCACTAATAGAAACTTATTTGCTCATATCACACTTCTAAAATTTACTGCAGGAAAGTATGGGATGATAAAATCATACAAAAGATGCCTTCAATGGAGTAATAAACCAGGCATGCTTGCCTCTTAAATACTCTGGCTCATTAATCCACTGATGTATTTGTATGCATACTTTTTGCAACACAGAGAATTAAACAGAGACTTTAAATATCTGAGGTGAGTCAAATGTGAAAAGGTCTCTGCAAAACCTTATGATAACAAATATGGAAACGTCCATTATATTTCTGCCCTGATTATGGTATCTAACTCAATGCACACTTTGAGGACTCCTAATAAATCATATCCACTCACCCTAAAAAGAGTAATCAGCCAAAAATTACAAACATATCACTGCACTAAAAACAATTCCACCAAAAATGTGGTTTTAGTTTCTAATAGAAATGCTATTTAAATACAGACTGCTTTCAAGGCTAAAATGGTTATTTTCTGACTTCATTAAATAAAAAAGTAGTCTACTAGAAAAGGAATAAGGTTAATGTACAAATACTGAGTTGTGGGGCATAGTTTTCTATGCGGTGACATCAAAGCAAAGACATGTTAACCTAAATAGCTTGTATAGTGGGGTGGGTACAGCTCAGTGGTAAAGTGTGTGCTTAGCATGTACGAGGTCCTGAGTTCAATCCCCAGTACTTTCACTTAAAAAAATTTTTTTAAAATAGTTTGTATAGTTTCTCTGGAGTCCTATTACTTCTTAAAGGTAGGCCACTTTTAAATCTGGAATTAACTTGCCCAGACCTCACTTTTCACTTACTTTCCTGCTAGAATCAGGTCGAGTATAGAAAGGACTGATACCAATAATTTAATATTATGGGCATCTTTTAAATGCTTCAAAACCATTAGTTTTTTTGTTTTGTTTTGTTTTTCATCCTGTAGATATTTGTGGACACAAGAATTACTGCTAAGAATAAATGGCTGAATAAATAAATTTCCCCTCCTTTCTTGGAACACCTCTTTAGAACTTCTATACAAGAAATGCACTCAAATGTAGAGTAGCATAAGACTGACTGTAGGACTATCTGCTGAGCATCTATTATATACAAAATGTTTTGCTCAACCTTTGCTCCTAAGAAGTTGATACCACCATTAGCTAGATTCCCAAGGAATGGTACCAAGAGGCTTTTAGTTTATAGGAAAGTCAGATTTACTGGGCTGGAGGAAGGCAAGATTCACAGAGCAGGCAGGTGGAAATTTAGTTGAAGACTAAAAGATGAGTTTACAGCCTTTTAACCTGTACTGATGCCAACCATGTGTTTAAAGACTTCAACAGGTAACAGTCTTCTTAAACAAGACATTTGGCATGCTAACTCTAAAATTTAACCATTATATTTTTCTTCTGATCATTAATTCACCAGTGCTAAGGGGTCTCAGAGAAGAAAGGTGTCAACAACATTTATCTGGGCTACAGAACACTACCGAGTATTCCTTGAGTACACACCTCTCTAATTGCTACTTGTCTTACAGTTGAATGATGAAATATATAGACATCTGATGAACAAAATTAACCTCCAGGTTTAACTTGATACCTATTTTTTCACTCTCTAAAAGGAAAATGTCTTCAAGCATTGTACTCAAAACACAATGTAAACATAAGAAAACCGCTGATAATGCAATAAAACTAAGTGACAATTTTGAAGCTCTCCATTCTTTCACAAAAACTTGGAAATGGGTGGTGTTGCCTATTATGATTCAACAATTCTTTTAAGAAATCCAGAGTAATTTGCAGAACTCTGAACAGAGATAAAAGTTAAAAACCTTGTTTTACTGATGATTCAACTTAAAATGTGTAGCATACATATTTATAATGTGCCTCTTTCTGGTTGCATTAGACACATGTTATTTAGCATTTAGAGTTACCCACAGCAGTGCTTTATCCATTCATTAACTTCCAAATATTCCCTCATACTAATTCCCATTCTCAATTCTCCCATCACCTGCTTTCTAACCTCCCAGGCCAAAGGTACTGCTAGAGAAAATAAGATCATCATGCGCTCTTGGTCATATGCTTTTCTATCTTCAATTAAGATTATAGTACTCACCAAAAGCAGTAGTTCGTCTTTTCAGGACTTTTATTCTACTTCCCCCTACTCTCAACCAACGACACTGTCTCCACATTTTAGTGAATGTCTCAATCTCTACCTCAAGATCTGTTCACAAAATTCTCTCCCCTTGCCCCATTCCTCTTATCTTTGCATTAAATGTGAGCATGCTTCCTTCCAGATCTTGCTCTCACAACGATCTCTTCTCTCCATTCACCCAGTATCTTCAATTCGTCCCATTAAAAGCACCTTTTCTCTAACTTCTAAGATGTATATATCCATCCTGAAAAATCAAAACTTAACCTTAATGCCTCTGTAGTAGCTCCCTATTTCTCTTATTACTTTCATATCAAAACATTTTGAAAAGCAAAATCTTTGTCTATCTACAAGATCTTAGGAATGACTCCTACTGGTCATCTTATCCACTAGTTCTCAACATTCAGTGTTTTCTAGACCTACATGATCCACCCTGGAGGAAGCAAAAGACCCATCTCTCCTGAGGATGTGGTTAACAAGGATGCTAACAAATTTTTTATGGTCACAAAAATCCATTGTTGGAAGTAAATTTTATTTCAAGAGATTAAATTTTTAAAAATCACATATTAATTATAAAAAATGGTAGTAGTAACGTAAGTATAAAAAGATCAGCCAGGGCAACCAATACAAAAGAAAATAAAACACCTGGTCCAGGCACTCTTGCACACAGATTAGGCCAAGAGCCTCTCAAGTAGTATTATCTCTTGTCTCTCACCAGTTCTCATCATGCAAGAATTAGACTTTCAGTGTTACTGTCTTGCTCAAATCACCACAGTGTTTCTCAGTATATAAGACTCAGATGTCAGACTAGAGTTAAGGCAAGGAATCCACTAAACGTACCAAATATTGCATGTAGGGTGTAAAATATTTCAAGCATGCACACGACAACTTGTCAAAGTTATATAGATGTGTCAGTTAATAAAAATTAAAATTTACTTAAAGTGTCGTGGAATTTACAGAAACACTCTAATACTATGTATTTCTCAAAAGTTATTAATTTTTTTCCTCCAAAACTTTTTCCTTTTGAATGCCAAGTTACCTCCTACAATTAACAAAAACTGTTTTTCATAACTTGGAAAACTGGTTGTTAACTGGTTACTAATGACATCACATCACCAGCTAACTGCCACCAGCAAATAACTTAAAACACTATTATGTAGGGGGTCCACAAAATCTTTTGCCCAAAGAAAGAATTCCTAACACTAAGAGAGAAACAGACAGAAACAGAAAGAGGCAGAGGAAAAGAAAAAGAAAAAACTGAAAATCATTAATGAACAGGATGGATCAAAAAACTTCCCTTGCCTAGGACTTAAAGCCATTTTTACTGACACCATTTTGACCAGAGCCAACATTATTCCCTACTACCACCCAAAAGAAATCCTCTACTCCTGACAAGTTTATCTCGTTATAGACACATACAAGAGGTTCACACTAACCTTCAAGCCTCATGTTTCCCCTACCAGGAATCCCTCTCCGTTCTCTCTACTGATCCAAACCCTACTTCTCTATATGAAGTCATGCCTTCACATCTCTTCCCTCTGTCTTCCTATAGATTTATAGTCCACAGAAGTCACCTGACAGTATCAAAAAAAAAAAAAAATTACTGTGCTGAATGTGCTGTTCTAATGATAAGATAAACAATTGTAAAAGCACTTTGGAGGTTTCAAGGTCTTATTTTCTGAACAGCTTTAGGGTAAAAAAATAATAATAATAATAAAACAACTGACTGCTATCCCAAAGCAAATGACAATCTTTTGTGATGTCCTATCTGGAAAATACTTTTTCAGGAAATCCTTGGATTACTGTCACTCTCAGTTGCAGCATTTTCAAAACAATGTTCCTGTCATTTAGAGTGGATTTATATACTTTGACAACAATTCATTTCTGGGTTTTTGAAGTTATTTAGCTCTACAGTCTATAAGATGGGAAAATATCCAAATATATAAGACTTAAAGACCCAAATTAGACTGGAGACATCTTAAATTTGAAAGTAAAATACATTTTCTGCAAGACACTTAAAATTTTTCGTATGTTTTATATCTGGTTCAAAAAAATTCCAGCTGTACATTAAGCATTATCTCCATATTTAAATATGTTTTTAAGTGTACAATACTTTATCGTTGACTATAGTTACAATGCTGCTAGGCACTCTTAAAAGACCTTGTCTTTACCCATCACTGGTGGTGGAACAAACACATCAGTGTGAGTAAACTGCAGACAATCTAATGGCCATTTGATAGGATCTCTACAAATTGATGGGCTTTAAAAGCATTTGAAGAACTTAATCACTTCAGTCGCTGAAAAGTAATGAAAACTACACTCAAATGGAATCAAAGTATTTAGTTTCTAGGTATACTTTTATTTCTTAAAATAATATTTAAAGCTCTGAGAAATGCCAGGATGGTATAGTGGGGGAAAAAGCTTGAGAATAAGAGATCTTAGCTTTAACAGTAATTGCTAACATTTATTTAGCCTTCACAAAGGCCAAACATAAAATTCTTTACGTGAATTATTTTGTTTAATCCACGCATCAATTTTAGTAGATACTATTATTATTATCATCATCCCCGCTGTACAGTTCAGACCCTTAGCTTTGGAAGGATAGCAAATCCAAAGTCCAAAGGGGTAAAGCAGGAACTCAAACCCAAGTGTTCTTGCCACCTGGAAGTGGTACCTGGGCATAGATAAATCTTTTCTTTTAGCCACTACTTTACTAATCTGGCTTTGTGACTTCGTCCAAGTTATTTATCCACTCTGGGCCTCAGTTTCCTCATCTTTCAAAATAAAGCAACGAATGTTAACGTTTCTCCCAGTTCTGCCTAGTTTCAAAATTACCAACCATACAATCTCCCTGACAGTCAACAAGCCAGTGTCATTTCTTTTAATTGAATTTAACTAAAAAAAAGCATTTACGAACCTACTAGGTGTGTCCGGCCTTGTGGTGGGCAGCGGCCGGAGCCTAGGTCCCCCACTCTCTCCGCTCCCATCCCTGGGTGCCAACAGGGCCCCGTCCTCCGCAAATCCCGGGGACCCGCTGGGGTCTTTCTCCTCCGAAGCCCCTCCCGGCACACTGCCGCCTCTGGGCCAGCCCCAGCTCTGGTTCTCAGGTCTACTCACCCTTCAGGTGGTCTCCGCTGCCCGGCGCCGAGGGACCCCGCGTCCCCGCTGCCTTCTCCTCCGGAGGGGTCGTATGGAGTGCCTCTGTTTGCGATCTTTCGACGACTCTGCCTTTCGTCATGGCTGCTGCAGGGAAGGTGGAGGAAGCAGGATGGTGCCGAGCCCCCTTAACAACTCCGCCGCAGGCTCCTTACAACACCCAGGGGCCACAGCCACAGCCACAGCCACAGCCACAGCCACAGCCGCAGGCACTTCCGGGGCGACCACCTAACCTGAGACGACCTTAGCTCCGCGAGCACAGCGAGCAGCGACGCCGAGCTGAGACCCGCAGCGCCTACTCGCCCTAGGCCCCGCCCCACACCGCCCCCGAGCCTCGCGCGCCCGCGCGCGCCCAGTAACCGCGAGACAAGTCAGGATCCCTGCCCACCCCATTTGCTGCCCCGCCCCGCTTCGTGACTGCGCGGAGCATGCGCAGTCGCCGCATGAGCGTCAGCCTGTGTGACTCATGGACGCAGGCGTCTAATGCGCAGCTTTAATTACCCGGAAGTGCGGGCACGGAGACTTCAATCCCTTTGTTCTGGCGGCCGGAAGTGCCTGGGAATGATTAGTCGGCGTTTCGCAATGGACGTCTGTTCAACCTACTGCCTTCTCCACCAATTCCACCAACTGGCTCTAACCTATAGGGACTAGACAATTCTTGGCCTGAAGATGTTGGAAAACATAAAGCCTGAACCGAACCCACTGAGTTTCAGGAAACTAATGCTCAGGGAGGAGCTATAACCTGTGAAGGTCACAGGGTGGCCGAAATGGATTTAGAATCCAATCCGGTTTTCTTGTTCCCAAGCAAAAGCTTTCCCATGTCATCACTCTGCTACCCCTCACTTGTGAATCCAGGTCAGTTCATTCATCTTTTCCTTTTGCTGAGCCCAAACGTACTTTTTTGATAGTTACTTTTTCCCCTCCTACCTCTCAGAGCGGTATTCAGCTTACTCATTGGTGAGTGTATTGGGATTCCCTTTTGAAAGCAACTTGGCAATGTGTATAAAAATACTGATTGTTCCTATCCAGTAATTGCATTTCTAGGAGACTATTCCATGGGAATAAACATACTGGGGAAGGTATTCCTAACTGAATTATTTGTTAGCATAATGATAAGTGCAGAAGCAATCTAAAACCCCAACACTAAAGAAAATTTGTTAAGTAAAGGATGGGAGAGTCAGTCAATGGAACTGTTTTATGTACAGATCCTCTGCCTCCTTACATTAAGACTTTCAGTGACCACTCTTAAGAGGTAGCTTCCCATTTAATTCCATCATGGTCATTATCAAAAGCAATAATTATTTGGATTACTTGTTTACTTGTTTATTGTCTGTCTCCACCTCTAGAAGGTAAGGGGTCTTATCTTTTTGTTCACCATTGTATCTTCCAACAGCTGACAGTGCCAGCACCTAAGTGGGCATTCAGTAAATTTGTTGAATAGATTTTCAACCATAGAAAATTATGAAGAGACTAATAATGTGGACAATGCTTACCCAAAAACAAATTCCAAGAGATACCTATGAAAAACAAAATATTAGAAGAAATACATAAGCAAGTAAATTTGTATCTTTAGTATAGAGGTCTTCCTGAGCAAAATGCATAACTATTTCTAAACACTTGATACATTTTACTAAAAAAAATTTTCTTTTTTAATTTTCTTTTTTCGGGGGGGGGATAATTAGGTTTATTTATTTACTTACCTTTTTTTAGAGGAGGTACAGGAGGATTGAACCCAGGACCTTGTGCACACTAAGCCCATGCTCCACCACTTTGAGCTATATAAGCTCCCTGCTAAAAAAAGTTTTTTAAGTACACCAAAAACACCAAAAAATAAACTCTAAAACCTAGGAACAGACTGAGAAAAAATACTTGCCACATAAATAAGAATTACTACAAATCAATAAGAAAAGCACAACAGAAAAGTGGTGAAAGGATATGAACAGAAAATTCGTAGAAGAATACTTAAATAGGCGACAAATTAGGAAAAGATGAACAACTTCATTAATACAGTGTGATGACACTTATTGAGAGGTGAATAGATTGCAACAGCAGAGAGGAGCGTCTAAATTAGAATGGAGCTGCAGCAAATGTCTCCTAGGAAGAAAGATTCTTAAACTGATTTAAAGGGTGAGTGGAAATTAACAAAGGAAAGGAGAAAACAGCTTTTGCAAATGCTAGGAGCTACTGCTTATTTTTGAAAGAAAGCTTCAAGCATAGGAGAATGGAAAGAAGTGAGATGAGATAAGACAAGGCTATTATCACAAAGTGCTAGAAGTTTGAACTTAATCCTCAAAGATGTCTGAAGCCATGGAAGAACTTTTAACTGGAGAAACTATTAAGATTTGTATTTACAAATCTTATTCTGACTGTCCAGTGACAGAATTGGAGGCATGCCACTCTAGCAGCAGAAGGAGAATCTAAGAAGTTACTGTGATAATCCTGGCTAGACCCAGGATGGCGGACTGGAAACAGAGATGATGTCAGATACAAGATGATGTATAAGAGAAATTATTTGAAAACTTTTATTACTTTAATTATATGAGTAAATACATGCTAGTTATTCCAGAAAAATATTGAAAAAGCAAACTATCAGAGAAACATAAAAATCATCTCTAATACCACCAATCCAATAGACAATCATGATATTTGGGTTTTTTCCTTCTGGAATATTAGAAATTTTAAGGAATCTAGGAACTAATGCCCTAATTAGACAAGAATACTAAGTGAGAGGAAAAGGGTTAGGTGTTAGAGAATTTCTAGTTTAGGAGGCTGAGGGAAATATTTGTGCTTAAGATTACAGGAAGAAGAGTCACATTGGAGGGAAGGATGCTGAATTTTGTTTTGGATACTGTCTATCTATACTTCCTCACTTCCTGACTGCTATCACCTTTTCTCACCTGAAACTCATCTCCTTATAGTCACCAGTGAGATTCTTTTCACTGGATTGTATTTTTAGTCATTTGTTACCTCTCTCCATTGCTTAATACATTAACTGCTCTCTCTGTTGTGGTTTCCATGACAATTCTCTGACCTCTTTGTAAACTTTTTTGAAGGAAACTCTTTTCCCTTTCCCTTAAATACTGACATTTCTCCAAGATATCTGTTCTCAGTCTACAGTCTTTTTCCAGGCAATCTTGGCCATGACTTTAACAACCACTTATATGTACATAGGTGACAAATGTTTATTTCAAACACAAGAATTATACACATAAAGCTTATTAGACATTTATACTAGGGTGTACCACAAGCACCTCAAACTCAGAACATCCCAATCTGAAATCAACTTTAGCCTTCCAAACTTTAAACACTTCTTGTATTCACAGTTTTAGGAGATGGCACCATCAGCTCCCCTTTTGCTCAAGTCAGAAACCTAAGAATTCTCTTTTAATATTCATTAAATTCAAGTTAATTTGAAAGCATGCACTCTACCACTCGAGCTATACCCTCTCCCCCTTCTAAGAGACAATCTTGAACGCCTTCATGATCTGACACAAGCTCATATGGTCTAGCTGACTCTGAATCCAACATGAATAAACAAATAAATGAATGAAAGAAACCATTCTGAACCACATATAATACCCTGAACATGCCATACTCATTTGTGCTACTGTGCCCTTGGAATATTGTTATCCCTCTGCCCTCAATGTCTTCTCCCCAGTGTTTCCCTTTGATCAATTACTGCTTATCCTTGAAGAGTTGTCTTAAAGGTACCAATCATGACAGGCACCTCCTCCCCTGGATTGATTTTATCTTAGTAATTACCTAATTATATTAATTATTTATTTAATATCTGCCACCAGACTATAAACCCCTTTGTGATCCAGCATGGTTCCTTTCTCAGTATATTTTTGTATAGTGAATGCCTTTGTGTTACATGAAAGCTCCCCAAATGCATATGATCACTAGATAGTTAAATGCTCAAATGAAAAAAGAAGACTAAGGGTGGTAGATCTGCACCAGCAAATATAAAAATATTATAAAGTAATTAAAACAGAGGTGTACTGGATCAAGAAAAATGTAGGTACAAATAGACCCATATAATCATAAGGATCAATATATGATAAAGGAAGCATTTTAAATCAGAAGGAAAAAAGATCAGTTAGTCAATAAATGGTACTAGGATAATTGTCTAATCAATTTTTTAAGTCAGATATCATATACTATGTACAAAATTCATTATCAGATAATTAAGCCTTTAAATTTAATAAGAACTATGAAAATACAGAAAGAAAAAATAGAAAAAACTTTTTATCATCTCAGGCAAAAGACCTCTCTTAGTATAAACTATAAGAAAGCCTCTGATTTTACCCTTGTGCAACCTTAAAACAGAATTAAGCACTTCATCACACACCTAAAGAAAAATTCACTCCACAAAACAATAATGAACAATGTGGGGATCATTGAATTGTTTGAGGAGAAACAGAGAGACAGTAAATAAATTCTTTTAGACATTTCTGTTCTTGCTTCTTATTGTCAGCTCCTCCCTTTTGCCCCCTAATCTCTAGAGCAAACACCATCCTTTTCTGCTTTTAATCTTGACTCACAGGCCCTGGAGGTTTATCTTTGTGCAAGCATAGCAAATATTTATCTAATAAAAGTTAAAAAACTTTTTTGAGAATCTAAGTCAATATTGGAATAAGGGAATGTATTATATATAAAGAAATATGGGCATAATTTAAGTTTGCAGCTTGCTGAATATTCACAAACTCAACAGGGGAGGTGTCAACATCCAGAATACTTCATACTTCCTTCCAAGTCACTATTGACCCTCCGCAAGAAAAATCACTGGGAAAGCCTCTTAAAATATAATACAAAGCCAAAAGCCAATTTGAGATTTCCCTGTCTAGCCGTGACAAAGTAATTGGTACCAGACCAGCTTTCCCACTGCAAACAACTAGAAAACCAGACAAAATATCGGCAACAACTGTTTTTAGATACTAAACAATAGTCAGTCAAGGACTATGACCCTTGAGAGAAGAGAGACAAGAGTCTCATGATCACATGACTTTTCGCCTAGAGGCACTTTCTGAACCACAGCACAAGAAGGGGTAGCCTAAATAGAGCTATTGTAAATAACGCCTCAGTGAATACAGGGGTGTATGTATCTTTCTTTTTTAATCAGTGCTTTTGTATTCTTTGAATAAATACTCAGAGGTAGAATAGCTAGATCACATGTCAGTTCTATTTTTAATTTTTTGAGGAGCCTCCATACTGTTTTCCATAGTGGCTGCACCAATTTACATCCCCACCAACAGTGTACAAGGGTTCCCTTTTCTTCACATGCCCTGCAATACTTATTATTTCTTGTCTTTGGGGGGGGGGCGTAATTAGGTTTTTTTTTTTAATGGAAGCACTGAGGATTGAACCCAGGACCTCATGCATGCTAAGCATGTGCTACACCCTCCCCTTTATTTCTTGTCTCTTTTTTTTTTTAAGGCATTTCTTTTCAATTTTTTATATAAAACTTTTTAAAATTTATCTTTTTTTGTGGGAGGGTGATTAGGTTTATTCATTTATTTATTTAATGGCAATATTGAGGCTTGAACCCATCACCTCATGCATGTTAGGCATACACTCTACCACTGAGCTATACCCTCCCTCCTATTTCTTGTCTTTTTTATGATAGCCATTCTAACAGGTGTGAGGTGATATCTCATTGTGATTTTGATTTGCATTTCTCTGATAATTAGTGATGTTGAACATCTTTTCATGTGCCTGTTGGCCACCTGTATGTCTTCTTTGGAAAAATGTCTATTCAAATCTTCTGCACATTTTTCAATTGGGTTGTTTGTTTTTGTTATTGTGTGAGTTCATTATAAATTGGGGATATTAACCCTTTATCAGATATATGATTTGCAAATAACTCCTCCCATTCAGTAGGTTGCCTTTTCATTCTGTTGATGATTTACTGATTTACTTTGCTGTGCCAAAGCTCAAGTTTTTTGAAAAAGAAAATAAAATCAAGAAGTTCTGTAGCATGGAATCCACAATGTTCAGCATGTAATCTAAAATTACCAGACATTTAAATATGCAGGGAAAGGTAACCCATGATCAGAAGAAAAATCAATCAATAGAGACCCAGGAATGACTTTTTAAGAAAGCTGTTATGAATATGTTCAATGATTTAAAGGAAACCATGAACAATAATGAGACAAGTGAGAAGTATCAATAAAGAAATGTAACCCATAAAACAGAACAAAATAGAAATTCTAGGACTAAAAAATACAGTATCTGAAGTGAAAAATTAACTCCACAGGTTTAAAATCAACTTAGACACTACAAAAGAAAAAGCCAGTGAATTTAAAGACATACCAAATGAATTCCTTCAAATTGTAGCACAGACAGAAAAAGGCTGAGTCCAACATATGTCTAATCAGAATTTTAGAAAGAAAGAAGAGAAAAATTTGGATATTTGAAGTACTTTTTAAAATAATAGCTAATTTTTTTTTTCAGATTTGTTGAAAACAATAAGCTCAAAGATCAAAAAGTTCATTGAACCCCAAGCAGGATAAGCATAAAGAAAAACACACTTAGACATGTCATAATGATACTGACAGGCAAAAATGAACAGAAAATCTTTGGAACAGCCAGAAGGGAGTTGGAGGAAAAGACACATTTCATTCAGGGGAACAACAGTAAGAATGAATGCAAACTTCTTGTTAAAAAAAAATGCAAATAAGAAGAAAATGGAACAACTGCCTTAGATTGTTTAAAGAAAAGAAATTCAAAACTGTGGACTGAGAATTTTAAATACAGCAGCAATATCTTCAAATACAAAGGTGAAAGAAGGATATTTCAGTTAAACGAAAGCTGAGAGGTTTGTCATCAGCATACTTAAAATACAAGAAATGTCGAAGGAAAATGATGGCAGAAGAAAATGCAGACCTACAGAGGAATGAAGAGTGCCAAAAATAGACAGGTAACAGTAAAAGACTTATTTCTTCATTATATAGTTTTTATAGGGTAATTGGTAATCATGTATCATTGGTGGGAGTGTTAAATGGTATAACCACTTTGGAAAAAGTTTTGGCAATTTCTTGTAAAACAAAACAGGCACTTACTTTATGACCCAGCTGTGCCACTCTTAAGTATAGTTAAAAATACATGTAGACAAAAAGACTTACACCACAAATATTCACAGCAGCTTTAGTCACAGTAGCTAAAAACTGGAAACGAGTGGTGTGAGGACATCACCTGAAGTGTCCCTGAAGTGGGGCAGCCTGGTGTAGGGTATCAGAGCCCAGACAGAATAAGGGGACTGGTTCTACATAGGGGTGTAAAACCCAAGCAGAGTGGGGAGTGTCCTTATAGAGAGGCAGTTCAGTGGGGTTTCAGAGCCCAAGCCAGGTGCGTCAGAGGTCCCCAAAACCACTCCCAGGTTCAATGATTAACTTGCAGAACTCTGCACATAGTCATACTCAAGGCTATGATTTATTACAGCAAAACGATGCAAACCAAAATCAGCAAAAGGAAAGGTGTATGGGGCAAATTTCAAAGAAACCAAGCACAGCACAAGCTTCTAAGAGTTCTCTACCAGTGGAATCACACAGAACATGCTTAGTTCCTCCAGCAACAAATTGTGACAACATGCGTGAAATGTTGTCTACCAGGAAGCTCATTAGAGACTCAGCACTCAAGGTTTTTATTGCAAGTTGGTCACAAAGGCATTCCATACCTAGCATGTACCAAAATTCCAGATTCACACAAGGAAAGCACTTGTTCAGCATAAACCACATTATTCATACGAACAGTCTAGGCACAGTGAACCACTGTTATCAGAATGGAATGGTATGAACCTTCCTGAAATCCAACGTACCAGATGCCAGCCTAGGGCCAACCTTGCATACACACCCTCCTAGGGATGACAGGCTCAAGGCTGGTATATTAACTCATTTCTGCACATCAGGGGACAAGGGTATCCCCAGGAAGGGGCGGCTCAAAGCAGATTGTCAAAGCCAAAGGAAGAGAAAGGAGTATCCACAGGGGGCAGTGATGACACTACCCTAGTACCAGGAGTCAAGAGTCAAAACTGGGTGAAAAGTGCATCCACATAGGGCAACCTGGTGTGAGGTATTGGAGTTCAAGTGGGATAAGGTGGGCATCTGCACAGGAGAGAGAAGAGTGTAGCAAAAAGGGATTGGTTACAAACTAGTAGATTGACTTAAAAAATAAGTAAAAATGTTAGGGATAATAAAAGCCTGAGTTTTCTTACTATCATCATTAGAAACATGGAAAGGGAGAAAAGTAGAATGAAACTTGTAATGTTGGAGGTATTGAAATTGAAAGTATTAGTCTGACATCATGGTTTTCAATAGACATATAGATGAAAACAGATAGATAGTCAGACAGATGGACAGACAGAAGTAGGAATGAGTACAAATGTAAACGAGTGTGTCGACCCAAAGGGCCTGGGGCAGTGATGCCTCATGGACAATGAACATACTTAGTGCCAAGATCCTGTTTCTAAGTAATATTCTCCATTTCTTAGAGATATGGCTGATTACAGGGTTGGAGCATGGAAAAATACAAGATGAATCTGGAACATCTTGTGCAAGAAACAAGGAAGAGCTCAAAAAATGACAGGGGCATACCAAAAGGACAAGAGCCAGCTTGAAGAGGCTTCAATGGCCAATTTGGGTATAATTTGAGCTGGAAAATAAATACTGATATTAAGAGACTATACCCCATTGCATAAAATATGAAATCATGAATTTATATTAATAAAAAAGTCAATGACTAAATTAAAAGTTTGATGAAAATAGTATATTTATGTAGTTTCAAAGTATCTATCTTAAAAATATTAATTATGAAAGGAAAAAGAGTAACTTTACATATTATATCAACAACTCCCACTCAAATGATTCAAGAAAAAAATTCTTTGCATTGCTGGCAACATTTCTGAAAGAAATAAATACACAAATCATAATTATATTTGGAGATTTCCCCACTCGTCTCTAAGTAATTAACAGAACAAGTAGTTCTGTACCCTGATTATGATGTTGGTTTTGTGAATCTGTATATGTGCTAAAATTCATAGAACAGTACTGTAAAAAATCAATTGTACTGTAAGATAAAATAGTGAATATTAATAATGTCTATATATATAGTAGAGAGAGTGGCAAAGTAAATCAATAAAGTAATTTTACACCTTAAGGAACTAGGAAAAGGAGCAAACTAAACCAGTAGCTAGCAGTAGACAGGAAATAATATAGAACAGAATGAAGACAAGTGCAATACGGAATAGAAAAACAACAGAGAAAAATCAATAAAACCAAAAGCTTGTTCTTCAAAAAAATCAACAATATTGACAAATATTTAGCTAGATTGACTAAGATACAAAGCAAGAAAAATAAAAAAAATTAAAGTCAGAAAAGAAAGTAGGACATTTCTACAGATTTTACAGAAATAAAAAGGATTATAAGAGAATACTATGAACAGTTCGCTTCAGGAAGAGGAACTGGGTGGCAAGGGAACAGTGAGATTTTACTTTTTGAATTTTGTCCAGGTGCATAAATATTTAACTCATAACAACAGCTAACACGTGAGGATGAGAATAGATCAAAATGAAAATAATTTATTAAGGTATAAATTACTTGTACTGTATTTTCTAAAGTTTTTGCAGTAAGCTTGTTTTACCTCCATGATTGGAATGAAAATGAAAAAGATTTTTTTTAATGTTTGTAATGTTAATGTACATACAATTTTTGTTGTGTTTCATTAATATCATATCAAATCTTACCTCTTCTTTGACTAGAGGAATTCAGTGAAAACAACATCTTCTTGGCTGTAAGCAGGAACTAGAACCCCTAAGCTTTGCATTCCCAGGTGAGGAGACCTCAGTCTGAACTGGGAATGGAAACTGTTTAGAAATAGAAAAAGAATAGTTTCTCAGGGAGCCAAAGAAGGAGGATGTTATCCTAAAAATAGGTTGGAATGTGGTGGCTGGTCTCAGACATTTAGAACTAATTTTTAAGTCCCAGTGTTTAGGCAGCAGTCAGACGAGGCAAGCCAGAAGCCTGTGGGATCAGGTCCCTAAAACCCAGCTGGTGAAGCCGGAAAGAAGAAGCAGGCTATGGATGTGGGGGTAGGCTGGGTCAGCACCTTCAAATATTGGCACAGCAGTGAGTTCTGTCCCCAAACTGGGTGGGGAAAGGCCTGGGCTCTGGCCAAGAGCAACCAGCCAGGTCAAGCTCTCTGGATTGACATTGCTCTTGTGCCAAAAGAATGCAGGCAGCTCAGACTGCCTTTTCATTTGTGCTGGGTGGGGAGAGTTCTGGATAAGAGTCCAGATGGCTTAAGGATTTGAGGCTTGGCTCTCTGGCCTGTTTCTCTCAGTGCTCATATTTGCCCAAGCCAGTAAAGAATCCTGATCTCTAAGGAGTCAAGATTATCTGAATAAATCAGAATAGAATAACTTTGGGGGAGGGGTGATTAGGTTTATTTATTTTAGCGAAGGTACTGGGGACTGAACCCAGGACCTCTTGCATGCTAAGCACGCACTCTACCACTGAACTATATCCTCCCCCTAGAATAACTTTTTGAAGTGAAAATTTTTATTTTAAAAAATTATTTTTTCCATAGGACATGCCATTGATTATCGTTATATTATATAGGATATTTCTATAGATTTTTTGTCTTGTATTGCCTCCCCAATTGGAATGCAAGCTCCATGAGGACAGGGGACTTTTTCTGCTTTATTCAGTGCTGTCTTCCCAAAGCTCAGAAGAGTGCCTGGCACAAACAGTTGCTTAGAATATTTTAACTGGGTTACCAAAAAAAAAAAAAAAAAAATCAGTGCCAAAAAATTGTTACAAAAAGTTCAAATAGTAAAGTTCAAAAACTAAAAATTAAGAGTCTTTGTCCATATCTCCAGCTAATTCTACTCCCCCAAGATAACCACTGTAACATTTTTGTGTGTACAGTATTAAGAACAATCTGTCCTTTTATTTCTGTATATCTTAAGCAGACCACAGTGCCTGGCATAGAAGAACTTGATATAACTAGTTAAAAATTCATTGAATGAGTCATAAGGCAGTCTTGGAGTTGGGGTGGAGTGGCTAAAAAATGGGTTGGCGGCTATAGGCTATTTCCCCAAACAAGTTGGGATGAGTTCCTTGAGTTAAGCTTTCATCTATACATCACACATGTTGAGGGGGGATGGGTATAGCTCAGTGGTAGCCAGCATGCCTAGCATGCATGAGGTCCTAGGTTCAATCCCCAGCACCTCCATCAAAAAAGAAAAACAAAAACATCACATGTATAGAGAAGAGTGCCTGAACAGGGTCAATCATTTATTAAGTACTTACTCAATAACCGAACCATATAATGAGAAGAAAGATTTGATTCTCCAGCCTGCTGCACTACTTCTGGCTTCCTTGAATAAGACTCCTTGCCCTTTTAAACTGGCCAGGGGAGGGTATAGCTCAAGTGGTAGAACGCATGCTTAGCATGCACGAGGTCCTGGGTTCAATCCCTTGTGCCTCCTATAAAAAATAAATAAATAAGTAGACTTAATTACCAACCCCCCCCCGCAAAAAAAAAAAAGAAAAATTAAATAAACAAACAAACTGGCCCAATGCCTTTCTACCAGAGCATGCTGGCCCCAGAGCAGAACTCCCATCCCAAAGAGTCTCCATGCCTTTTGGCTGCTGGCAGGACAGAGTGAGAAGACCCTTCCATAGGCCAACAGACAGACACCCATGCTCATGCCCAGCACGTCTGGATGGAATGTTGCTCAGTTAGGACCTTTGAGAGACAGACATCTGTCAGCATCTCTTTGTGACAGTGTCTCAGGGGATTTGTCTGAGTGCCAGCTTCTCTATGGAAAAGGCAGTCAAAGCCAGGAAAAGCCTGCGACTCAGTCACACTGAAAATACAATATTGAAGCATTAAGCTGAAATGTGGCGATTTACAGCTGTCACACCACACTCTCTAAGTGAAATCACATTTTGTGCCAGGTTTCCAAAGACATAATCACATGAAAACTATTTTTATTGCCTTGATGCATAGTTAAAAGTAGTTTACCACAAATGTAAGAAAATCTACTCTGGGATCTCTGTTGAGAAGTATAAATACAGGGAGCAAAGTGGTTGTTTCCTATTTTACTTCAGGAAACATTTAGTTATAAATAGAGCGATGCACTAAGCTTAGAAGAGTGACTTAGGGTAGATTCCTTGCTAGTCAATTTCATTATTGAATCAATGAAATTAAATCAAATTTCCTAGAATTCACCTTTATGATAGAAAATCATAGTAGGTACACTTTTAGGTTCCAATTTACCTTCGTCTTCTTTTTGACTTCTGCTTATTTCCAGTATCAGGTCCTTCACCTTCCAGGAAGTTAAGTAAAATATTCCAATCTGGCACTGTTCTTACTGCTGGTTTCTCATTGGTGAGGGTGGGAGGAATGGAGAGGGCCTGCATTCTCAGCATCCAAAATGTTGAAAGTTGCCACACATTTCATCAGGCCTCCAGCTGGTTCCTTAGTTTGAGAAGCTCTTTTCCAAATCTTTGAGTGGCTACCTCCTTATCAGTTGGGTTTCAGTCAAATGTCAGCCCTCTCCGACTATCCTGTTTTATATTGCCTTCCTCCCATGACTCTATCTCATGACATTTAGTCTTATATTCCTCACACTATAGCATCTGAAATTGTATTTATTTGATTATTGTCTGTCTCCCTAGGTAAGACCTTGTCTGCCGTGGTTACCACAGTACTACAGCACCTTGAATAGTTCCCCGGTACACAGTAGGCTTTGTACATACTCATTTATAATTTAATAGGTGGTGGCCAATAGATGGTAGTAATTAAGTGTAAAAGCTTAGGAGGAATGATTTGTTTAAGGATTTAAAAAGAGAATTTAAAATTTCCACTCAATTATCATCTTGCCAAAAAAAAAAAATGTATTGGGATTATCATGTTCGTTGTCAGCTTCTAATTGTGCCCTTGGTGCCGGTTTCTGTGCCTAATATGAGTGTATCACATACACAGTACTAGTTTTACCACTTGCCTTGAGATCAAAGGAAATCAAAAGACATTAGCAAATCCTACAGTAAACATAACACATATTTTCCTTAATAGCTCTTGGGAGAGTCACCCTAAAATACATGGGAATTCAATGGAATATGCAAATTAGTAATGAAAAAGTTCTCTCAGTTAAGGTGAAGAGAGACTGCACACATACAGAGAAGACACATTTTAAAAGGACAGAAAAGTGCCCAATGAACTTAACAACAACATGATCATTCTTTTCTTTAGTTCTCTGTAGTGAAGAACCTGTAAGAATAGCAAAAATGGACATTTTATGGCTCTTATACTTGTGAATTGATACAAAGTAAAGGCATCTATTTGCATCAGAAAAAAAAATAACATTAGCAATCAGAGTCATATCCTAAATGTCCAAAATATGACTTTGTTAATATTGCCTCTCTGAAATATTAACTAGATTTTTTTTGGTTGTAGAAATTGGTAAGAAACAAGGCCCTCAGAAATAATGGCAGTTGATTTAATTCCTCTTACCTTCACTATCCTCATCTGTAAAAGGAGCTAAATTATCCTTATCACGCAGAATAGATAATGTACACTAAATGCTTAGCTTTAGTAGATATTCAATAAATATTTGAGGTTCTTGCTCTCTTTAAAGCCCTTTGAGCAGCTTCTGGCCTTCTGGTCTCTGATCTGGTTCAACCACTCTGAGCTCTATTACACATCCTCCCCGGGAGGTTACTCAGTAGGCACTGTGGGAAATAAGAGTTTGTTCTGATTGTAAACTGTCCCTGCTTGTCAGAACAGTAACAACAACAACAAAATCAAGCATCGTTTCCAGTCTCCTCTCCAGCATCAGTCATGCTTCGGTCATCTAATGCTGAAGAGGTATCTGAGGTAAAACTGAACACTGTGCGGAAAGAGACTGTGCACCCATTCAGGTGGAGGCTACCACTTCATCAGAGGCCACAGCAGTAGCAGGACAAAACTGAACCAGAGTAGTAGATTTCAGGGATGCCTCCCCAATGAGAGGCAACTAGCTACATGAGGAGAGCTCTGACTGCCTCATCCCTCTCTCTCTGACCCCTTCCTGAGAACAGAGAAGGGGACAGAGGGCCCCAGGGCATGAGCCATCTCCACCTACCCTGCAGGGCACTAGAGTGGGAAGAGGATTGAAAAACTCCATGGTTCTTCTCTGCTGTAAGTCTAGCTTGTACTGGGAGAGGTGGAGAGTTTTGAACCAGTCATGAGACAGACATTTTAAACAAGACTGAACAGAAGTTTTGGTAAAGTCATAGAATCTGCCCAGGATGTCAGTAAGATACAGGCAAAGGGGGAGGGAAATGGCTCAGTGGTAGAGCACATGCTTAGCAATGCAGAAGGTCCTGGGTTCAATCCCCAGTACCTCCACTAAAAAAAAAAGAAAAGAAAAGAAAAGTACAGGCAAGGAGGATTTGCCACAATATACTTGAAAGTGGTAATCAAAAATAGTAACACCTAATAATTACTGAGTACTTCACTATGTGCCCAGCCTATTCAAGAACTTTACCTACATTAACCTGTCTAATCCGCGTAATAACCTTATGAGGTAGGTCCATTACAATCTCCAGTGGACATAAGAGGGAACTGAGGCACAGAAAAGTTAATTTGCCTAATTCAGACCCCAGCAGTCCTGCTCCAGAGCCAAGCTCCTGACCAAGGTGCTCCACTGCTTCTTATGCCCTGATAGGTTGAGATTTCTTCATAAGCCAGTTACTCATATATATGTGGGCCCCATCACATATCAAGACCATTTAATGTGTCAGTTTAGAGTTCTCTCTTTTGCTTACTGAAAGAACAAATTTTTTCCGGATACAAGTTTCAAGAAGGCTATTCCAAGTAGACATTTTAAAGGCAAGACCCACTTGAGGGGAAGGGTATAGTTCAGTGGTAGAGCATGTGCTTAGAATGCATAAGGTCCTGGGTTCAATCCCCAGTACTGCCATTAAGAAAATTTTTGTTTTAACAGGAGGGTATAGCTCAGTGGTAGAGTGCCTGCTTAGCATGCACAAGGTCCTGGGTTCTATCCCCAGTACCTCTACTAAAAATAAAGGCAAGGCCCACTTGGGTTGTAGGATAAAGGCCAAATTCAATAACCTATCAAGAAGAGTTTAAGAATTAAAATCAAGAAGAGTTAAGGTCATCTGCCCTATCAAAAAAAAAAAAAAAAAGATCACCTACTTTTGCACCATCTCTCACTCTGTTTTTTTAGCAGCAAAGAATTAATGTGGGAAATCAGTCCCCAGAGTATTAATGTCTTTCTTAAGCAACATTGCCTCTTATCAAAGATCTCTGCAGTTTTTCCAGTTAGTTTCTTCCATGATTCAACTTGACAGATGTTATTGAGCATCTGAATTGTGCAGTGCACTGTTAAGAAAGGTCCTTCCCTCAAAAAAACCAAGCTCTACCAGGAGACAAAGGAAAATATATAACTAGAAATAACTCAAGTCAGATTGTAGCACTTGCTCTGGTGGTTCTATGGGAGCCTGAAGAAGTAATGGTTTGTTCTGACAGAATGTGTCAGGGGGCTTCACGAAAGAATTATGTGAGTTGGATTTTGAAAGGTAAGTAGGATTTAGATATGACAAAGGTGGGGAAGTGGCATTCCAGAGAGAAGGAAACTGTAAACAAATCATGGAGGTGTAAAAATGCATGACATGTCCCAGGGAAAAGGAGCTCAGCAAGGCTGAAAGAAGAAGGATGAATATCGGGACAAGACAAGATGTAGACAAGAAAGTGAGAATGGGAGCAAGGCTGAGGCAGGAAGACGGTGCTGAGAAAAGGAGCCTACGGGAGAAGAAAGGGAAAGGAAGACTACAAGACTGGGCTGGAGACTAGAGGAGAGTGAGAGAAATTCACTTCAAACTGGTGCAAGGAGAAGGCAAAGCCCCAAAGCAGCCATGATACAAAGGGAAAGGAAAGAGAATCTGGAAAACCCATCAAGAACTGTGATGCCAATAGTCCTTTTACTTTCTCACATCTCTGTTTCTCTCTGCACAGCTGTTTTGGTATCCCCTGTCTTTGAAGACTAGCTTTCAGTGTTTTGACATGCATGTGGCCAAACACGGCCATTCCACAATTTCTGAGAATGCACCTCCACTCAAAGCAACCTGAAGATACTGAAGCAGAATTTCTCCAATCCAATCATAGTTCCTGATGGAACTTGTATCCCTGAAACCAGCTCTACTTTTGTCAGGCTTTAGAAGAGTGAACCAATACCTTCTCTTTTCCACCTCAGGTTGTTTGAATTGGATTTCTGTTATATTCATTTGAAAAAGTTCAGAATTTCTGATGGTAACAGTTATTAAGCACCAGAATGGATTCCAAGAGAGGCTTTTTTTTCTAAAGAAACTCTCCAAGAATTGTCTAGAAAGGACAATTCTTTCCTTTAAAAGAACTCAAGTCTAGATTTTGTTCTCTGATTTCAAAAGCAAGTGACCAAGAAGAAATCAGTCATCTCACCATCTCCCTGGGGAGGCAGACAGATACTGTTATCCCAATCTGATAGGTACAAATGAGCACAAAAATACTGAATTATTTTCTGTTGTTATCTACCTACCATGTCAAGAGGACTGCCAAGGGTGGGGGTATAGTTCAGTGGTAGTGTATGCTTAGCATTCACAAGGTCCTGGGTTCAATCCCCAGCCCTTCCATTAAAAAAAAAAAAAAAAAAAAGGTGGAGGGGAGGGAAAAAAAAAAGAAGACTGCCAAGAATGGAAAACCCTTCTTAGCCTCAGGACAACACTTTTCCCTTTAAAAAGAAAACTGCAACATATGAACACTTAACCAAAAATGAAGGTCAACGTCTAGAGCTCATTTATTCCACTGAAGTAAACACTAGCCTTAATCAAGCACCCTGGACAGCTTCAGGCAAATGAACTCAAAAGCAGAAAATATGTCTAGGAATCAGACAGCTCCTTTAGCATTTAAACTTTTCTACCCAGTTATTTCTGTATACCTTTTCTGTTCTGAATAATCTTTCATCATTTACTCTTCAGGGAATCTCAGCATTGCATTGCCTTTTGAGATCTGATTGTGAAGCATTTCAAGTCCTCTGTTTCATAAGAGCAAGATTTCCAACTGTGAGAAAGATATTTTACTAGTAACAGCTGTTACCTCTGGGGATTGGAACTGTGCAAAAATTTTATTTCCTAAATTAAATATTTCTGAAATGTTTGAATTTTTTCAATGAGTATGAGTTGCTTTTGTAATCAGAAAAAAAACCCCCACATATTTCTTTTCTTTTTTTTTTAATGGAGATAACTCTACCACTGAGCTATACCCACCCTCTCCCCCCAAACACATATTTCTTTAAAATGTTCAATGCCAACAACAACAAAAAAGGCAGCCTCTCAAAAAAAGAGATATTTTACCTATGCAACTCTCCAAGTATAGTATTTCTCAATCATCTAGTGCATTTTGTCTTTTTTATCTTCTAATGATTAAATCCTATGCTGTTTTGTTTTTAGAAATTGTAATGTCTGAACTGAATTATAATAATCTCAGGTCTCTGTCTCCAGTCTTGTCCTTTTCAAGTCATTCCCCACACTGTTACCAGAGTGATCTTTCTAAAACAGATCTGAGTATGTCACATCCCTGCTGCAAATTATGTGAGGCTCCTCCTCCCCTGCAGGCCCTAGAGACTCCATGAACAAATCCCTACCTACTTGCTTCTCCAGCCCCATTGCCCTTTATCTGTCACCTTGCTCTTTAACCTTTTACAATACCAGACTAAGTTTTAAGGGACAGCATCTCAAGGCCCAGTCTGAACTATCTCCATCTCTGCCTAGATGAGGATGCACAAAGACCTCTCCAAAGAACTTGACTTTGCTGGGCCTGGGCTCAGGTGTGCTTCTGTAAGTAGGACTGAGGTCACAGAGATTGAGGCACAAGATTTGGCACCAAGGTGGGTGGAATATCTTACAGCAAGGTGGACGGACATAGAGGGTTTTACACTTAGTGAAATAAGTCATACAGAGAAAGACAAATAATCTATGTTATCACTTATATGTAGAATCTAAGAAAACACACACACACACACACACACACACACACACACACACACACGAATGTATATAACAAAATAGAAACAGATTCACAGATACAGAGAACAAATTAGTGTTACCAGTGAGGAGAGGGGTAGGAGGAGGGGCAAGATAGGGATATGGGATTAAGAGATACAAACTACTATGTATAAAATAGATAAACTAACAGGGTATATTGTACAACACAGGCAACTGTAGCCATTATTTTGTAATAACTTTATTTTTTAATTTAATTCATTTATTTTTATTTTTTGAAGGGGAGGTAATTAGGTTTACTTATTTATTTTTAGAGGAGGTACTGGGGATTGAACCCAGGACCTTGTGTATGCTAAGCATGCACTCTACCACTTGAGCTATATCCTCCCTCCTTATAATAACTTTAAATGGAGTATAATTTATAAAAATACTGAATCACTATGCAGTATACCTGCAACTAGTATAATATTGTAAATGAACTATACTTCAGTTTAAATAAAACGTAGGTGAAGTGCCATCATCTCGCTGATCATCTGTGAACATCTCACTCCTGTCTTAACAACAGCAGGTGATCAGTACATCTCTACATCCCTTGCTATTGGTTTTCTCTGTGACATAACTCTCTGGTGGCTGCTGTGATGTCTGCTATATGGATCACCTGGTATTTCTAGCCCAGAAGCAATTGCAGTGAGTGTTATGTAGATCAAAGGATGTGGTAGCTTAGCTCTACTTGGCCTCTTGAGTTTCTGTTGTTGCTAAAGGATCAGGAAGTGAAGGTGGGGAGGAGGGAAGGATACTTAAAGAGGAAGAGAGACCACACCAGAATAGTTCTGTGACAGAAAAGACTGTTGTATCAAAGGCCAGCTTGTTCCTTGCCTACTCTTTATTCTGCAATAATTGGAAGCACCCCAAGCTTTTGCTCCTCTTGGTCATGCACAGTGTATTAACCTGGGGCTCTGTAAAAACACAAAAAGTGTGTGCTAGTGATTGCAACTGGGGCAAATAAGCAGATAGGTGGTCAAGATCTGGAAAGGAATTAGCCAGAATATAATTAGTAGTAGGTTGGGTTAGCAGTGTTATGGGTCACTTTTTATTTTAAAAATTTTAAATGATTTAACACATTGTAAAATGATTATAAATCAATAAAAAATGTTAAAAAAATTTTAAATGATTTATCTTTTAAATACTCATTAAGAGAAGAGGGGATACGGGATGGAAAGAATGCTGCACCCTTGAGACTTGAATTTCTAGGGCATAGTGTAATGGGATATATATATTATCATAACCCATCCCAGTCCACTAGTCACCATAGAGCTCAGCTGAATACACCCACAGAATTAGAAAGTCATGGAAGCTCCCTTTGGGGTACCTGAAAGACAATCTAGTCCAATTCTTCCTTTTATAGAAGAGAAAACTGAGATCGAAAGAGATCAAGTGGTTTTCTAGACTAGCACAGCTAATTTGTGGTAGAGCTAAAGGGAGAACTAAAGTTTCTTACCTTTTAGCCAACGGAGGGAGCAATTTCATTCTTTCTTACTACTGCCTTTCAAACTCCTTCTGTCAACTCTCCCTTCCCAGCCCCTTAACCTACCATCTCTGGTCTTCCAGCCAGCCTCTCACCTAGCTGTCTGGTGAGATAAGACATCAGTCTCTACCCCACAACTCATGGGACTCAAGTCAGACTGTCCCAAGAACTCTCTTGCCAAACTCTGCTCCTGGTCCTAGCTGCCTCAGGGCATGTCTTCTCTTCAGCACACATCCACCTGAGATGTCAGTCTCCCCTTTTGGCAGGTCCCTAGACTACTTTCCCTTGACCTAAGAGGGAGAAAACCACAGTGCTCTGATAGTTCTCTTCAAAGCAGTCCTCACTTTTTAAATCTCCTCTCTTGATCTCTCTTGACCTTCTTTTCTCACACCGAAAGTACGAGTGACAGGCTACAGGTTTCAGAACCAATTTGGGGGCCATCCCATGAGCAAGTTATACATAAACGATCTGACACAGCTCCTTATGAGGGTTACTTGCCACCAATTAGTCTAAGCTCTGAAACAAAGAGGGAAATCTCACTTAACATCCTGTTATAATTGCATCTATTTCTTTCCTGATGTCTTTGATTCTTAATACATTCTAGCTGAAACTTTTTTCAATTTGAGTTTTTACCAGATTATGCATTCCAATGAGAAAACATGTACCTCAATGTTTTTTAGTTGGTTAGACCCTGTTGTGGGACCAACTGCTGTCTTCCTCCTTCCCCTCAGCTGAGGCTGTTCTATGGCACCTGCAGGTTCAGTGTTGATCTAGTCGTTGGACATAATCCTGTGCAGTGGCAAGAGGGATTTGTGGCACTTCAGTCCCTCCCTCTAGGGTTTCCTATCAAGGCTGCTCCTAGTCTGAACTTATGTCTTGGTTCTATTAGACCACTAACCTTCAGTCTTATTCTTGTGACCCAGCCCTGCTGTGGACTCCAGACCCAGTTCATGGATTTCGGCCTAGTGCCTTAGATCAATCCTGATACCCGCCCAGTGTCCTGGTCCCCTTGTAACTGGCATGCCTGTTCCTTTCAGTTCACCACTCAAGACTGGAATGTCCCTGAACTTTGGTCCAGTGGCTGGGGTCCTGCTATCTACTGATCAGACTTACGTGTTCCTCTGAAATCCTGAGAATCTCCTATCTCAGAATTTTTTTGTCTCCCGTTAACGTCTGTCATGTTCTGTTTGGCCCCAGAAACCAACTGCTTGCCCATGCGGCTGCTTGTAATTTGTTCCTGTGCCATCCAGTGGCAGTTCTGGCCTGCCCAGTACTATTACAGTTGACACTATGTCCCCTTATGGTATCAGATCCCAGTCTCTTCCTCTTAGTTGGCTCTAGGCCATCATAGGATTCAAGCCAGGCAAGAACCATTTCCCATGAGTAGAATGTTTTATTATATAACTGCTCTGAAGAGCAGTGCAACCCTTGGGACTAAACCAGGAGAAGAACAGCCTTGTGTTGGGAGCCATCTGAGGACAGATCATGGAGTCTCCTGCAGTCTCTACTCAGGCACAGTCAACCTGGATCAGAGACTGCTGAGTCCTGTATTAGTGAATGTGTGTGTAATGGACATTTATTTGGCCTGCCCAGCACCCTTTCTGGTCTGGTACCATATTTTTCCTTTCCCATTCTCAATCCATAGAGCTCTGGTAGGGTTGACCCAAACCCTAGCTTTATCCTTGGCCAGTCAGAGCAACACGACACTCCTTGAACACAGTGATTATTTCAGGGATGTGCATGGGCACCAAGCTCAGCCAAAGGCAGTCTTAACTGAGAATGTTATTGGACCTGTCAGAAAAGAGGTGCTTTCTGCTGGGGTTATTAAGTTGATAGAATGTAACCTGTAGCTGCTGGGGGCCATTTTTGACACACATGGGGAGAGACTGCCTGGTAAGGAAGTCAACTTAGAGGAAAGCAAAACTGAAAGAGAAAGGCCAACTTGTTACAACACTGATCCAATCATAAAGCCAGCAAACCACCAATGGACTCCTTGGTTTATAAACCAACAGATTTACTTTTATTGTGTAAGTCGGTATGAGTTGGTTTTCTATTACTTGAAACTAGTCCAGCTGGCAAGAAAGACCGACTGGTGTTTTCTGCTTTACCAGCTGGTTAAACCTCCAAGGAGGAAATATGACAAAGAAAAGCAAGTTGGAAAAAAAGTGTTAAAAAATGTATTCTTTCATTCATTTAGAAACAAAGCATAATACAATGAAAACAAAACAAGCTTCAGAGCCTATCAGAGCTCTATTCAAATCTTTCTTTTTCTTTTTCTTCTAGTTTTATTGATACACAATTAACATATAGCACTGTATAAGTTTAAGACGTGCAGCATAATGATCTGAATTACATCATGAAGTGATTATCGTAAGTTTAGTGAATATCCATCATCTCATATAGATACAAAATTAAAGAAAGAAAAAGTCTTTTTTATGATGAGAACTCTTAGGACTTACTCTCTTAACAACTTTCATATATAACACACAGCAGTGTTAATTATATTTATCATGTTGTACATTATATCCCTAGTACTTATTTATCTCAAAGCTGGAATTTTGTACCTTTTGACTGCCTTCATCCAATTCCTCCTGCCCCTACTCCCTCCACCCCCATAAACCACAAATCTGATCTCTTTTTCTATGAATTTGTTTTTGAAGTATAATTGACCTACAGCACTATGTTAGTTCCTGTTATGCAACATAGTGATTTGGTACTTTTATACGTTTCAAAAGAATCATCAAAATAGGTTTAGTTACAATCTATCACCACACAAAGATAATACATAATTATTGACTATATTCCTCACACTGTACGTTTCATACCTGTGACTCATTTATTTTGCAACTGGAAGTCTGTACCTCTTAATCTCCCTCACCTATACACTGGGCATGTTAATTAATATATCTGAGCCTCCGTTTCTTCTTTTATAAAATTACCCTTGTCCTGGGGTTATTATGAGGAATAATGTATATGGTGCCTGGTACTAAAAGGCTTTCAATACTTGGTAGTTATTTTAATTATCAAACACCTTGACCTGCAAAGGAGTTTTGGTTATGTGGGGCCAAGTGACATCCTTCCAAGCCCAATGACCCCCATTTTTGGGCTCTCAGATGTCTGCCTGTGATCCCTCAACAGATAAAGTACATTTTTTACTAGTCGTGTTGGCCCTAACAAACTAATAGCCCTAGGTAATGCCTAATCTCACGATAGCTCAGGCTGGCTTGTTTCAGCCCACCTTATTGGAGTCATAAACCCCACCCTAAACCTCTTACCTCATCTACAACCAATCAGAGCCTTGTGCACAAGCCCATCAGGCACCTTGTGACCCTACCTTATAAAAAACCCCAACAACCGGCCCTTGGTGCTCACACAGGGACCTCTCTTCTGTTGTCTATGGCAGTCTATGCTAATAAACTCCTTTACTGTTCTCCTTCATCTCTGGTAAATTCTTTTACCAACCTGCATCACTGTGCCACCGGCCCACCCTGTGTCCACAACAGGCTAGTGTATTTTAGAGGGATTTAAAAAACAAAAACAAAAGTGAAAAAACTTGGTCACTACCCGCCCCAGAGATTCAAAATCTAAGTAGAGGAAGAGACAATGTTAGAGAGAGAGAGCAAGAGAGAGAGAAAATAAGCTGTCATGTGACTGGTAAAAACTTGATAATTGAAGAAGGAGATAATTTCCTCTAGAGCAAACGAAAAAGGCTTCGTGGAAGAAGTGGAATCTGGGCCCTAGAATGAATGGAATTTTTTTTTTAAATTTAGTTGTAGTCAGTTTACAATGTTGTGTCAATTTCTGGTGTACAGCATAATTCTTCAGTCATACATGAATATACATATATTTGTTTTCATATTCTTTTTCACCATGAGCTATTACAAGATCTTGAATATATTTCCCTGTGCTATACAGTATAAACTTGTTTATCTATTCTATATATACCTGTCAGTATCTACAAATCTTGAACTCCCAGTCTGTCCCTTCCCACCCCCTCCCCCCTGGCAACCACAAGTTTGTAGTCTATGTCTTTGAGTCGGTTTCTGTTTTATATTTAAGTTCATTTGTCGTCTTTTTTTTTTTTTTTTAAGATTCCACATGTGAGTGATATCATATGGTATTTTTCTTTCTCCTTCTGGCTTACTTCACTTAGAATGACATTCTCCAGGGACATCCATGTTGCTGCAAATGGCATTATGTTGTCATTTTTATGGCTGAATAGTATTCCATTGTATAAATATACCATAATTTCTTTATACAGTCATCTGTTGATGGACATTTAGCTTGTTTCCATGTCTTGGCTATTATAAATAGTGCTGCTATGAACATTGGGGTGCAGGTGTCTTTTTGAAGTAGGGTTCCTTCTGGATATACGCCCAGGAATGGGATTGCTGGGTCATATGGCAAGTCTATTTTTAGTCTTTTGAGGACTCTCCATACTGTTTTCCACAGTGGCTGCACCAAACTGCATTCCCACCAACAGTGTAAGAGGGTTCCCTTTTCTCCACACTGTGGACTCCACACTCCAGCATTTATCATTTGTGGACTTTTGAATGATGGCCATTCTGACTGGTGTGAGATGATACCTTATTGTAGTTTTGATTTGCATTTCTCTGATAATTAGTGATATTGAGCATTTTTTCATGTGCCTGTTGGTCATTCGTATGTCTTCATTGGAGAATTGCTTGTTTAGGTCTTCTGCCCATTTTTGGATTGGGTTGTTTGGTTTTTTCCTATTAGGTCGTATGTGCTGCTTATATATTCTGGAGATCAAGCCTTTGTCAGTTTCATCTTTTGCAAATATTTTCTCCCATTCCATAGGTGGTTGTTTTGTTTTGCTTATGGTTTCCTTTGCTGTGCAAAAGCTTGTAAGTTTAATTAGGTCCCATTTCTTTATTTTTGCTTTTATTTCTATTTCTTGGGTAGACTGCCCTAGGAGAACATTGCTATGATGTATGTGAGATAATGTTTTGCCTATGTTTTCTTCTAGGAGGTTTCTTGTGTCTTGTCTTATGTTTAAGTCTTTGATTCATTTTGAGTTTATTTTTGTGTATGGTGTGAGGGAGTATTCTAGCTTCATTGAATGGAATTTTTGATAAGCAGTGATTGGGAGGAAGAGCATCTCAGAAAAATAAAGAATAGGAGGAATGAGGAAATGCATGGTATGCTTATAAGGGATTACAGAGCATATCAACTTGGCTGGAGTTAGAATCCTATACAGGAGAAGGCTCTAAAGCTACAGAAGTTAGCTGCTGCCAGACCTGCTGCTAAGGCATTTGGCTTCCACTGTATTCTCAGGGAATAGAACCTTTGACTAGAACCAGGCAATGGGAACCTTTGAATGCTTTAGGATAGTGTTTGTACAAGATGAAAGTTATGATTGATCAGAAATCACTTGGATCTTCTCTCAAACTGTACACTGTACACTTCAACCAGCTGTCCCTAGAATTCCTGCCTCATTGAACCACTGTTAACTGAGAAGAGCCTGTTGTAACTCTTAGCCATGTGTGGGAACATGAACAATGGTTGGGAAACATCATCCCAGAGACAGAAACACTATTTCAGAGACTATTGTGTGTGGTCAAAAGGGCACATGGATCAATAAAGCTGTTTAAAAAAATTTTTTTTAAACAATGTGGGAAGGACCTGTATTTATCCCTCACTTGGACTCATACAGCCATTTCCTAACTGCTTTCTTTGCCTCTAGTACTTACTCCGTTTTAAACTATTTTATATTTCATAACGAGATCAATCTTCCTGTCCTGATCCTGTCATCCCAACTCCAAAACCTATACTGAAGACACTACCTACAGAACAGACTGAAATTCTTTGGTTTCCCATAGAAGACTCCTTTTGAATGAGGCTGAAACCACCTTCTAGAGCTTGCTTCCTACTATTTGTCATCAGGTATCTTCTGGTCCAGCCAAGCAACCACTCAAGACTCCCTTGCTTTCCTGTCTCCATGCCTCTTTCATGCTGCTCATTCTGCCTACCACTCCACATCCCCTTCTCATCTGTCTTCATCTTCCCCATCCTTGAAGGCTTAGTTCAGTTGCCTTTCCTGAACCACTTTCTCTCATGCCCTGCCTTTGATATCTCTCTATTCTTAATGCCCAGAGACCTTTACCTTTATCTCTCTTTATTCATGCATAATTTGCTTTAAAAAAAAAACTCTGCAGATTATTTATTTTTAAAAAAAATCAAAAATTTACAGTGTAATACATAAAAGTCACACATATTCTCATGATCCAGAATCACCAATTTTTGAGCTTCATATCTGCATTAATATTACTTTTTTAAAAACTGAAGTATAGTTGATTTACAATATCACAGCAAAGTGATTGTTATACACATACATGTATGTATGTATGTGTATTCTTTTTCAGATTCTTTTCCATTATAGGTTGTTACAAGATATGCATTCATATTCTTTTTTTTTAAGTGAAGTTTAGTTGATTTACAATGTTGTGTTAGTTTCTAGTGTACAGCATAGTGATTCAGTTATATACATATGTATATATATTCTTCTTCATTATAGGTTATTACAAGTTACTGAATTTAGTTCCCTGTACTACACAGTAGGACCTTGTTGTTTATCTATTTTGTATATAGTAGTTTATCTCTGCTAATCCCAAACTCCCAATTTATACCTTCCCCTCTTTCTCCTTTGGTAATCATAAACTTGTTTTCTATGTCTGTAAGTGTTTCTGTTTTGTAAACAAGTTCATTTGTGCCATTTTTTAAGACTCCACATATAAATGATATTATTGATATTTGACTTTACTTCACTTAGTATGATAATCTCTAGGTCCATCCATGTTGCTGCAAATGGCATTATTTCCTTTTTATGGCTGAGTAGTATTCCATTGTGTATACGTACCACATCTTCTTTATCCAATCATCTGTCAGTGGACATTTAGGTTGCTTCCTATGGCTATTGAAAATAGTACTATGAACATTGGCATCATATTCTTAAAAAGATGAAACATTATAGATAAAATTAAGTCTCCTTTAACCACATACTCTCCCACTCAGTTCCATTTCTGCTCTCAGTGTCCAGTGGCAACTGCCACTGTAAGTTTGGTGTGTATCCTTCCATTCCATTCCCTATAGTTTTATTTCTGTATAGGTATCCATCACCAATGGATTGTGATGTTGTGTGTGTTCTTACATTTACATTAATGGTATCATGAGGTATGTTAACATTTTGCATATCACTTTTATCACCCAAAACTGTTTTTGAGACCAGTTCAGGTTGACATATGAAATATACTACATTTTATTTATCCATTCCTCTTTGATAAAAATTTAGGCTGCTTCCACCTATTTGCTTTTACAAACAATGGTGCAGAAGACATCCTCCTACTTATTTGTACACATGAGTGAAAATGTCTTTGGGATACATATCCAGTGGTATTCACTAACTTATAGAGTATGTACATTTTAAAAAATGTTTAATTGTGGTTAAATACACCATAACATAAAATTTACCATCTTAACCATTTTTAAGTGTACAGTTCAGTAGTGTTAAATGCATTCACATTGTTGTGCAACCAATCTCCAGAACTCTCTTCATTTTGTAAGACTGAAACTCTAAGGGTGTATACATTTTTAACACATTAGTAAGTGTATAATTTATTTCTTCTACTAAACTGTGAGCTTTATAAATGTGTGATCAATATCTCATTAATTTCTACATCTAGCAAAATGCCTTGTACAATAGTTTAACAGGTAGATGCATGACAAATGTTTGTTGAGTGAATAAGAGAACCAATCAATTGAAAGGAATAATATAATTTTCACAATTATAGTGAGATAAAATTTCCTCATTTTCCAGATGAAGTACTGAAACTCAACTCTAGTAACCTCACCTATTTGGAACACAGCCTGTAAGCCAAAAAAGGGACAGCCATGACCTCTGACTAGACGAAAGAGCTGACCAAAAAAAAAAAAAAATGCTCTAAAGCATATGTACTTTAGGAGATCCCTTTGTAACTTTTATTTGGAGTCTACTTACTATTTTAAAATTTTTATTATAAAATATGACATGTTTGGTGCCAAAATTAGGAGATTACAAAAAAATATACAAAATAGGCATTTTGTTTGTTGCAGATAGATGTGCTGGTCAGAGTCCCGCTCAAAAAAGGACTTATTTTGATGTCTTACTGCCCAGCTGCAGAAAGTGTCGGTCAGCTGACAGTCTTCAGCTGTTAACCTCCTTCTCATCCTTAGCTTTCCAGCCAAGGTCACACTCTTCTCAGAGTGGCTCCAACCAATGATTGTGCAGGGTGGCGGTACAAAGCTCTGGCTATTTCCACCCAGCATAGGACACCCCCAAGAAGGCAATCTTTACTCCAAAGTTCCCTAGTGGGCTGGCAGAGATACTGTATCCCATCTAAGCCACTCCATCTACCCAATCCTGCTTCCTTCCCTTTCTTTTCACACATGTAGCTTCCCAACAAACTTTTTCACTTCTAACTTCAACTCAGCATTTGCTTCCTAGAGAATCCAACAGGACACTACTCTTAACTCTATAATCCTAATTCCCAGAGATAAACACCATAGCCATTCTGAAGTACTTTCTTCCAGTTTGTTTTCTATGAATATATGTACTTTTGGATTTTATTTTCACTCATTTAAAATTAGCATTTTACTATGTAATTAAGTAATTCTTAAGAACATGATTTTAAAAATCATATGAATGCACTATTACAGTTCGACTGCACAGGTATGTATTTATTTATATGGTGGTAATGGGGATTGAACCTGGGACCTCATTCATGCTAAGCACATGCTCTTCCACTGAGCTATACCCTCCCCCCAACCTCCATGTATTTTTTAAAAATGGGTTTGTGCTGCTATTTCCTGGTGTATCTGCCTTAAACATGCTGTATTGACTTTCTGTTGTGGTAGATGAAGACATAGCACCCTTACAAATACACCACATACCCAACTCCATTTCTCCTTTCCCATCCTCCCAAAGTAGTTAAATCAGAGTTTTGGCTTACAATAATAATCAGTGTTTACATTGTGATCAATATGTATAATTTTCAGAATCAAAAAGTGAACTATGACTCCTTTCTTGTAAAACTCTAGGAATAAGAGAGCTCAGTTTACTTCATCTGTACTAATACTGGGTAATGACTTTTTTAAAAAGTTGCTTTTTCTGGTATTAAAAGTAAAACATGTTCACGATGAAAATTTTAATTCAGAAACATAAAGAGAAAGAATTTGAAATCAACTGTAATCACAGTCCCTGTATGAAGTGCTGCTCTTGCCACCTCTTTGATCCCTTTCATGTCTCCAAGTATCCAATCAATGCTACCTGAGCTATCTGCAGAGTGTCACTGAGGTGTCCTTGACCCTGGAGGTCCCTTGGAGCATCCAATCTCTGTTACCGTCATCTTGAGTCTGTCTCTCTCAACTTGCAGATCTCCGCTGCCTACCTCTCTCTGGTCAGGAGGCAAATGCCTGTCCCTTTCTCATGCAAAGCTCTTTTTAGTGGGGATCCCCACAGCAGTGTGTGCTGAGTTCCTAACAATTCAGTTCTTTCAGTATGCCACCCAGAACAGTACCTGGGCTCCTAATGAGTCAGTTATTTCCATTTTAGTACACAGCCTTCTCCTTTCTAGGACTAAGTGGGAGCAGGTTCAAACACAGCTTTAGAAAATCTTCATAAACACCCTTCTCCAGCATTCAGGCCCTGTGGCCAACCCTCTGTGTGAGCTCCTTCCTCAGTAGGAGACTTTTCCCTTAAGGAATTCATGATTCCTTCCCATAGCCTGTATTTCATCAGGCAATGTTCATTTATAAACCGAAATTTTATTTTCCATAGTACTTTTGGCCTCAAGAAAATCAAGGGAAGGGGCTAGATGTTTCAAGCATTCTGAAACAACATTCCAGAGCCCAACATGAGGTCCAGGTTCTACACAACCAGAACACTGTACACGCTATCAGAGTGCTGGTAAACTCCATCAAGCCACCCCTCCCCCCATGTTACTTCATCTGTGAAACCTTTCCTCTTCCTTCTCTATTCACTTAGTTGCTTCCTCTCTTAATCACATTTAGATCAGAGTACTTATTACGTAGTGTTGTAAGTTTATCTTCCTGCCCTGCTCCACCAGCTCTGGGAAGGCAGAAATCTGTGTCCAACAAAGTAGAATTAAGAGTAAGCATAAATATTTATATGAGCCAGGCAACACTGTAGTGTTTAAATACCAGGAAAGGGACTTTCTACTCAAACCAAAATACGGCAGGAAAGTGTTCCATTTTCTAGAAGCAGGGCAACAGCTCGAAGAAGAATGTAGTGTGCCTTACAAATGTGCCAGGTCATTGTGTGAGAGACGGGTGGGAATGCGGCAAAATCAGTTGTGAAATCACCGCGATGACCCTGCACTATATTAATAAGTGCAAGATGGTTGCGGAGAGGAAAAACTACATCCAAAATGTATTTAAAAGGACATAACGAAAAGCGAGATTTGCTGAGTTCCTGCTATTTGCTAGGCTGGGGCAACAGCACCAAAGTGGGTATGGACTCACCCCCCGTTTCACCCATTGTGCCAAGTGACATTTGGCCAGACTGAGTGACTCTAGGGGTCACACACCCGACAAGTGGCAATGCTGAGCTTCCAGCGTAAGTCGTGGGACTCTAAAGATCCCCCGGACTGCCGAGCCTCAACTGCCCCAGCTAAGGGACCCACTCTCTGCACTGCGGGGTGAGGACTATTTTCCGGAGCTGAGGCCTCAACTCCTCAATTCACTGAGAAGAGCCTAGGCACTGGAGTTCAGGGATGCCTTAGCAAGTTGCCAATCCCTTTCGGGACCTTGGAGCCCGGCACCTACGGGCGGAAGAAGGCGCGTGGCGGCAGCCGCCGGAGCTGAGCGGGCCCTGAGGGGAAGCGGCTGAGTCACGGCGGGGCCGGAAGCGCGGTCAGCGGGGAGACAGCCCGACTGCCGGCGGCTCCTGCATCAGTGAGCCGTGACGCTGGGCGGCCGCACCTCCAGGGCAGTCGGGAACCACCCCTGACGGTGACCGGAAGCGCTGAGTCAGTGCTGGCGACACCCGCGATGCCGGCGGGGAGGGCGGACGCGCGGCTCCAGGGCCCCGGCGCCTCCGGCTCCTGCGTCCCGCGTCGGAGCAGCCTGCGCCCCGGACTGCGCCGGAGGATCCCGGGCCACCCAGGCACCACCACCCATCAGAGACCAGATTAGGCTCAGGTTTTCGGTGCTCCCGCCTGGGGACTGGAATCTGAGACAGAAATTTGACATCTTGAAGTAGCCCCAAGCAACAGATGCTCGGTGTAGGTTTCAGTGGGAACTCCTGACCCTGTGACAGAAGTGCTGTGTCTCAAAGACTGAGTGGATTTTACTTGCCCGGGACCAAAACTGATTTGCGTGACTCAGTGCCAAAGTTTAGTAACTAATAATTAAAACAAAACACACAATTATTTTTTAATGCAAGAGCAAAACTTAACAGAATTCAAAGAGAAAAAATAAACCTTGGTTTCTGAGATAAAGTTTTAACAAGGTGGGAGCACCGTGAAGGGAACTTTCTAGAGACCCCTGATAAACTTGATCTAAAGGTCTTTCTCCAGTTTCTCCCCACTTCTACACTACTGAGGCCAGAACCCAGTTTTGTATAGTAATGCTTTATTGTTTTTGTTCAAATTTCTTTTCTTAGTCAAAAAACAACACTACAGAAATTGAGGGGAGGTGTGCGGAAATAACACCTAATTACAGTCCCTTAACCAGAAACCACAATTACTTTTGCTTTTCTCTTTATGTTAATGTTCAGAAGAAGAGATTTTTACGTAGCTGCAACAGAACTATCATTTTCTATTTTACTGTTATCAGGTAATGTTATATTAACATTGGCCCATTTCTCACAGAACTTGAGGATCATTATTTTAAAGAACTGCATTATGCTCCTCACATAAACTACTAAATTATCCTCCTGTTGGGATGCTTGTAGGTTATTTATTGCTCTTTACTTATGTCTAACTGTCAGCGTTTGTCCTTCATCTGGAAACATTCTCAATAGGCAAAATGGTGGAACCATATGAGGACAAGTGGCTGCCAACCATTGCATTTTCTTTTTAAGAGTTGGCATCATTTCCCCAAATCGTCTTTTGATATTTTATCCCTCTTGAATAATCACAGCCTTTCTTTAATACTATAAGGTATACATTTAAAAAGATTAGACCTATAAACAACAAGGTCCTACTGTATAGCACAGGAAACTATTCAATAGGTAGTAATAACCTACAATGAAAAAGAATATATGTATATGTATAAATGAATCACTTTGCTGTACACCAGAAACTAACACAACATTGTAAATCAATTATACTTCAATAAAATAAATAAATAAGATAAATAAAAATAAAAAGATTACACTCTTGCAGGAGTCTGACAGAAGTGGGATTCAGAGTTCTGTTGTGAGACAGTTTCAGATTTTCATCAAGCAGTTTGTGTTCAAGTGCTACTGTCTTCTGTGTGACTCAGAACAAGTTACTTAACCTATCTCAGCCTCAGTTTTCTCATCTGAAAAATAGGATAATAATAGTACATACTTCATAAATTGCTGTGAGAATTAAATGAGATCATATTTGTAAAGCCAATGTTAGAATGATGCCTGCACATAGTGATCAATAAATGGTTACTTATAAATAAATATTACCGTCTTTTTGCTATTCAGGAGAACAATGGCTCTGTACTAAGTAATGACAGGCACATCGCCACGGCCACCAAAGTTGAAATGGTAGAAGTGTTTCCTTTTAAACTTTTCCCATCATTTGAAAGTCAACTTGATGTGTAAGTCTTCTTAATCAGATCAGTAATTTTATAGAGAAAATGGAGAAAGCTGAAAATAGGTATAACGTCACAAGATCTTTTGAACAAAGTTTCATATTTAGAAACTTGGACCTATCTGGGGCAGTGGGAGTGAAGGTTGGGGGGAGGGGAGAAGAAGAAGATCAAGAAGCTGTTACTTTTCATCTTTTTAAAAACATTTTTTCTTTGGGGAGGAGTTAATTAGGATTGATTGATTTAAATAGAGGTATTGGGGATTGAACCTAGGTCCTCGTACATGCTAAGCACAAGGTCTACCACTGAGCTATACCTTTCCCCTGTTAATTTCATCTTAAGCTCTTACGCATTACTTTGTAACCATGCATATATATTACTTACTTTTTCCCTGTTTTGGATCTGTGGCCTGAATGCTTGCTTTTGAGTTAGTCGGCTTGTTGGTTCTTCAAACTGAAAACTAATCTGAGTTCCACATGTGATTCTGGTGTAACACGCATTAGAATTTTGCTTTTTCATTTTTCTTTTTTAGGCACTGTTTCCAGCTGGTGCTATTCATCCATCCATTTGACATGTATTTGTTAAGTGGTTATGGTGCCAGGCACTGTGCTTGGAAATGAAGACATTCTTCAAGCAGACAACCAAAATTTACAACACATTGTTTGCCAGCTACATAGAATGAATTTTTGTTAAAGACTTACATGATTGCTGGTCCTTGCCCTTGTGCTAGTGAATCTTGAGGTGATCTGACAGAATGTAGCTTTCTTCACGACAGAGCTGGACCTAGAACATTCTATTTTAGACTTCAGAGTCCTGCAAATGTGAAATAGAGATAAGACTAATTTTGGGCGCTGTGGTGAGGGAATCTCTTCCACCAACACTGCTTTTCTGGAGCTCTGCCCAAAGATAATGTTATACCAAAGGGCCCTGTGGGCACTTTGCTGAAGAAATTATTCGACTCAAATCAATTCACTTAAAAAATCATGTATTGAGTGCTTACTACTTATAAGCACTGGGGTAGGAGTGGGAGATGAGTCAAATATAAAAACAACACAGACCCTGAAGCTCATTATCTTTTGGGATCTTAAATCTTCCTGAAGATTGCTCTGATCCAGGCACTTCTTGGGGGTGGGGATGCTGAGTTGGTGGAGCTCAGTTGGTGGAGAGCATGCTGAGCATGCATGAGGTACTTGGTTGAATTCCCAGTACCTCCATTTGAGAAAAAAAAAAAAATAGAAAGAAACCAAAATGATCCAGGCACTTCTGTTTTAAAAGTCTTGAATGGGTCTCTTTTGCTTTTAATTTTTTTTTCTCATGTCAAAAGGCACTAAATTTAACTGAGTACTGGACACTATGCTAGGGATTGATGATACCATTTCAAAAAATTACCTTACTTAAAGAAAAAAAATTACATTATTGGTTGCAGTGTTGTTGATGGTATCTTCATCACGAACACAACACACATACCAGTCTGAATTATAGCTGTAACATCGATAACTTTGCCACGTACTATTGCAAGCATCTGACTACTGCTTTATGACTTCTAGTGTAGCTGTCCATGAGAAACTGCATATTGAAATACACATTATTTTATTATAAAGCATTTTCCTTTTATTTCTTCCTTGCATAACAGTTAAATCACTATATTGATTTTTTTTTTAAATATGTGTGTGTTGTGGGGAAGGTATAGCTCAATTAATAGAGTGCCTGTTTAGCATGCATGAGGTCCTGGGTTCAATCCCCAGTACCTCCATTTAAAAAAAAAAGTAAATAAACCTAATTACCTCCCCCCAACAACAACAACAATAAATAAACAACAAAATTTTTTTTTCAAATAAATAAATAAATAAAATATGTGTGTGTTATTAGCCTATAATATCTATGGACCTCATTAAGAATAGTTGAGGGGGGAGGGTAATAGCCCAGTGGTAGAGCACATGCTTAGCATGCACAAGGTCCTGGGTTCAGTCCCCAGTACCTCCATTAAAATAAAAACAAAACAAAACAAAAAATCTCCCACAGTCTCATCCCCAGTACCACCATTAAAAAAAAAAAAAGAGTAATAAAAAATTTTTTTTAAGAATTAAAAAAACAAAAGTAGAGAGGACATTACAAAAAGAGGTCTGATAGGGTTGAGAAAAACTGGCCTAGTCAAATCTTAATGATTCATCCTGGCACTTATGGCCACCATTGTCTTGTCTCAGGTTTATTTCCCTTTGCTATACCTAGGATCAGGCAAAGTTGCTTCACTTGATATTCCCAGTTTTGGAGCAATGCCTTCCACTCCCACAGCTCTGAGGTCACCTTGTTCTATGCCATTGGGCTCTGTCACCTTTGACACATCTAATTGATCAGTCTATTCATAGTTTGTCCAATTGCTCAAGAGAGATGTTCAATAAGAATGATAATAATTAACCAGATCAATCAAATTTTCTCTTGCCAGGATTGAATTTGAGACCCAGACAGTCAAGTAGTTAATGGCAGGGTCAGAAGCTGAAAGACACACAGAGAAAAAACTGTAACCAGAGGTTATGACACAGCAGAAGTCAGGAGTAAACAGAACTCTTGAGTATGCAGAAACAAAATGAGAAGTTAAGTGGTATAGCAGGAGCAGCAGATGCAGAGATAACATCCTTACATAGTGGCAGACCATAGAAAGGGGTCCAGACAAAATACCTGATCCCTGGAGCTGCCTTGGATCCACTATAACCTTCCAGTTCCCAGACGGAATTTAAACCCCTACAAAGCCTCAGTCCTACATGATTGAGATTACTGTCTTCTTTATTTTCCCACATAGCCTTTATCACTTAAGGTAATGTGATCTTTGCAACCAAAGATCCTAACTACCACCTTCTCCCATTTCTGTGCCTCTGCCGTCTCCTCTGCTTACAGTGTTCTTCCCTCACAGTCTAGTTTTTGCATATTTCAGTGTTATGTATCCAGAGTGCAGCTCAGATGCTACCTCCTCCATCCTGATATTTTAGCTGCAAGTAATGGCTCAGCTGCAAGTAATAGCTTCCTCTCTCCTCGGAGCTCCCATTTCTACTTTTAAGAATATTTCTCACTCCCAACTCTGTTATATAAGAGCATCACCTCTATTAGATTAGAAGTACCTTGAAGTAAATACAATGACAATTGCATCTCCTACCTTCATAACAGAGCTAGATAGAGCCATACATAAAATAGGTGCTTAATTATTTACTACTCCTTCTACTGGTACGTTGCCTATCCTCTCCCCATTTCTCAGATCTTAATTCTTTCACGGTGTCAGTTATCTTTAAGAACATGGCACTGAACCAGGACTGGCTTGCACATAGTAGAATTTCAATATACATTTGCTGAATGGAAGATCCAACTTTCACTTGATATCTAGGTCAGCATCATGTCCTGTTCACTGGACATCTCAAAGATATACCCAAATATTTCAAATTAAGTATTTTCATTAGCAAAACATGCTCCTCCTACTGCATTGTTGGTTTCTTCTAATGGCATTACCACCATCCAAGTCACTCAGACTTAAAAACCCTAAGTCAATCAAACAAACCAAATCCAAAACCAAACAACAACAACAAAACCAAGCTGAATTTGACCCATGGGTCAAACACCTGGTCTAGAACCCTAGAAACATGTGGCAATTCTCCTTTTGTAGCTTATAAGAGACACCACACAGTGGTTCTCCTTACCATGGATTCCTCTGGTGTATCGCATCTACTGAGTCACATGACCCAAGTGGCAGGACAGCTTTCTCTGTTGCTTGCAGCTGCTACAGAGCATACAGTTGTTTGGGCCTCTGTAACAAGGCCCTCTCTTGCTCTTCGTCTCACTCAAAAGTGGGAGCTTTTCTAGATACTCAATAAACAAATAAAATAGTATTCCCAAAATGGTACATGCTGCTCTCATAATTAAAAGAGGTCCACCAAGCAGTTTCTTTTGCTGTTTCTTAGCATAGGGTGGAGCAACTTGGGATGCCACAAACCATTGGATCCCTAAACACTTTACTGATGTGGCAGTCTCTAAAATTTTCATGCTTTTACATGGCCTACATATATATTCCTAGGGCTTTTGGGGGAATATTTATCACTCCTGTTCACCAGGCTCAATTAGTATGATGTTTTTACTATCAGACCAGTGTGATGGTCTGTAGAATGTTAAGCGATCAAGGCCACTACAGACTATACAGTGATAGAGCAGGAGAGTTAAATAAAACAATCCTGGGGCAAGACAATAAATGGGTACTAATGTGTTTTCCACTAAAGACAAACTGGTTTTGCCCCTTAACTTTCTACAGAGCCATCGCCACTTACTAATTGCTAGAAGCTGTGCTGATGGGTTGCTAGTTCCTTGTATTCAAACTTCAAAAGAGCCATCCCCAGCAGGATATTAGGACCAGCTCCAAGTGTGCTCTTGCCAGAACTCTGAATCTGAGTCTTGGCAAGTGCCTCCATGTCAATAAATTCTCACCTATTTAGTCTTATATTCCACGTCCTTCAAGATACACTCCTTTGGTTTCTGTTGGGACATTATAGCAAAATCCTATACTTTTGGTGTGTAATTTATTTTCTCTTGGAGTAGAAGGGATATTCCCCCTCCTGGGCTATGCTGAAACATAACCCTGTTATCAGTATAATGAGCCTGGAGCAATGAAGGGTAGATCTTAAGGACATCTGCCTCAGGTTAAATCTTTGCGGGGGTCCTCAAGTGAGGGGAGGCTCTTCTCCTTCAGCTAGGGGAGGGAGCTGCTTCTGCTAGCCTGGAGGATTTTAAGAGAATCCAGAGGTTCAAAATTCTCATGCTTATCACACACACCCACAAAAAATTCTAGTGCTTATCCATCTATGTATCTTTGTCCCAGATCCGGGGTCCACCTTCTTCCTATTAGGGACTGGCTTTGACTTAAGAGATCTATTGAGGCTTTGAAGCAATGCTGCCTTTCTGATGAGAACCCAGGCCCAATTTTCAGCACAGGCTGCCCTATTATTTCAGGCATTGAGTCTCCTGAAATGCTTTTCCGAATGAAATGTCATAAAGGCCCTCTTGATTTCACAGCTAAGCTAAAGTTGTTGATTGGCTGACAGGAGTTTGTCTTTTTCCTTTTTTCTTTAAGTTTCCTAATGTTTCCAATGTTAAAAAAGTGAACCCCCTCCACAGTCCTCATAATAATCACCACCTCATACTCTTCCTGAGCTGTGGCCATGGTATACATAGCCAACATTTCCCTTTCACCTGCACCTTATCCAGATCACCCTTAGTAAATGCCGTGCTAGGCAGGTCAGAGGCATCACTAATCCAGTTTTCAACAACAATGGAGCCCTCATTAGGTGATGCAATTCCTTCCTAAGATTCTGCTTTCTAAGACCATTTTATGTAACACCTTTCTTAGCGTGGGTTGCCCTGAGAGCAGAGCCTGAGACAAAATCTTACATGATTACTTCAGAGTGTGATTTCAGAGGGCAGAAGTGACGGACAACGTGGATTAAAACAAGGAAAGAGGAAGAAGCCAATATAAAGGTGGGCTGTGCAGTTAGCTACTGTTCTGGACAATTGGGTACTAGATCCTGTGAGACCAACTGAGGGATTATTTGCAATGCATCTCAGGACTATCCACCTAAGGGAGGAAAGAGAGAAACATTTATTTGTCCATTCCTGTTCTCATTGGTTAAGGGTTGCCTCACAAGGCTTAAACCTCCTTGGCCACTTCTGGGTTGTGATGTGGAAATACCCAGCAGGTGCCCACAGGATCCCAAGAAGTGTAATCAGACAAGACCTTGGATAGGAAGTGACAGGTAAACTTCAGGCCTGGAAAGAGGTGCTGTCAAGTTGCACCTGCATGAAGGTGGTTGAAACTGCACAGAATTGGTCACTACAGCTATAGCTAGGAGGATTTGAAGTCGTGCATAAGTGCTGTATGAAAGCTTTACGTGCATTTTCTCATTTCTCACAACTCACTGAGATAAATACCATTATTATTTAAATTTTCATAATGAGAAACTGAGTCTCATTGAGCTTAAATAACTTGCTCAAGGTCATACCACCACCTGCCATGTGGTATAGTTCAGATTCAAATTCAAGCTTTCTGATTCAAATCTGAGCTTTCTAACCACTCTACAGTACTCTCTTAAAAAGTATCTTAAGCTGTAGCACAAAGCCTAACATAATGCTTTTCCATTTTGGCACTAACTGACCTTTCTGAATTCCTCTCTCATTACTGTCCTCCCCTTTCCACTTTGAAATGCCATGTACTCTCATTATTCTGTCCCTATATACACCTGCTATGCCTTCTTACTGCAATGCTCTTCATTCTAACCCATTTAGAGTAGTATCTCTTTCTCATCCTCTAAGTTCAGGAATCATGATATATAGTCAGCTGAAAAGTCCTCCTAGACTGCTTACAAATTAATAATTTTGACGTATATGGTCCTTCCTTCCATTTTCCTGCCTTGCTTTTTTCCTTCTTTCCTTACTACTTTTTTGGATCTCAGATGTGAAGAGTTGAGTTAATTATAATCTCAGTTCATAGCACATTATCATCAGTGGTCCATGTGAGACCGCCCTCTCCCTTTCCCCCTCTTCGTTTGTGACTTATTATCTCTTTCTCTTCGATGGGCAACTATTTTCATATGTTTGATGTGTATCCTTAATTAATCATTATCCTTGTAGAACATAAAATATTATTTTGTGTAAGTACTTTTAAATGTCAATTTTTAATGAAAAAAATTACTGAGATAAAGAGAATCATTTCATGATGATAAAGCTTCAGTTCCCCCTGTAAATAACACAGTCCCAAATATGTAGTACAAACTGACTGACAGAATTCTAAGAATACATTTAGAAATCCACATCATAGGTGATTTCTTTTTTTAATATTTGAAGAAATGAAGAGGAGTTAGGAAAGAAAAAGAGGACTAAGAATGTTACAGGCTGAATAGCATCCTCTCCAAAATTCATACATTAAAGCTTTAACTATCAGAATGTGTTTGGAAATAGGGCGTTAAAGGAGGTAAAGTTAAAGTGAAGCCATTAGCCCTAATCCAACCTGACTGGTGCCTTTATAAGAAGAAGTTAGGACGCACAAAAAGAGACACCAGGGGTGCAGTGTCTATAAAGGAAACACTCTGTGAGGACACAGTGAGAAGACAGCCATTTCCAAGCCAAGGAGAGAAGCCTCAGGAGAAACCAACCCTGCTGCCACCTTGATCTTGGACTTTTGGCCTCCAGAACTGTGAGAAAATAAATTTCTGTTGTTTAGGGGGAAAAAATGTGACAATGGGATATTTTTTATTTTTTAACTTTTTATTTTGATATTTTTAATTTTTAAAATTTTAATTGTTTTTTGTGGGGGGAGGTTTATTTTAATTTTTTATTTATCATTTTTTTAATTTTCAGACTTTAGAAGAAGAGTTCAAGAATTCCTATATACCCTTCACCCTTCTCAATGTTAACTTCTCAATGTTAACATTTTACCACATTTGCTGTATCATTCTCTCTGCATATATTTCCTCCTTTCTTTTTCCTGCACGTATTTTTTTCTTGAGAGTAAGTTGCAGACACGAGACCCCTTTAATGCTAAACTCTTCTATGTGTGTTTCCTAAAAATATATTAGGTCATCTTTGAGGACTTGTTTTTAGATTTTGTCAACTTGAATCTAGCACTGGTTTGGAGTCATACGATATATATTTTTGTGTGTTACTTCTTTCATTCAGCATTGTCAGGGAGATTCACCCATTCTATGTGTGTATCAATAGTTTGTCCTTTTTTGTTGTAATGTAGTATTCCACTGTATGATTTTATTTATCCATTCTATTAATAGATATTTGGGTCATTTCCAGTTTTGAGCAATCACAAAGAACACTGCTACAAACATTCTTCTGCATGTCTTTTGACAGACATAAACTCTAGTTTCTTTAGGGTGTACATCCAGGGTCATATGTATGCTTAGTTTTTAGTTGGACCTGCCAAAAACATTTACCCAAAGTGATTGTTCCAAGTTACACTCCACCTGCAATGCATGAGAGTTCCAGTTGTTCCACATCTTAACCAACACTTTGTATTATCAATCACTTAAATTTTAGACATTCTTTAGATGGTTAATGCTACTTTATGGTGGTGTTAATTTGCATTTCTTTGATGACTTAATGATGTTGAACACATTTTTATATGTTTATTGTCCCCTTTGTTTTTCTCTTTTTCTCTTGTGAGATGTCGATTTAAGTCTTTTGTATATTTTTAAATTGAGTTGTCTAGTTCTTTTTTTTTTTTTTTTTTTTTTTTTTTACTGATTTGTAGGAATGCTTTATATATTCTGGATATAAGTCCTTAGGTACTTGGATTTATGTATTTTATTAGCTTGCCACGATTTATTTATTATTTTAAAATAACCTTTTAATTTAGAATAGCTTTGCAGAATTACTGCAAATATAGAACAGAGTTCCACTGTACTCCACATCTAGTTTCCTCTATTATTAATATCTTATGATGGTATGGTACATCTGTCACAATTAATGAAACACTACCAATACATTATTATTAACTGAAGTCCATACCTTATTTAGATGTCCTGTTTTCCCTAATGTCCTTTTTGTCATCTAGGATCCCATCTAGGATGCTACATGGCATTTCACATGTCTACTTAGACTCCTCTTGGTTACGATATTTATTATTTTTCAAAACTTTATTATTATGCAATTATAGATTCACAGGAAGTTGCAAAGAAAGTACAGAGAAGTCCTTCATCCACTTTCCCCATTACATCTTATATTAGCACAATATTAAAACCAGGAAATTGACATTCGTACAATGTGTGTGTATAGTTCTATGTCATATTCTCAAATGTGTAGGTTCATGTAGCTACCACTGCAGTCAAGATACAGAGCTATTCCATAATCACATCTCCCTTGTGCTACCCTCTTTTTAGTCATACAACTTCTTTTCCCCCCTTATTCACCACCATATCTAACCCTTGATAACCACTCATTTGGTCTCCACTTACACACTTTTTTCATTTTGCTACTATTGATTTTTTAATTGACTCTATTTTTTTAGAGAAGTTTTAGGTTTATAGAAAAAGTGATTAGAAAGTACAGGGAGTTCACATATATCCCTTCACCACTCCCCACACAATTTCCTCTATCTTTAACATCTTGTGTTAGTGTGGTACATTTCTTATAACTGATGAGCTGATACTGACATATTATTAACTGATGTCCATAGTTTACTATAGTGTTCATTCTTTGTGTTGTACATTCTATGGATTTGACAAGTGTATAATAACATAAATCCACTAGTACAGTATCATACAGAATAGTTTCAGTTCTAAAAATCCCCTGTGCTCCACCAATTCATCCCTCTCTCCCTCCCCTGAGTCCTTGGCAACCACTAATCTTTTCTCTTTTTTCATAGTTCTGCCTATTCCAGGATGTTACATCGTCAGAATCATATAGTATGTAGTCTTTTCATATTGGCTTCATTCACTTAACTGTATGCATTTAAGCTTCCTCTGTGTCTTTTTGTGGTTTGATCATTCATTTCTTTTTATTGCTCAGTAATATTCCATTGTATGGATTTACTGTGCTTTGTTTATCCATTCACCTTTTGAAAAAACATCTTGGTTGCTTCCAAGTTTTGGCAATTATGAATAAACTTGCAATAAATATTTATGTACAGATTTTTATTTATATGTGAATTTTCAACTCATTTGGGTAAATACCAAGGAGTGTGATTGCTGGATCATATGGTAAGAGTATGTTTAGTTTTGTAAGAAACTGCCAAACTGCCTTTCAAAGTGGCTCTACCATTTTGCATTTCCATGCAGCAAATAAGAGTTCTTGTCACTCCACATTCTTGTCAGCATTTGGTGTTGTCAGTGCTTTGGATTTTAGCCATATACTACAATAGTTGTACAGTGATATCTTGTTGTTTTAACTTGCAATTCCCTAATGACATATGATGTTGAGCATCTTTTCACATACTTATCTGCCATCTGTCTTCTTTGAAGTATCTGTTCAAATTACCATTGGTTAAGTTACCTGCACTCTTTGAACTCTGCATGCAGGACTTGTGCTAATTGCTTGATATACATGATCTTACAACAGTCTAATGATAGAATTGCTGTTGTTCCTATTTTACAGAAAAGAAAATTAAGGCCCTCAGTCATGTCAAAACTAGGAAGTTGTAGAGTCAAGATTCAACACACGTCTGTTTGCCTTTGAGGGTAATGTTCCCTCTACTAAATCATAATGGTATTGAAGCTCTATGGCTAAATAGAATAATTTTTGCAAGTTAAAAGCTAGTTTTTTTTCTGGGTCAGTTCTCAATTAGATTGCCTTCCTAGAAAATGAAATCTACCAAATAAGCACCCGCAGGCCTCCTTCCTGGGAAATAGGTAATCTGACCTCAGGTCAGAGTTTTCCGAGAATTGGGGTCAAAGCTACATGTGTTCTGACTTTGTTTCCCTTTTCAATCTGCTTGTTGTGCTGGCTCTGCATATTAAAGGACTGTGCAAAGTAAGCATCTCTCTCCCACATTATGAGTGAGCAGGTAAAAGGAAACTTTTTCACTGTAAATTAAAAGAATAATCCTGATATGTGATTTCTCCTTTGATCTTCATGATTATCCTGAACACTTTGGGGGATAAAGAGAATATCCACCTGTCCACAGTAGCTAAAAATTGCACGAAGAATCTTCTGCTTCCAACCATGGTGGAGTAATAGTGAACACAATACCTCCTATTGTAAACAACTAGAAACTGGACAAAATATTTGTGAAACAACTATTTTCAGACTTCAACCAAGGAGCAGATTAGGACTGCGATCCTTGAGAAAAGAAAACAAATAAAGTAAGCCCTATAGTTTTCACCATTTTCTGTCTGAAGGCACAATCTGGACCATAGGGCAGGAAGGGGGTTACCATAAACAGTATTGTGGTCTTACTGAGTCATGGAGACAGAATTTGAAGTTTAGGGAGGCCAAGGTGAATGCAGATAGCATGGTAGGGTTTCTGAAAGGAGGGGACTCCACAGAAAATGAGCTCAAGAAATTCACATGGAGTCCCCCTGAGTCTTTGTTGAATATTAGGGTGTTTATATATAGTGTGAAACTTCAAAGATTAGGCAAATAGTAACCAGGAAGCTGTGAACTGAATAGTTCCTAGAGTTCACACAAGGCTGGGACATAGGCTGGGACCCCACCAGCCAGACTTCAGACACCTTGTTGATCACTTGGGATATCAATAGAACTGCAAAAGCCCATACCATAGTTTTACTGTAAAATAGTCCTATAATAAATGCCAATTCAGATTTACCCTTAGAAGCCTTATAAACAAGACTTGAAGGTGTCAAGCTGAACCACAAATAACTTAATTGCCCACCAAGGACAAAGCCCAACATTTATTAAAGAAAGACAAGAAAATTATTCAGTCAATAACATAAAATTTATAATATGTAGCATCCAATGAAAAATTACCAGACCTGGCAAGAAGTAGCAAAATGTGGCACAAATTACTAATATCAGGAATGAAAGAAGGGATATCACTACAGATACTGAAAGATTAATATGTGAATATTATGAACCACTTTATGCTAATAAATTAGACAACTTAGATGAAAGGGACAAATTCCTTGATAGACAGAAATTGCCAAAACCAACTTCAAAAAAAGTAGGAAATCTGAATAGTCCTATAGCTATTAAAACTTAAATTCATAATTCAAAATCTTTCTAAAAAGAAAACTCCAAGGTTCAGATAGTTTCACTGTTGGATTCTACCAAATATATAAGGAAGAAATAATACCAGTCCTACACAAATTCTTTCAGAAAACAAAGGAGGAAGGAGTAAATTTTATGAGGCAAGCATTACCCTTATACTAAAACCAGGTAAAGCCATTTAGGGAAAGAAAACTACTGAGCAATATTCCTCATGAAGACAGACGTAAATACCTTCAAAAATTTAGCTAATTTAGTACAGCAATATGTAAACATGGTAATACACTATGAGCAAATAAGGCTTATTCTAGGAAAGCAACTTGTGAAAATCAATTAATATAATTCACATTGAATGCAGTTTGGTGCGGCCATTGTGGAAAACAGTATGGAGATTCCTCAAAAGACTAAAAATAGACTTACCATGTGACCCAGCAATCCCACTCCTGGGCATATATCCAGAGGGAACCCTAATTCAAAAAGACACCAGCAACCCAGTGTTCATAGCAGCATTATTTACACTAGCCAAGACATGGAAACAATCTAAATGTCCATTAACAGATGACTGGATAAAGAAATTATGGTATATTTATACAATGGAATACTACTCAGCCATAAAAGATGATAAAATAATGCCATTTGTAGCAACATGGATAGCCCTGGAGATAAGCCAGAAAGAGAAAGAAAAATACCATATGATATCACTCATATGTGGAATCTAAAAAAAAAAAAGACAAATGAACTTAATTATAAAACAGAAACAGACTCACAGACATAGAATACAGACTTGCTGCCGGGGGGAGGTGGGTAGGAAGAGATAAACTAGGAGTTCAAGATTTGCAGATACTGACTAGTATGTATAAACACATAAACAAGTTTATACTGTAGAGCACAGGTAAATATATTCAATATCTTATAGTACCTTATGGTGAAAAGAATATGAAAAAGAACATATGTATATTCATGTATGACTGAAGAATTATGCTGTACACCAGAAATTGACACAACATTGTAAACTGACTATAACTCAATAAAAAATATATAATTTACCACATTAACAGAATAAAGAAAAAACTCATATAATAATATATATAGCTCTTGAAAAATATTTGACATAATTCAACACTATGTTCATGTCAAAAACTTTAAGAATATTAGGAGCAAGTGGGAACTTTTAAAATCTGATAAAGAAAATTTGTGAACAGTCTATGGCTAAAGAATAGGAAAAAAAAAACTTTTTATTTGCAGAAGACCTAATTATGTGCACAGAAAATTCTAAGGAACATAGAAAAGAAACTACTAAAATCAATAAGCTAGCTTAGCAGAATTGCAAGATGCAAGGTCAAAATACAAAAATCAATTGTATTTCTTGAAACAAGCAACAGCAGTTGGAAAATTATACTTTAAAATACCATTAACAATAATATAAAACATGGGGACATATTTAAGAAAATATATGCCAATCTGTACATTGAAAACTAACAATATTACTGAGAGACATTTTTAAAATAAATATCTAAATAAATAGAAAGATATAACATGTTTGTGGATTACAACACTCAATATTGAGATATTAATTTTACCCAAATTGATGTATGGATTAAATGCAATATCTATCAAAATCCCAACAGACTTTTTAAAATCTCTTTAAATATTTTCTCAGGTCCTTTCTTTTTCTTCTCTTTCTCAGACCCCTATAATGCAATATTAGTTCACTTCATCCAACAGACTTTTTTAAAACTAGAAATCAACAAGCTGAATTTTTCAAATGTATTTGGAAATGCAAATAACCTAGAATAGTCTAAACAATTTTGAAAAGGAGTAACAAAGTTGGATGACTTACGCTACCTGACTTTAAAGACTTACTAGAAAGCTTCACAAATCAAAACATGGCATAGGGACAGATAAATAGATCAATGGAACAGAATAGACAATTCAAACATAGATCTACACATATGTATTTAGTCAACTGATTTTTCAACAAAGTGTCAAGGTAAGTCATGTTCAAAGGGTAAACTTTTTAACAAATTGTACTAACTGGATATCCATATGCAGAAACAATTAACTCAACCCTTACCTTGCACCATACATACACAAAAATAATTCAAACTGGATCACAGACCAAAACATAAATGCTAAAACTGTAAAATTTCTAGGAGAAAACATAAGAGAAAATCTGTACAATCTTCAAGTGGGAAAGATTTATTACATAGAACATAAAAGGCACAATTATGAAAGAAATAATAGATGAATTGAATTTTATCAAAACAGAAAACTGCTTTTTGAAAGATCAATTAAAATAGAAAGACAGACTTAAAAGAAAACTGGAAAACAGAAATCTGACAGAGAGAACTGTACCCAGAGTATCTTACAACCTAATAGCAGTAAGGCAACAACCCAATTTTAAAAATAGACAAAACAGATACTTCTCAGAAGATCATAAAATGGATAATAGCACATGAAAAGATGCTCAACATTATTAAGTCATCAGAGAGATGTATACTACCCATGACATGCTTAATGACATATCCACTCCACTAGATACACTTAAAAAGACTGAGCATTCAAACTGTTGATGAAGGTATAAAACGATGAAATGCCCATAATTGTTGGTGGGAATGCAAACTTGTACAATTTCAGAAATGATTGAGTTTCTTATAAAGTTACATATATACTTACAGTACAAACCAGCCTTTTCATTCTTAGCTATTTATCAGAGAAATGAAAACATATATCCACACAAATATATGTACATAAATATACATATCAGCTTTAGTCACAATAGTGAAGAGCTGGAAGTAACTCAAAGGTCCACCAGTGATGAATGGATAGTTGTATACCCAGTCAATAGACTACCATTTAGCAACGAGGAGGGAACTACTGATACATTTAACATCATAGAAATAATCTCAGAAACACTATAGTGAATGAAAAAAAAAAAGCCAGACATAAAAAGTGCTTACTGAATGCTTCCATTTACATGAAACTCTAGGAAAAGCAAATCTAATTGATAGTTAATAGAAAGCACATTGGTGAGTATATGTGCATGGGGCTGAGTATATAAGTATTGACTGGGAAGAGCTGATGGATATAAACTATATGTCAATGATGGTGGTCTTACATGGGTGTATAACTTTGTGAAAACTTGTTGAATTGTATGTAAATTATATCCTTTTTGGTTTGTTTGTTTTTTAATGGAGGTACTGGGGATTGAACCCAGGACCTCGTGCATGCTGAACATGTACTCTACTACTGAGCCATACCCCTATGTAAATCATACCTTGATGAAGTTGACCTTTAAAGATTTTTATATGATTTAAGGCATAAACTTCAATTTTGTGTAGGTCAGTGTACTTAAAAGAAATGCAATAGTAAAATGGTCTTCATGTGACAGTTTCAACACAAGATTGTCTTTTAATCTTTCCTTGCATACACTAAGCTTTATAAAGACACATATGTACCAAACTGCTGAAAGTGCAAACTTACAGCTGCTGGGAAGGATGCTTTGCAGAGTCTCCATTTCTTCACTGCCTATAGCTCTCCTTCCTTGTTCTCTTAGCTCCTTTTCTCCTCAGCCTTTTCCTTAATACCAATAACAATTTATGTTTATACTGAGCTTTATAATTTCAAAGCACTTTCCAACCTCATTTGATCCTCAGAATAATTTGGGGAGCCTGGGGTAGAATTATTTACTCATTTTATAGATGATGGAAACAAAAAATGAGGGCCAAGGGGAAGGGAAGGATAAATTGGGAGTATGGGATTGGCGATACAAACTATGTATAGGATAAACAACAAGGACCTACTGTATAGCACAGAGGACTATATTCAATGGCTTGTAGTAACCTGTAATGAAAAATAATATATATAAATATATATATACACACACACATATATATATGACTGAATCACTATGCTGTAACCAGAAAGTAATACAGCATTGTAAATTTTTTTAAAAATTAAAAATAATTTTAATGTCAAAAAAAAATGAGGGCCAATAAGGTACAAAAGATTTAGCCAAGGCAGCACAGCTTGTACGAGCCTCAGAATGTAATCAGTAGCTCTTTTCTTAGCTTCCATGTCTTTTTTTTACCCCCTACACTTTAAATTGTTTATAGTAAAAATCTCACCAGGTATAAAAATGAATCCCACTTAGTTACAAAGATAATGATTATCTTTATTGAGAAAAACTAAATTTCATGAAAAATTTTGTCTGAAATGTTTTAGATATCGGAAATAGGCCTAACATAGGCAATATAGGATGTGGGCTTTCAGTAATTACAGGATGTCTTGACAAAATCCAGTCATGTCAGACAGATTAGACCAAGTCTTAAGATGTCTTTGAGTGCTAGACATTTATGCTCAAGGGCCTTGTCATTGGTGTTCACCCACAAAAGCCTCCAGTGGAGGCTGTAAAGGAAAGATTAACTCTTTTTATTCCCTCATAGCTATTACGGTCACTCCCTGAACCTCTCCCCCTCCTCTTACCTGCAGCCAGACAGGCTTTTTCTGTTTGACTAAAAGAACCATTATGTTTATTATAAAATCAGTTAACCAAATCACCACTGCATTGTTCCTTATCTTTTCTTGATTTTTGTGGAACCTCACCCTAGCTCAAAACTAGCTCTGAAACCCAGTGTTTTATACCTCCCTGCATTCCTTAGACTAAGTAGCCCAAGCAAGCATAGATATGTATATTCCCTTTGGCACTGGGTACTGGGATTGAGGGGTGAGGTAGGGTTCTCTATTTATGTTTATACTGGCCTAACATGGTGCTTTTCCTTTTACTCTTCCTACTCTTATTTATTGATCACACGCTCATTTCTATGCCTGCCACAAAGAGACAGACATGGTCCCTGGCCTGGAGGCAATGACATCTAAATTACCAGTCATATAAGTCACATTTTCTGTGTTAGTAGTTTAACAAAATAAAAATAAACCTATAAGTAAGTTGGGTGTGGTAACTGCGCCGCCAGCTCTTGAATGGTCCTGAAGCCAAGCTCCTTGTCTGGATAAAGGAACTCTGGCTCCCTAGACAGGGTCTAGTACCCTATGGGCTCTACTCTCTTTGAAGCATGAGACGCAGGTCCCCACTCCAGCTGTAGATCTGCAAACCTTGCTGGATCTCAGTTCCCAGTACTATAGCTTAAAAGCAATCCCCCATAACTCCTTGCTCCTTCCAGTTTCAGGGAGAGGGAATTAATGGTTTTGGAGCACTTTCTATGTGCTTTTTATACATTGTGCTATGCTGTAATTGTCACAATTCCATGACATACAAGTGAATTCTGGAATCTAAAATAGCTATGTAGTAAAGGAAAGGCTTTGGAATCATGAAGATTGAGGTATCGATGCTGTCTCAGCCACCGAGAAGTTATTACTAGTTCATTCATTCCTTTCTTCATTTACTCACTATTTATTGAACTCCTGATAGACATTCAAACTCTGTCATAGGAGGTGAAGATGCAAAACATAATTCTTATTTTCAAGGCCCTTACATTTGAGGAATGGAATAGGGAAATGAAATTCTTAGACTGTATCATTACAACGATAGATCTAGCTACAGGTTATATTATGAAAACCTTATGATCTTTCACAATTTAAGTAAAATGAGCCTTGGAGTCTTCATTTGTAAATTAGGAATAATTATACTTTACTTCTAGGCACAGTGGCTAGCACCTAAGGGATTAGTATTGCAATGCCCACTATTCCAGAGAAAGGCTTTTGTGCCCCCTTTTTCCTTTTTGCAAACTAAAAACAATAAGTGATCCTTTAACAAACTGGATTTGAAGGCTTATGATTCATTTTATACATAACTTATTACAAAAATAACAGATATGAAAAGAAATTACTCAAAATCTCACCATCCTAGAAAATCAACTATTTTCATTTGCCAGCCTTGTTCCCCAGTTTCTGTCTGTTACAAAGCTGTATATATAATACATATATATATATATATATATACACACACACATATATACATATATATACACAGCCATATATAGATGTTACAAGGTATATAATATTTATAATTTCTGATGGCTGTGAAAAATTAATTGACTGGATTCCTGTAATTTGCTTAACCATTCCCGTATTGTTCCACATTTCTTTTGAGAAGCAGGGTTCTCAAAATTCAGTGGAGAGAATGAAAACTTTGAAAACAGGAACGTCCTAAGTTTGAAATCCACACTTACTAAGTGGCCTTGGGAAAGTTATTTAACCTTTTTAAGATTGTTTGACTGTTTTGAAGAAGGTGGGTTTTAATAGGGATTTTGCTTTTATTCTGTATTTAGAGGTGATTTGTATAAAGCTCCTGCCATAATTTTAGTATGATTTTAAATATGTAAGTGATTAAGCACCTTTCACACATAAAGCTCATTTAATCGTTTGTGCTATTTTCTGAGGATAGTCTTATAAATAGGATTACTTGGGTCAAAGATTATGAACATTTTTATGGTATTTAGAAATTCATCTCAAATTGCTTTTCAAAAGGCTTCCTTCAATTACACAGCTGCTAGCATCACACATTGCATCAGACTTACCTTATGGCCACCATAGGTATATTATTACGTGAAATCTTTGTAATTCATTGTTTTAATTTTCTTTCTGTGTACTTTGAACATTTTTTCTTTTTGAATAGTAAGTCTCGTCCGTAGGATCGACAGCTCAGGGCCACGTGGGCTGCGGACCGCACAAGTGGACTACAACTCCCAAGGTTCTCTGCGAGCGCGCCGACAGGAAGTGGCCGGAGCATCTCCCGCCTCCACGCCGAGGAGAAGAGGTTCTATCCGGGGCCTTGGCGCTTCTCTTTCCTTTCGCGCCGGTTGCCGCTGCGGAGTGCGGCGGGTCCATGTGCGCAGTGAGCGGCGCTATTCCTGGCCCAGTAGCACCCGAGTCCCGGGTTTGACCGCGTCCGCCCTGCGATGGACCCGAACACCATTATCGAGGCCCTGCGGGGCACCATGGACCCAGCCCTGCGTGAGGCCGCGGAGCGCCAGCTCAATGAAGTAAGGACGCCGGGCTGGCGGCGGCGGCAGGCGGCGGGCGGGCGGACTCTGGCAGGCCGAGCCCTCTGGGCCTGGCCAGAGGCGCGGACGGCGTGGCCGAGGGGCCCAACTGGAGGGGTGGGGCGGGGACCTGACAGCGAGTGCCATGCCAGGGCCCTGAGGCTGCTGCGGCGGCGGCGGCGGTGGCGGCGGCCAAGGCAGCCTTTGCGTTGGATCCTGAGCTGGGCCTCTGGCTGCGGTCGAGGCATGAGAGCCGGCTGAGGCGAGGCGGGCGTGACGGGCTGGACACATGGCTGGCTCGGGTGGCCGGCCGCCCTCTGGATCATTCCCAGCTCGTTCCTCGCGCCCAGGAGGGGGCGAAAGTCACCGGGAGGTTTTTCAGACGTTTCCGGGAGCAGTCTCGCTGGCGCCGGATTTGGAGGGGCTCCTGGGAATGCAGAGCTGATCCACTGGGGGCTGCGCCTGTCAGCTTGTCACTTAACTGGGCTGATCGGTGACCTGCACAACTTTCTCTCCGGCCGAGCTGTTGGGGAGCGCCTTCAGAGGCGAACCCCCGCCTCTCTGGCCGGGTGAGGGTAGTGCGGATACCTAAAGGAGTCTGATTCACTGCTCTTTTACTCTAATAACGCCTCAGTCGGGGAGGCAGGGCGATGTATTGAAAAGTGTCAGGTGAAGTGCACCCTTCTAGGTAGAGCTGCACCACTAATTTCTTGACTGACCTTGGGCAAGTCGCTCAATCTTATGATGCTGAGTTTTTCCCATTCATAAAATTAGGCCACAGCGTTGCTGGAACGGTCAAGGGAGACTGTAAGAGTGCCTTGAAATGTGCCAAGCTCCATATGAACTTCTTTTTTCCTCATATTTTTTGGGGAGACCACCCTTTGGAAAACAGCCTTATTATGTGGGTACTTTATTGTACTATCTTCAGTTTCGTTCTTTGTTTCTGAATTTCAGAAACTTATATTCTAGTGAGTATTTTAAAGACTTCTTAAAAGGATCGCTGTCACTTCCTATGCCTTCCTATGTATTTGCCCAGCTTTAGTGAGGTTTAGTGTACTCTTTTTTTTTTTTTTTTAACGTAAAGAGAAGTCCCTCTTTAAAAGAGAAATTCAGTTATTTTATACTCTTAACTGATAGGTACGTAATTAAACAGCATTATTTATATTGACTTCCAAGAGTATTTCTAATTGAATATCTTCAAGATACAATTCTGTTTTAAACATCTCTGGCCTCAAAGAACTAATATTTTAGGACCACCTACAGAATTTAGACAAACTAAGTGTAAGATTATTTCAAAACAAAAAGTTAAATCTATTTTATGTGTAAATAAAACCATTAGATCATGCCAAGAGTGATGCTTAAATTTCTAGGCTCAAAGTCACCTTGGGAGGTTAGCTTTCTTTTGGATATAAAATAGTAAGTTGAAAGAAATCCCCACTTTGAACCATTACTAAACTGTGGAGGGAGATATGGATCACTTTTTATTTTGATTTGTTTAGTGATTGACAGATTAAGATGAACATTATTTTGTTCATAATGTGTTTATGCATATAAGTCTTGAGACACTAAAAGTTTAGTAATAGTGATTTCTACCATTACTTTACCCTAAAGCACATTATTTTGACTAAACATACTTGTGTGTAGTTATTAATTTTAAAAATTATTATTTGAAAAAATTGGTTCCTTTGTGGAAAAATTGAATAATATGCCCTGCAAATTTGAAATTTATTCCTCTAGTGGGTATTGAATGTTGAGTTGTAGGTACTCATGTCTTGTAGTAGAGATCTGGGGTAAGTATTTCACAAGCTAGTTTTGGGGAGATAAATAATCAAAATAATATTCAAAGCATTTTTTACTTAACTGTTAAGCTCCTGTTAGGGTTTTGGAATACTCCAGAATAGTGAACGCTGCTTACCTTTTCTGTCGAAGAAAACTTGATATTTGGTCCGTGTTTCTGTGATTGTTAGCTATTTACATTTTGCAGAATTTCTTTCAATTATTGCACCTAGATTTTTTTCAGTAATTTTCCTTAGGTAACTTTTCTATTAATTAGAATATTTATTCTCATTTCTTATCTTGATTCCATTTTAATGAAATGCTTTCGTTTGAATACTTTTTGCCTTGACTTCCTTGTGGCAGAACTTTGATTTAGGAAATATATCCCAGATAAGTCTTCAAGAAGCTTGACTGTAGTGAGAATAAGAAAGTAACATTTTATTTCTGACAAGCTCTTGCTTTGGATAAGATAGGGTAAACCGATCATTCTGTGATGTCTCATTCATTGAAGTTACATCTTGATTCATTTAGTTAAAGAAAAAGATCAGTTGACATTTGAATGGATCTCTTCAGCTAAGTGAAGTAATCACTAACTGTAAAAATTATAAATGTTATCAAAGCATTATAGTGCAGGTAGTTTAAAAACGAAACAAAAGTGCGCTCATCTTGTAGTGATTCCATCTGCTTGTAACCCCCTCCTAGTCAGTTATCTCCTAGACTTGTTCTGTCACTTCTATCAACTGTCTCCACATCCATAAGGAGCTGATCTGACTACCACACTCTCTATCTTCCTTCTCTTATTTTTCTCTATAGTACTGATTTATCATATGTATTTTACTTATTGTTTTCCCCAGTATAATTTTTGAATTTCATGAGGTCAGGAATTTTTGTCTTTTGTTACTGCAATTCTTTGGTTGTCGATGGTAGGCTTTACTGTCTATAGATAACAATATAGGCTTTGGATCTCTTGTACCACGTCCACTTCAAGGATTTTTAGGGTGTTTATATGCTTTTTTATATTACATATAGATAAAATTAAACTTTCATTAGATTGTTAAAGACACAGTAGGGACACTCTTTTTGGCAGATATTTTCAAGATACATCTTATTTAGTATTCCCTACTGACTTACTGTGTAATATGTTACAAATTTTTATCTTTCTTGAACTGCTGTTATTATTTGGAACCCACTGTTCATTGTTGTATCACAATTTGAAATATCTTCCATCTAACAAGCTTTGCCTTAAAGATTGAAGAAAATCATTTAAAAGTATAAGTATAATTGAAAACTCCCTTAGCCATTTGATTTTTTTTTAGCTACTGAAAGATTTTTATACTTGCTGGAGGATATTAGAAAAGTTATTTAACCTCTAAGCATCATTTTCCTTATGTGTAAGATGAAAGTGGTAATAGTATGGTATGTCATTTTGTTGTGTGTGTTGAGTGAGATGATGGATGTAAACATTTTGGGAAAGCATTTGGCACCTATTAAGTTCTCTCCACATTATTTGAACTATTGTTTAAGTGCCAGTTGATTAACCAATTCAATAGGCAGTACATTTCATTTCCTATCTCCATTTACTAACTTAGTAGTTGTACATATCAGTGGAAAATGATCAGCACTAAGGGAGAAAGAACACAAGTACATATTATTTGGACACTGAGATCACTAGTAGATAGCATTATTGCAGCATGAAAATTGGCACTGTTATAAGCACAGTGCCTGGCACATTATAGGCTCTCAGTAAATATTTGTTGAATGCAAAGAGAAATGAGTAAGTTAGAAATGTTAAGAATACTCATCTTTGAGTTGTTAAAATAGATTTGTGTTACAGAGATCTGTCACTTATTTAAATTTTAAGCTATGTATTCTAGTATATGTAGAAGTGCAATTAAAATTATTTAGGTACTCTAGAATATGCATTTGGTATTCTTTCATTCAACATTAACTGTTTCTTACATTTGAGAGACTGCTCTTGGATACAAGGACTGTCCTTTCCTGCCTGTATGCACATGCTGGCACATGTACACACACACACACACACACACACTCAGAAATACTTGTTTCTTCATTTGTAAGAAAAAAATAACTCTGAAGGTTTTGGCAGATTACTATAACAGACATTAATGTCTCTGCTCTCTTCTTGCTTTAGCTGCCAGCATTCTTCAGTGGAAAACTTTCTATATGCAGACCTTTAGTCATACTGCTCATCTCCTTCTGTTAAGCTCTTACAACCTGAAACTAAAATTTTTCCTAACCATAAATCTCATTTAAATCTCTTATAAACCTTCAATTCCTAAGCTTAATGTGCTATAAAATGGTTATGTAGGCAGAAATGCTGCTTTTTCAAATGCTTTCTGTGAAAAAAAGTAAGAGGACTTAGCTTTAATAAGTTTCTTGATATTTTGTGTTTATCTTTAAAATTCATGAGCTTCCTAAGTCATATCTGGAATCTTCACAGATGATTGCTATTACTACTGGAAGTGATATATTTATTTATAAATGGTTAACTTTATTTTATTAAAGGCTTATGAACTGTTTAATTAATGAAAATCTTAGATCTGGAGAAATGTAAAGTGATAACACGTTTATGGGACGATTTGGCATGTCTAGAAATTCAGCAAATATTTATGAGAGTATGGTATATATTTTTGGAAGACAAAGTATCTTGTAGTCTGAGCAGGTAACATTCCTTAATTAGAAATATCATAAAGTAGATACTGTTAAGAATTAGGAAGAGGGAAAGTCCCTGGATTCTTGGACTGTTAGACAGGAAGGTATTCAGTGACACAGCATGTTAAAGATCTGAAAGAAAGATAATACCATGTAAATATTTATAAGAAAGCAATTTTCTTTTTCAGACATAGTTGTTGCATATATTATTTTACTTACTGTTTCTGTCTGTGGCACATTAACGATAAGCTTGATTCAAAGTGGGTTTTTCTTTTAGTCACTGAGTAATTTGTGGGGTGGACTGGCAGGCTACCCATTAGACCATGTCCATTTTGGGGACTTTGAGAAACAGGGAAAAGGAGGCTGAAGAATTGTGCATAACAGTGGGAGGAAGTCGAGAAAAGGAAGTAAGTAAGAAGATTGGTGTTTGAGGTAACTTAGTTTCCTTTTACTTTAAATAAATTTCATAGATTTTCTACCAGTAAGCATGAATTTCTTTTATAATAAGTAAAAAGCTATTAGAAAAAGAAAGGATTGTTGACATTTCTAAATGAGGGAAGTTAAAGTAAAATGAAGACTTTGGCGGGGGGATAGGTGGGGAGCTTTTAAAATATTGGTAGCTTTGGAGAAAACAAATTTCTTATTGCAAGGTTAGTGAGTGAAATGCTAGTAAGGGGGCAGGAATAAGATTGTAGGCTTAAAGGGAGTAGGGTCAGGGGCATTTGTTTATGAGATATGTATTTTTTCTTTTTTTATAGTTAGACTTGGGGAGTAGGGGAAACTGTGGGGTAGAAGTTTTTCAGGCCTGTTATTAGTTATTAAAGTAATAATAGTTTTCTACCTATAATGTTTTATTGTCTATCTTAGAATTACATCCTTCATACTGGTTCAGGACCTTATCTTCCTACAGCATAGATCTGATCATGTAAAAACTTCCCCCAAAAGTTCACACTTAATAAATTTTGATGTGGTCACAATTTACGTATTCATTTTTGTCTTTCACTGTTCGCTTTCATTCTCTGTCTCTTTAACATAACCCATACTTCTTTTCCTTTTAAAAATCTTTTCTCTGCTCTCTGTGGATTCACGTTCTTTAGGGTCTAATAAAAAGTGACCTGTCAGTCTAATTAGAATTAGTCTCCCGTCCTACTTTATAGTGGTGATCTTTTATCTCTATAGTATCTGACACTTTGTAAGTACTGGTAAGTGGAGTTAAAGTAGATAGAGATGGAGTTGGGGCTATTGAAGAATTTTGATGAGGTGGGTTAAGGATGAATGTTGAATTATCTGGGCTGATGAGAATAATTAGAAGGTAAGAAATTGTTTAGAAAGGTAGTTTTTTGTTATGGTTAACAGTTTTTAAACCTGAGTATTAGCAGTTTTACCTCAACTAATGGCATATAATGACCCATCTGTTGCTTTAGTTCTCCTGGTTCTTTGCTAGAAGCCTGCAGCTTGAAGAGGGACCTATAATTAGTATTAGCATCCAGAAGTTACATTTATACTTTGACTCATATGAAAGATTTATTGTAGCATCTTCTGAAGCCTAATCAGTATTTGCCGAACTGTTGACAGTAACACCATAATTACTCACATTTTAAGGGGTTTATGTGATTAAAGATTGATGTTAGTGATATTTTAACTTAAATTTATTTTTTAAATTATGAAATTACAAAGATCTTTAAAATATATGATAATTAATAGCTGTAATAATAGTTACCATGTGAATTTAGAAATTCTTCTTAATATGTGATAGTTTGTTATATCCAAGAATGCCAGAAAGTTGTTGATTAACCAGTGGTTGAAATAATATTTTTTTCCTAATTTGAACAGTTAATATATGTCTTTATTTGATTTGTGTTTTATAATTTTACAGATCTGTGGGCCCTTTCCTTCCTGTTTTTAAACTTTATTTTGAGGTATAATTTATGTACTGTAAACTTCACTTGTTTTAAGTGAAAATTAGTGATTTTTAGTAGATTTATTGAGTTGTACAACTATTACCACCACAATCCGGTTTTGGAACATTTCCATTATCCCAATATGATGCCTCTTTCCAGTTTATGGTAATTCCCAGCCCAGCCCCAAGCGATGGCAAATCTACTTTCTGTCTCAGTTTTCTTGAGGATCTGATGTCTGATACTTAGTACTAATTTAAGTCCATTTGTTAACCTTCTTTGGGAGAGTATAAGGCTTCCTGCATTAGAGATTTCAGTTGGATGGGGCCAGTAGATAGATGTCCCAGGTTGAGATTGTTTGTGCTAATCCCACTGACAGTATCCTTTCTTACCCTTAGTCCTAGCTCAATTGTCTGAAAGTAACACTTTTTTTGTCAGTTGCACTTTTTAAATTTATGCTGGAGTGTTTTAGAAGGCATTCAAAGTGACTTAAAATAAGAGTAATAAACTGATAAGTGCTTCTTTCAATGTTTAGTTTTGTTGATTTTTTTAAAAAAATTAATGTGTTGAATTCAACCACTTTAGTATCCAGTTCAATAGTTTTTAGTATATTCAGTTACACAGCCATCATGACAAACTTTAGAACCTTTTCATTACCCCAAAAAGAAACCCCATTCCTCCCTGACACCCCCAGGCCATACTAACTGTCCATAACCTATTCTGGAGATTTCACATAAATGAAGTCATACAATCTATAGTCTTCTGTGACTGTCTTCTTTCATACAGCGTAATGTTTTTGAGGTTCATGCATGTTGTAGCGTGTATCAGTACTTCATTCTTTTTATTACTGAATAATGTTGCTTGTATATATGGATATGCCACATTTTGCTTATCCACTCATCAGTTGATGGACATCTGGGTTGTTTCCACTTTGGGGCTATTATGAATAATGAATGTTCAGATAAAAGTAGTCTTGAATTTTTTTCTTTTAATTGAGGGATAATTTATATATAATACAAAACTCAAAAATATGCACATCTCAGTGAGCTTTTACCTAAGTATCACTCTCCAGATGAAGATAGATTGATAGATAAAACATTCCCATAGGCCTAGAATTTTTGCTTGAAACTCTTCCTAATCATACCTTTCTCCAGATTACCATTATTCAGACTTCTGTTAACTATAGATTGGACTTGCCTGTCCTCAAACTTCATATTAATAGAATCACATGCTGTGTGATATAGTCTGCCTTCTTTCTCAACATGTTTTTGAGATCTATATTATTGCTTGATTCCATAGGTTGGTTTTATTTTTTTAAGTTGTTGTATAGTATTTCATTGTACAACAATTTATTTATACATTCACTTGTATTATTATGGACTTAAGCACTTACTTCTTTTGGATATATAAGGGTGGAATTGCTAGGCTGTAAGACAGGTGCGTGTCAGATACTTAATCATTGTACCGTTTTATACATCCACCAGCAGTGTGAGTTCCATTTTTTTAATATCTTCACCAGTGCTTTGCACATATTGTTTTGGGTTAGGACTGTCTTGTCCAGTTGTACTGATTCTTTTGTATTTTGATTGCATATATTTGCTAATTTTTGTTTTGGAGTGATTAACTCTTCCTCAGATGTTGCAGATTTTTTTCATCATTATTTATACTGATGGAGGGAGCTTAAAAAGTTTTACTTTTTATCTCTTTGACACTAAAACTATTTCATGGCTTTCATCTTTTGATATCATGCTTAGGTTTTTCCCACCAAGATGTTAAAAAATATTTACCTTGGTTTCCTTCAAGTACTCTTCTGATTTTTTGTTTGTTTTGTTTTATTTAAACCTTAAGAAGTTAGAAATTGGTAAAGGTCCTTTGTTAATGTAACATTTATGTAGTACCTTTTGTGCTATAGGAAGATACAGTGAGGGGCATATGTTCACTTTTAACTCACATATAGCTAATTATGTGTCCAGCCAACAAAAACAGTGGTGCTTTGTGTGGTTTTCATTGTTTAAAAGTGACTCCTAAACATAAACCAACAATTTCACTTGGGGTTCCAATTATAGAAAGCAGTCTTTTTTAACTCAGAAGGAAAGGCTTAGTTTTGGGAACTTCAAGAGAATGTTGTATATATATATAAAAACAACGTGCTGTATTTTATGAGTGATTAAAGGAACTAAAGTAATTTGACAAAATTGGTTTATGTCCTACTGACTTTAGAATATACTTTCTGAGAAAGATGAGATTCTCTTGTGTATGGGTTTGTAAACAACGTAACATTTAGTGTGTCTTGATATTTGCTCAAATATTTTCTGTATATATTCCTTGGAGCTAGCCTGTGAAGTAGATTTTGTTATACTAATTTTGTAACTTTGATCTGCTGAATCAATTTGCTCAAAAGTTAAAAAATGTAGGGACTGACATCCCCTATATTTATTAACTGATTCTAGCAGTTCATTCCAGGAGTTCATAATTTGATGCAGGATATAAGATATATACTGTAATACTAATGTCCTAAAACATGCCATAGTAGTGGCCTTTGTGGGCTTATCAGTCTACCCCTAAAATATAATACACTTTTTTGTCCTGCACTGCCCCTAGGTGATTACAGCTACTTCCAAGGCACTTTTTTTGTTGTTGATTCATTTATTCTTTTAATAAATATTTGAATATTTTAAATGCCGAACATAAGAGGAACTGGGTATACAAACAATAAAGTCCCTACTCCCAGTGGAGCTTGAAGTCTAATAGGAGAGGCAGATATAAAGCCACTCTATGGATATAATAATTGTAAATATGTAATAAGTATTATGAAATAAAAAACCTTGGCGCTTATGAGAGTAATAGGGAGCCCATAGTGATCAATGAGGAAATGCTTCTTTAAGGGAATGTTTCAGCTGAGATAAAGAATGTGAAGTTATGGACCAATTAACTCTGGTGAAGCATTAGAGAGAAGAGTGTTGTAGGTAGAAAGTCACAGCATGTACACAGACTCTGAAATGGGGTAATATGTTTGTTGTTGAAAGAACCTAAAGAAGGCTGCTAAGGTGGGGCAGTGGGGGATGAGAAGGTTTCTTTCAATGAGGCTGAAGAAATGAGCAGGGATAAGATAATACGTGGCCTTTTAGGCTTAGGAAATAGAGTAGAAAATTGTTAAAAGGTTTGTTTAAAGGGGATTAGTTTAGAATTTTGAAGATCATTGACTACGAGATGGATAATGGTTGGCGGGGGTGGATAATCTTCACTTGGACTAGGTTGGTGTTAATGGGAATGGAGAAAAAGGATATATTAATTATACAAGCATTTTGGATATAGAATTGACAGGGCCTGATGTATTGAATTGGGATAAAGAAAATTGAAGTATTAAAGATGAGATTCAGTTTTCAGACGTGAATAACTTTGAGGGTAGTGATGACAGGGTTTGGGAGAGATGATACAAGGAAGCCGAAACACAGCTTTTAGGGAAAAAGATGATTTGGACATAATTTGAGAATCCTGTGAGCTAACGAAGGTAGGGATGTTGAATAGGTCTGTTACAGTGATCTGGACTGGAAATAACATATTTGACATATTGATAGAATTTAAAGATAGGCGTTGGATGAATTCAGCTGGAGAGTAGAAAAGATAGTCTAAGTCCTGGCACCAGGTTCTAACATTTGTAGATAGAATGAGAAATGAGCCAAGGAGCATGAGAAGGTACCAGGAAAAGTGGTGTATGAATTACATAGGTGTTTCAAGAAAGTGATAGTGGTTAACTGTTCAGATCTATTTAGAGTACTGGAAAGTGTAAATTCCTCCCCTTCATCTACCTAACTGTTTCTGTTCATATCTTAAATTTAAGCTTTACTTCTGGGTTAGGAGTTGTACTTTTGGTTTTTCCATAGTGTCTTCTACTTCCATTTACCTTTATTATCTTGTTTTCCTTCTCTGTTAAGTTTCCATGAGGTCATTGGAGCTTCATTTTCTTGTTCAACCCTGTATTCTCAGCTTGAGGCATACTGTCTTATACCAAGAACACCTAAATAAATAATTTGTAGAGTGACTGAATGAATGAAGTATCACTCTGGGTCTAATGTGGAAGACATTTTTTATATCCAAAGGGAAATTTTTCTGTTTGTAGAATGAATGAAAAGTCTGTAAAGAGGAAACTTTAAAAAAAAATCACTATTGTCCATGTGAACATGTGTGGAAAAATACTAAAGCTTGGACTGAAAGGAGATGACATTATACCTGGTGGTTATATCAGAGGAGAGGGAATGAAACTGAGAAAACATACAAGAAGGGATTTCAGTTCTTTTTAAAAAATCAAAAGCAAATATGACATTTAGGAATTAGTAAGTAACTCTTTTGTACTGTTAATGAAACTAACCCATGATCATAGCATAAAATTTGGAAAACAGAAAATATATAGACTAGCTCCTCTATTAATCCCATCACCCCAGATATAACTTACTGGCATTTTTGGTGTATTTCATTCTTTTCTGTATATGTTGCATTGCATATTCATATAAATATACTTCCTAAATGATCATGATATAGTTTGTATCCTACTTTTACTGTATGTTCAAAGCTGTTCATTGTTAATATTCTATTGAACTGTAACGTGCATGCAGAAAAGTGATCATGAGGGTATAGCTGATTAATTTTCACAAACTATACACTTTTATAAAATAGCCATATAAAGAAATAAAGCATTATTAGCACTTTGGGAACCACCCCTCAGGCTATTAAGTTTTACTGATTTAGTTTTTGTCTAGCTACTTAATAGAACGTCTCTATGGAGAAATTATTACTCAAGTGGGAAAATAGGTTATCACAGAAGTCAGTGTTTTTAAACTGCTGCCACCTGTGTAGGTTAAGGATGCCACCTGGGATAAATGGAAAATGCAGTGGTATCAGGCAAATACAAACATCTGAAAGTTTTAGGAGTTCGGTTACTGAATTTTTTTGAGTTCCTTATACATGAGTGATAAAAAGTAAGGCTGGGACCAACTTGTGGAGGAGAGCCTTTTGTACTAGACAAGTCATGAAATAGAGTACTGTGAATATTTACTTTAAGAAATTTAAAATGTTTTTGTTTGTTTGTAGGCACACAAGTCTCTGAATTTTGTTTCAACACTGCTTCAGATTACTATGTCGGAACAACTGGATTTACCTGTGAGACAGGCAGGCAAGTTTTCTGAATTATCTTGTTTGATGTATGTAAATAATATTGTTTAAAAGGTTCACAGTTGAATAGCAGAAGTATCTTTAAAGGCCCTTCAGTGATTCTCCTTCCTAAACATTGGTTTGCCCTCATGTGTTTACTACAAGCTGCTGCAAGTGCCTTGACATTTGGTGGCAGGGTTTAAAGGAATGTGATATTTCATTGAATTGAAAAAGAAGCTGGAAAGAATTTGAGGGGGTTTATTAAAAGATTCTCACTATCCCCTATTTCCTTCCATGATGGATGATTCTAAGATAGAAACCTTTTTTAATGCAATTGTTCCTTATTGCTATTTGCTATTACTGTTTTGTTTTAACTATTTAAAAGGTACTATTTCTGACTCGTGGACATAGAAAACAAACTGGTTACCAAAGGGGAAAGGAGAGGGAGGGATAAATTAGAGTTTTGAGATTAACAGATACACATTATTATATATAAAATAGATAAACAACAAAGACCTACTGTATAGCACAGAAAACTATTCAGTTTCATGTAATAGCTATAATGGAAAAGAATCTGAAAATAGAAAAATAAAAGGCACCATTTCTTAGTTCCAGTTTTAATAAGATATTGAGTATCAAATGAAATCTATGAACATGTGGCATACTACTTCTGATATTATCTGTTAGTCTGAAGAATAATGTAATTCACATCTTTAATGTCTTGTTACTTAATTTATTAGCAGTAGGAAATATAAAGTGCCAATAACTTCACTATTCTAGAAACGCCAGTTGTATTCTGGGGTTGTTTCTTCCTGTACTTTTTCCCTATACCAATTTTGTTAAAAATTTTTTTCCCTTGCTTTCTTTATTTAATGTATAATAATCATTTTCCTTTACATAGTGTTAGTCTTAAAATGTATATTTTAATGGCTCAATAATTAACCATAATGTGCCAGTGAACCATTTCTCAGTTTAATCTCAGGTCTGTTTGATTAACTATTGTATTCCCAGTGCCTAAAGTATTGCCTGACACACTGAAGATACTCAGTAAATGAATAAATGAATATAAGTTGCTTATGATTTTTTTAATTGGTATATAAGTAGCATGAAAATGGAACATTTTTTTGTGCCCATAAAATTCAGTAATTTCACTGGACCCTGGTCAGCAGTAAATCTTTAAAAAAATTTTCTCATTAAATAGGATAAGGTTATTGTGATTATCTTAACTATCATTTCTTTTAACTAATGAAGTTGACATTTTCCCATTTATTTTTTTTAGATAAGAATTTTTGCCTTTAAATCTCGAATTTTTACTAAAATGTTGAAAGTGTTTGGCTTTTATGAGGGATCCTTAACACGTTAGAGACTTGATTATGTGTATTAGTAAAATTAAATTCCACTAGAAAGTTGTTTATTAGTATGTACAAAAACCAGAAGCAGCCAAACTATGGAATTGGTCTAGATTTTAAAAATACAATCATTACTTTAAAAATTACATTCTTGTAATAGTAGAATGATACTCTGTAGTGCATAGCGTATGGTGGTTTCATCTGCTAGAGTTTGAAAGATTCGTTCGGTCTTTGTAGCAGAGTTCAAGCATTCTGGATGGAGTAGACTGAATCATGAGATTCTTGCAGTGCACTTCTCACTTATTTATGTGTTTTGTTGGACCAAATAATTTTTAAAATACTGAATCAAAATTGTATAAAGTATATATAGCCAATTCCTTTGTGCATTATGATAGAAATACTCAGAGGCTGTATCTGGAAGACATAGGGGCTGTATCAAGTCTTAATTTATCTTCGTTCTGTTTTGGAGCTAAAGAATAAAATGGTATTAATTTGAAATAAGTCAGTTCCACATACTGAGTCAGTGTTCTTTACTGTAGATGTGGTTTATCTTAAAGCTTTTGTTGAAGGTTATTTTAATCTGTAGTTACAATTTTTTTGAAATGCTATAAGATGGGGTATTTTAATTTCCAAGATAAAGCAAAATAGAATATAAGAATCGTAATTATATCAGTTACTCTTATTTGAATAGATACAGGACTCCAGGTAAGAGTTAATTACTAATCAGAGAAGAGTCAATGTTTTGCAGAATTTAGGAATTAGTTAATTTTGAATAATTTCCCTTTCCTGTACACCCTGTACATCTGTGATTGAGGAATCTCATTTGGGTGGAGAAGGCTGGGTAAAAAGCATTGTTAGCAAGTTAGTTCAGTCAGAGTTAATTAGTGATGTACAGGATGGCAGTATGAGGACTGAAAGAAAATAGTAATCTTTAATTTCTGAACACAGCTAATTCTGCCATAAAGTAACATGAATTTAAAGTGGTGTGATTGTGGTGTATGATTGAAAGGCTTAGATTTATAGTCTAGACTGTAGTTTTTCTGTGATAAAAAGGACAGCCATTATGTGTCTTGGTCACTCTGCTGTGACAGAATACTGTAGACTTTATGGCTTACACACAGCAGGAGGCTGGGAGTCTAAGGTGGAGGCTTTGGGAATTTCACAGAACCTTGTGTGGTAGAGGGGAGGACGTTCTCCGGGGTGTCTCGTACACGGGCGTTAATCCCATTCATGAGGACAGAGCCCTCATTACCTGATCACCTACCAGAGGCCTCATCCCTGCATCACATTGGGGGTTAGGGTTTCAGTATGAATTTGGGGGGCCACAAACATTCAGCCTACATAGCAGGGTTATTAATTAGAGAAACTATCAGTATGTGTATGTGGTTTTGTTTTTAGAGGCTTCATTTAGAAAATGGATTTGGTAAAATTAAATTGCTTTCCTATGGAAAACAGATGAAAAATATTATGTATAAATGGGATATAAAATGGGATGTAAAAAGTTTTGTTCATAGTGTGTTTACTTGCAGGATCTCTTAGGCTATACATTTAATAACTTTGTGAGTGATTATTGTAGCTGAGCATTAAATTTGTTTTGATTATAAACTTTTAAAATAATAGAATGCAGTATTTTGATTTTCAAAAGAATAATTTTACTAGCAATGGCTGGTCTGAAAGAAATATATTGAAGTGTGGACACAGGGATATTCACAGTTCTTTCACAGTAAATACACTTTTGTCAAACTGATCTATATTTTAGGTGTTATCTATTTGAAAAATATGATAACACAGTATTGGCCTGATCGGGAAACAGCACCAGGGGACATATCCCCTTATACTATTCCAGAAGAAGATAGACATTGTATTCGAGAAAATATTGTAGAAGCCATTATCCACTCTCCTGAGCTCATCAGGTATGTATATATTTTAAACTTAACTATTGTTGCAGGTATGTAATTTGCATGGTTTGGGAGGTGTAGAAGGAGGTATTTTCGAAACATAAAAACCTGTCATTTTTGTAGCAGAAAACTTAATAAATGCTGTTACAGGAGAATTCTTTTGTTTTCTTACTGCAATTTAATTTTACATTATAAAACCAAAAACTTTAAACTTCATGTAAAAGCTTGTGAAACATATTTTGAGCAGATGAAAGGAGGTATAGAAAGTTATAGAATGCTGTCATATACTTTATAGTGGATGGTCTTTTTTGGGGGTGGGGTGAGAGGGTAATTAGGTTTGTTTATTTGTTTTTAGAAGAGGTACTGGGAATTGAACCCAGGACCTCATGCATGCTAAGCGTGTGCTCTACCACTTGAGCTATACCCTCCCCCTTGTATGGCCTTTTGATATTTGAAAGTTCTTGTTTTTTACATGATTTTATAGAATTTTTAATGAGAATAGTTGAAGTTCTAAGTGGAACTTCTCAGTTGGTGATAGGTGTGAAAAATAAAATTACCTTCATTTGTAACATTTGTTGGGTTTCTTTTAAATTGGTAGTGACAGTTTTTGCTCAGTGACCTGTTTTTTCTAAACAACCTTTTTCTTTGTGTGAATTAGCAAAACTTTATCTAGGTAACATTTCTTCCTCCTTATTGTTTATTTTTGAATTTCAGGGTACAGCTTACTACGTGCATTCATCATATCATCAAACATGATTATCCAAGTCGCTGGACTGCCATTGTGGACAAAATTGGCTTTTATCTTCAGTCTGATAACAGTGCATGTTGGCTAGGCATTCTTCTTTGCCTCTATCAGCTTGTGAAAAATTATGAGTAAGTGTCCCTCTCAATTCCTGTAGAGTTTTAAGAAGTGGAAAAAGCTTGGGAAATTTAAGCTAATTGGTTTGAACATCTTATATATATTAAAATTAGTGAATTACATGTTGATTTTAATTGTATTTTCTTTTGAAATAGTATTCTTCTGATTCTGCAGTCTTTTCTGTTGATTCAACTATGAAACTCCTTGTGCCCTTTTTCCTTAAACATTATTTGTTTCCCTATTCAAAACCCAGGTTATCTCTAGCTCCTCAATATGGGCTCCTAAGTTTGTGCTTGAAAAGGCCTAAAGATAAGCTTCCCCCCCCCCGAATACATTGAACATTAGAGTTATTATTTCTGACTTTCTGTGATTTTTATCTTAATTTGGGTTCTTGATAAGTTTCAAGAACCTACTTAGAATTCTTTAAGAAGAATATGGGGATTTCAATGATCAGTTTTAATCATTGTGTTTGAAGGATTCATAGTCACCTGCTTCTGTGTTTGCATATTTGAGTAAATTATAGTTCACGTAAGTAGTATTGGTAAGAAAGATTTAGGGATCATTTTAGACCTGGGTTTAGGGACCAGAAAAAAATCGAACCTTGAAAGTTGAGGTATAGTACTAAAAGTAGTAAGCCAGATGTTGCAGAGATTTTCTCTTAAGTATATGGTGAACGTGGTGAAATTGGTAGGCACTTGAAAGTTTTGATAGAAAATTATGAGGAAGGAACATTTACACCATGATGGTGACTTTATTTCCAGTTCTAACAGCTACACAGATGCCATTGTGAGCCCTCTAATTCTGGGACTTGTAGTTAGCCTCCGACACCCTTTTTGGGTCCTAACTCAAAGTGGCTGATGAACTGCTGCTTTTGTTCTGAGCAGGAGAGAAATATACCATTTACAGCACTGGTACTGGTGTTTTCTTGTGTTCCCACCAGCTACCCATCTTCCTGCTAAGGAATGTTCCAGCTGTTGCTCCAACCTCTGTCAGAGTGCCAGTTGTTGTAGTTCTGGTAAGTGAGTGACCAAAATGAGAGAGAATAATGGTAATAAGCTGTCATTGTCATCGAGGAGGTTCAAGTCTCTCCTGTCCTATAATCTTAGCAGGAGAGAGTGTGACAGGCATTTTTTTTAAATGGGAGACATAGGAGGCTGCTACAGTATTGGAATTCCAGTTCATTTTCAGCCAGTGTTTGATTGTGGAGCACAAGGTTTTCACAAGGGATCTGTGTGGACTGAAACATTTCTAAGAAAATTCATGGAGAAATTGAAAGTTGTGGTGGCCTTCAGGAGCATAGATCCTCAGGAAATGCTTGTCAGTTGAAGGAGCATAGAAGGAACATTTGAAGAGGAAGGCATGTCACACCACACAGAGCAGTATGAACAAAGTAAGAAAGGTACAGAGGTAGAAATGATACACTGTTCGTAGTGGGTAGTGAGGAGACCACTAAATGGCATGGATAACTTTTGTTGAGAGATTGGGATCATTTTGGATTGGTAAGTTGGGATCGTGTTAAAAAGAGAATTTTGAATGCCACGATGGGGAATTTGCATATGATCTTTCAGATACTGATGAAGCATTGACTTTTTTTTAAATGGAAAAGCGATGGGCTAGTATTTGAGAATTTCCTATGAGCATGGTTCACCAGATTGACAAACTGTCTTGTGGTAGTACGCTTTTAAAGTGTCACATTTTCATGCTTTCAGAAACTTGCAGGTCTTATGGAATAGTATTTGTTTTCTTCCATAAATTACTTTCATACCCATTAGTCTGGATTAGCAACTAGTAACCACTCAACTTCCAGTCCACTACTCAGTGTAGAGAAGGAGGTAGGAAAGAAGAATGTCCAACATGGAATGGGCATTCAAACCCTCTTAATGTGGGTAATCACCTGGGTTGGATAACAGAGAGAGGTGCATAGTATCATATAGTTCTCACTTTATTGTTAAAAGGAAGTTTTGTCAATAATTAATATACTTTGTCTAATCAGGTTGGAAGTACAAATGGCTTCCTTTTGTAAATTGTTTTTGTTTTATTGACTGAAAGAAATGTACAGATAACCTTTCAAAATGTATGCTAGGTGTAATTTCTCAGTACACTAAAATAATATTTAAAACAATCTGTCAGTTAATTGTTTAATAATATTAATCATTATTAGTGTGAACATTTCTCTTGGTGTTTTTTATTCTTAGAAGTTTACTCTGGTTCTCATTTCAGCCAGTAAGAAAAAAGAATCAAGCCTTTTAAGAGCGTACTTTAACCTTTTAAAAGTGTTCTCAGATATTCAATTTTTGACATTTTCTCCCTTCAGAAAAGCTACCAGTAGATAAAACTGGAGGCTGGTAGGGAAAACCAATTATTTTAAAATTAAAAACAAACAAACAATAGACCTTTTAACATTACTGTTAAAATGCTCTGGAATCTATATGGGGGAGTGTCTCAGTTAGTCAGCAATTCTTTACCCATATCCTTGGAGCAAAATGTGATTCAGAATTCAGGATTTTTCTGAAAAGGTAATCAGAAGGTTCACATAATACATGTTGTGTAACACTCATATTGAAATGTACCGTACCAGTACCCAGAGGTCAAACACATTATTATATCTGCTATAAAATATGTGAATATTCACTCCAAAATGGGATAAATAGAGATCATAAATAGCCTGTTGAGATCAGGTTTTGTTGCCAAAAAGGTTACAAAAAAACTGATTTATACTGCTTTTCGAAGTAGAATATCTGCTTTATAGATGCCACTTCTGCCTTAATGCTCTTGATAAGTAATTTATTTAACGATGATAATATATAATCTGTTTCATATTGATAAGCTGCTAATGTTTAAAAGCCATATTATTGTAGTTTCTCAGTTGTATCACTATTCATAGTTAGAGCATAGTGAAGTGGTTAACAGGGCAGATCCTGAAGCCGCTGAGGTTCATACCTAGACGTATACACTGGGAAAGATACTTAACTTCTCTGTGCTTCAGTTTCCTCTGCTACAGGGGTGAGGATACTAATGGGACCTTAAAGAGTATTTACCTCATAATAAATGCTCAGTAAACTTAAGATATTGTTATTATTTGAGGTTTTTCTCAAGTTGCTTTTGCTTGTGGTTTGATTCCATAGGTTTTTCTTTTTCTTTCTAGGAGTATAAAGTTGCTTAGGAAGTATTTGCTTATATTTGTATGAACAGACAAATAGTTTAAGTTTATATGTCATAAATATGTAAGTAAAATTGTGAGTAAATTCTCACAGAATTAGTTTGTATTCCTACCCAAAGGTATAAGAAACCAGAGGAACGGAGTCCATTGGTAGCGGCAATGCAGCATTTCCTGCCAGTTCTGAAGGACCGATTTATTCAGCTTCTTTCTGATCAATCTGATCAGTCTGTCCTCATCCAGAAACAGATTTTCAAGATCTTCTATGCCCTTGTTCAGGTAATTTTATAAAGTAGTTTTTACATAAAAAGTCAGCCTATCATTTGCCACCTTGAACAATGATAAAGAATTTCAGCATCTGAATAATTTCATTTGAAAAACTAAATTAAGTGAATGATTTGCTAATTAGATATAAATTGCGAAAATTATAAATACATTAAAAGTCTAACCAAGCACACTTTCCCGAATACAGAAACAACTCTAATAAACCTTAAATTATAAATAAATGGTTAATCTTAAATTCTCTTAAACTATCCAACACTGTTTACAAAATTAGTAAAAAATTTTTATCTTTCAACCTTAAGAGTTCACGAGTCTGAAAATCAGTTACTCAATTAGAGTTTACATCGTACATTTGCTCTGATATGCCAAATATACAGAGATTGTCCCAATTATTACAAAACCTATTCCTGAGCTTAACACAAAAATAACTAACACTGTGACTTGACTGGTACACAGTAATGGGCTTTATTATCTTTGTACCTTGTTTTAAATCTTCTTGGGATAAAAGATCCCACTAAGGAAATTGTTGTATCTATATTTGCAGTGGACTGTAATTACTTATGAAACAGAGTTTTTGACTAAGATTAAAATTCTGGTTCTTTTTGTGCCTTATAAGGCATAAAAATATTCATCTCTTCTACGAGGACTTTGGTTCATTTCATATTATTACTTATTTTTTAAAATCTCATTTAAAATAGACCTGTGACTTTACTTCCACTAAAATTATTATAACTGACTCACTCCACTGTTTGGTTGGATTTTTCATGTCTTTGCTAGATCTTTAAAGATAATCTAATATCTCCCTAATGGCTCTTTCTTATTTAATTATTTAAAAGTGATTTGGATAGACAGTATCTATACTGTTAGCCTTTTTTCCCCTGGTAGAATCACAACTTTTAGATTATAAAAATAAGTTTTTTATTAATTGTTCTACGGCATAGGACCCACTTAATTTTTTGAGGCTAGCATATCCTGAATTCAAATATAGTCCTGTCTCATTTGTGAAAATAGAGGTCCTAAAATCCTAAGTAGTATATTAATTTTATGAGCCTGCTTTTAAGAAAAACTCTAAGAATACTAGAATAGAAATTTCCTTATCTTGATAAAAGATGTTCCCTAGAAATCCACATTAAATACCATACCTAATGGTAAAAATAAGATACATTTCCAGTAATTTGGGAATAAGACAAGGATGCCTACTGCCTTTGCCACAGTTTACATTGTAGATAACAAACCATATCAGCCAGATGAGAAATTTGCTTATGTACTAGAAACAGGAAATGCGAGTTGAATGAAGTACTTTTTGTAGATTTTGTGAAGACTAAAAGAAAGTTGGATTTTCTTTTGTAAGGGTCTAAAAATAATTGACTCTTGATTTTAATTTAGTATACACTACCACTGGAGCTGATAAACCAACAGAACCTGACAGAATGGATAGAAATTTTAAAGACTGTTGTGAACAGGGATGTACCTAATGTAAGTCTCTGTGTGTTCTCTTGTATCATTAAACATAAATATTTAGTTACCTTTTGAGAATTTTAACTGACATTTGTTTACTATTACATTCTTTATGAACTTATAATTTGTGATGCAGATTTTTTAAAGAGAAAACCTTTCATGTGTTTACATATGTGCATATACTAAGTGAAAAATTGTAAAGGGTTATTTCTTACGTTATTTAAGTGCTTGTATCTTTGTTTATTCCATCGTAATTCTCTTTTCTTCAGTTTTTAATTTAGTTCATAACATGTATCACCTGACACAACTTTTTTTCTTGTGATGAGAACTTTTAAGATCTCTACTCACTTAGCAACCTTCAGATAAATAATACAGTATTGTTAACTACAGTCACCATGTTGTACATTACATTCTCAGAACTTTTTTATCTAACTGGAAGTTTGTACCTTTTGACCATCTCCTGAAATTTACTGTGGTAATCATTTCACAGTATATACAGACATTAAATCATGTTGTACACCCTAAACTAATGCAATGTTATATATCAATTATATCTCAAAAAGAAACAAAGATTCGATAAAAAAAATTAAAGAAACAAAGAGCCCATAGCTAGATTTTAGCCTGCTAATTTGGTAGGCACACATGAATAGGGGAAGAATTTGATTTACAGGTTGGTCAAACTTTGTAGTTAGTAATGTTATTTGCTTTTTAAATAACAACTTTAAAGAGATATAACTCACATACTATAGCATTCACCATTTCAAAGTGTACAATTCAGTGGTCTTTAGTATATACAGAATTGTCTCTATTTTTTCCACATTAATGACAATTCGTAAAATAACTACAATTTTTCAATATAACCTAGTTTTCTAGAGAGGTAGGGAATTTACAAGTCCTGAATACCTAGTGTGTTTTAAGTTCTTTTACATACCTTACTTATTTAATCTTCAAAAAACATCCCTCTGAATTTATTTTAAACAGAGACATGGGAAGGTTATGTAATTTATCCAACATAACTTTATTAGTGGATAAGTGAGACCAACTTACTGTTTTGTAGTTTATTGCTCAAACTTTTATCTTAAAGAAAATACAGAAGAAATAAATAGGACATCTCCCATTGCGTAGGAAACTAATTTGGTTGGTTATTTTCTGTACATATTTAACTTAAAGTTATATTTTATATTTTTTTCTTATAATTTATAATAATAAGGATGCATATATAAGTAAACATTTTGGTGAGTTATGACAGTCATAGGCATCCATGTAATGATCACCTAGAATGTTTGCTCATGACTGGGTCTAGTCATTCCTACCATCAGCACCATTCTGATTCCTAGCACCATGGATTAATTTTACCTTTTCTAGAACCTAATATAAAGGTAATTTTTATAATTTTTTGTATCTGCCATCTTTTGTTTAATATACTTTATGGTATATTCATGTTGTGTTATGATAGTTTGTTCCTTTTTATTGCCAAGTAGTATTCCATTGTATGGATGTCCTACAGTTTATTTACAAGTTAATAGACATCTGGGTGGTTTCAGGATTTTAGTATTACAAATAAGGCTGCTATGAATGTTCTTACATTAGTCTTTTTGTGGTCTTGTCCTTTGCAACTAAGTAGTGAAGCAGTGAAAGTCCCCTTTATATTTAAATAAGGCTTTGTACTTTTCCGAAATCTAGCCTTTTATTATGAAAGGCCGACATTGGAGGAGCTTTAATGTTTTTGTGAATCTGTCTCACCTCATGCTGTTCTTTTAGATTATATCATCTCTTACTATCATTAAATAAATGTCTCTTTAAAGGCAACACTTCAAGTTGAAGAAGATGATAGACCTGAATTACCATGGTGGAAATGTAAGAAGTGGGCTTTACATATCTTAGCAAGGCTTTTTGAAAGGTAAATTCTTTTCAGTATAGGATGATTTAAGTTTATTTTTTCAAGCATTTGGTTTCATAAGTGCTAATATAAAGCATTATAAAGACATAATGGGTATGTTAATGTTCTTTTAGATATGGAAGTCCTGGCAATGTTTCCAAGGAGTATAATGAATTTGCTGAAGTATTTCTGAAGGCGTTTGCTGTTGGTGTCCAACAGGTAAGATTAAGATAATTTTTCCAAGTAGAAACATGGCATTACTGGTTAATTTGTCTTTCTTACTTCTAGCTTCTTTGGCATCAAAAGACTGTATGTAACAGTCTTTAACATTTTGAACCCTGCAGTAATTCTCAAGTGCTTTTGGTCTCAGGACCTCCTTATGCTCTTAAATTATTGAGAATCCTGACAAGTTTCCATTTGTGGGTTATAATTAGTGATATTTACCATATTAAAAATTGAAGCAAAATTTAATGGTATTAATTTATTTTAAAATAATAATAAACCTATTATATATTAACAGAATAAGTGGTTTTTAATTTTGGGGGGGATGGTAGTTAGGTATGTATGTTATGTATGTATGTATGTATTTTTAACAGAGGTGCCACTGATTCAACCCATAGTAACATTAGCATTATTATGAAAATAGTTTTGACCTGTCACACCCTCTGAGACTACATTTTGACAGTTGCTATTCTGAAATACCAAGGGAAATTAGACCTGTTGGCAGACATTTAAATAAGTAGGTTAATGGTTTGGGTAAAATTTTCCTAGAAGTTGATTTTAACGATAAAGTGCTGTCTCAGCATGTTGTGGAATGTTCAATAAGTAGCATATGGTTTTCTTTTCTTTTTATACTTAATCAGAAGCTAGTCCTTTGACACACAATATTACTTCAATTTGTTTGTTTAAATACCTTGGGAATAAATACGGTTCTCTGATACATAATTTCTTGAAAGGACATGGTTGTGAATTTTATGGCGATAACCTGGGTAATTGTCATATATTTTTGCTGGCTTGTAAGTGGTTAAACTTACTATTTGAACTTTGGTTTTTGATCAGAAATTTTTTTTCAAAGGTTTTATTGAAGGTGTTATATCAGTACAAGGAGAAGCAATATATGGCTCCTCGAGTTTTACAACAAACCTTAAACTACATTAATCAAGGAGTTTCTCATGCTCTCACCTGGAAGAATCTGAAGCCTCATATACAAGTAATAGATAATTTTCTATCTGAACTGTTTTTCTAGAAAATGTAATAGAAATAACATTAATTAGCAAGAAGGTTGGAAAGAATTCATTTTTTGTTGAATTGTGTTACTCGGTCTAGTTTCGATAATTGTTTTGAGTATAATAGAAAAATGATGCAACACCTTGACAAACATTAGAAAAGGTATTTTGTGAGCAGTCAGATTATCTTTTAATCTGAAACTCTTATGTTTAAACTTGCCTTTAAGTTCTGACTGTTGGACCATGATTAGTTAACATTTTAGTCATGTAATTTGGAGTATTTCACCAGATTAATTTCAGGGATAATAGACTTACGTATAATTTCTATGAGTAGTTTATTTGCTTTATTTGGAACGGTAGGATTTGATGGACTAAAATTTCATATTATATTTTTTTGAATATTTAATTGCTACCTATGTGCACATGTGTTATTTTATAATTACGTGTTGCAGAGGGTAAGAATGTGTTTATGCTGATAGTTGATCTGAAAATGCATTAAATGCTTTACTAAAGTTTGATATTAAGCTTTAAAACACATTTAACTCTATAACACATAAAACCGCATAATGAATTACTTTTGTTTTAGCACTTTTAACAGAAATTTGAAGGTTTAAATTTGAAGACTCACTTAAGGTTGTTACTTTCTTAATTTTTAAATTCCAGGGCATTATCCAAGATGTTATTTTCCCATTGATGTGCTACACAGATGCTGATGAGGAACTTTGGCAAGAAGACCCTTATGAATATATACGCATGAAGTTTGGTAAAGAATTTTCACTCTTTTAGAAACAAGTATATAGGTAGTTAAGGTTGTGATAGTAAACCTTGAATATTAAGTCCTCATCTATGGTATTGAAAAATCTTTTGTTTTTAATGTAATTTATCCATTGTTTAGACTTTTGGGGAGCTATTCATTAGTTATGGCATTTGATAATGATAATCTTCATTTTTAGCAAACACAAGTAGTGTTACTAAGTTATAAATATTGAATGTGCTTTTGGCACATGCCAAAACTGTTAGAAATTCAAGGTTACCCCTAACACTAAGTGTCCAAACTATACTTCTGAATCCCTTGGTCATGTGTGTGGAAATTGAGAAGATGCATACTGGAAGCTGGAGTCACATGGAATCTCTGCATGGAACTAAAGAATTGTAATTTGGCTAATGTTGAGTATTAGTCCTTCCCCCTACCAAAATCTTACATACTGTTAGAAGTTGGTACTTTTGTGACCCCATTGTGAAAATTCTCACAGTAGTAGGGTTTTGTATGAAAGAAAATAATCATTGTGAGAAATTGATAGATTGAGATTTAATTTGTACAAGGAAGACAAGGAATTAGGCTTTGGCAGAATTATATGGGGATCTGGCTTCATTTTCATACTTACCTTGTGTGAAGTCTGTTGAAGAAATTGAAGTTACGGTTTTCTGTATATTTTTTATGGGAGAGGTACTTAGGTTTATTCATTTATTTATCTTTGGAGGAGGTAACTAGGGGTTGAACCTGGGACCTCATGTATGCTAAGCATGCACTCTACCACTCGAGCTATACCCTCCTCCCATCTGTATTAATTTTAAATTTATTCTCTAGATGTGTTTGAGGATTTCATCTCTCCTACCACTGCTGCCCAGACACTTTTGTTTACAGCCTGTAGTAAGAGAAAAGAGGTAAGTTATTTAATGTGTGGATAACTTTTGCCTTAATATTTAAAATTTGTTCAGATAAGGATTGTTAAGATATCCAATAAAGAATTATTTTTCTCTTTTTATCTAGGTACTGCAAAAGACTATGGGATTTTGCTACCAGATTCTTACAGAACCAAATGCCGATCCTCGAAAAAAAGATGGAGCCCTGCATATGATTGGCTCTTTAGCTGAAATACTTTTGAAGGTATTTCTTCGTGTGTGTGTGCAATTAGTTTATTTTAATAACAACATCAATTGAGATACAACAGAAATGAGGTACAGTTCACATACCATACGATTTTCTGATTAAAAGCGTACAATTCAGTGGTTTTTCTTAAATTCACAGAATTGTGTGACCATCATCTCTAATTCCAAAGTGTTTTCGTCATCCCCAGAAGAAGCCCTTTTGGCAGTCGCTCCCCACCTTCTCACAAATCTCCCAGCCCTAGGTTATCTCTAATCTACTTTTTGTCTCCTCTATGGATTTGCCTATTCTGGGTACTTAATATAAATGGAATGATAAAACATGGTCCTTTATGAGCGGCTTCTCTGATTTAGCATAATTTCTTCAAAGTTCATGCATGTTGTGGCATGTGTCAATACTTCATTCCTTTTTATTGCCAAATAACATTCCATTGCATTGCTCTGCCCCATTTTATACGTTCATCAGTAGATGGACATTTGTTTCTACTTTTTGACTATTACGAACAATGGAGCTGTGAACGTTTGTGTACACAATTTTGTGTGAACATAGGTTTTCATTTCTCTTGGGTAATACGTCCCTAGGAATCAAATTGCTGATCATATTTTGAGAAACTGTTTGACTGTTTTCCAAAGTGGCTGTACTTTTTCGTATTTTCACTAGTAGTTTGCAAGGGTACCAGTTTCTGTGTCCTCAGCAACACTTACTATCTTTTTAAATTACAGCCATCCCATTTGGCGTCACTAGTATCTCATTGTGGTTTTGATTTACATTTCTCTGATGGCCAGTGATACTGAGAATCTTTATGTGCTTATTGGTCATTGTATATCTTTGGAGAAATGTCTGTTCAAATTTTTTGTCTATTTCTTAATTGGGTTATTTGTCTTTTTTATTGTTGAGTTGTTAAAGAGTTCTTTATAGATTCTAAATACTGGAAATTTTTCATAAACAGTTGATCCTTGACCAGCACAGGTTTGAAATACCTGTCTGCCCATTCTTCTCTTAGTTTATAAAGAATAAATTAAAGGTCGTGGTTATTTGTTGTGCAGAAGGCTAGGAATCTTGAGTGAGTTCTCGGTACATTCAGGTTTTTGTTTTAGCTTTATATTTTTAAGTAATTTTAGACTTATAGAAAATTTGCAAGATAGTTCCCATTACTTTTCACCTAGCTTCCCCTAACGTTAACATCTTAGATAGGCATGCCACAATTCTCAAAACCGGTAAATTAATATTGATATGATACTGTTGACCTAATCTAAAAACTCCTTTCACATTTTATAAGATTTCCTACTAATGTTCTTTTTTTGGTCCCTGATCCAGTCCAGAATCCCACATTGCATTGGTTGTCATGTTTCATTAGTCGTCTTCATTTTTTAAAGTGTTTATCAGTTTTTAAAGTTGATTTAATATGCAAATCAAGGAACTCTTCCTAAAAGCTTGTTACCATTTAGAAAATACCCTGCTTTAAGATTTATGAGAGTATCTTTAGATACTCAGATCATTACCATGAAAGCAGGATATTTCTCAGTCTATGTTGTATTCTTTTAGAACCTTTCTGGAGAGGAAAGTTTTATAAGAAAAAATGTTTTATAAGATGAGAAATAAAATTACCATTCTTGCATTACTTAAACACCATGGATGTTAAGATTTGGCGTAATTGCTTTCCAACAAACAATTAAAAGGGTAAAAAAATGTATTCAGTTGTTTTTAATGTTTGAGAATGAGAAAATCAAATATGGGTCTTGGGGTTCAAAATTCCAGAATAAATGTATGTTTTGACATCAGCTGTCATATTTAAAAACTGTGTATCTATTTGGTATTTGAGATGATTATATTTGGAACTTTTTTTATTACTGTTTTTACAGAAAAAGATCTACAAAGATCAGATGGAATACATGTTGCAGAATCATGTATTTCCTCTCTTCAGCAGTGAACTAGGCTACATGAGAGCGAGGGTATGTGTTAAAGCTATGTTGATTTATGTATTTATGTCTTGTAATCCATGACTGTTTATGTGGACTTTTATGTGGAACTTTTTAATGTTCACTTTAAAGCCATCTTTCATTCTAGTTTTCTGTTTTGTGTGTCTTTAAATGGCTGCTCATAAGGTGTGCATAGTTTTCGTCTGTGTCTGATAGCAGTGTCTGTCTGTGTTTTGCATTCAGATCTTGCTATCCACACAAACGTGATGCAGCCAAAGAGTAAGTTGGGATCATAGTACTGGTCTAGTGTTATGTCTTTGGACATTATCTACCACTGGCCAGCCTCCAAATTCTCACACACATTACTTTGGGAATAGAGATATTGTTGCGTGGGGAGATTTAGTAAGATACCTATAGTAACTCACTGCATTTTTTTAAAAAAAGGCTTGCTGGGTCCTTCACTATTTTTGTGAAGTAAAGTTCAAAAGTGACCAGAACCTGCGAACAGCCCTAGAGCTGACACGAAGATGTCTGATTGATGATAGGGAAATGCCTGTTAAAGTGGAAGCCGCCATTGCACTTCAAGTGCTAATCAGCAATCAAGAGAAAGGTAAAGGATTTATATCTCAAAAGTAGTGCAATGTGCTTACACATAATTGTACAAGGCATAATTGTAGAAACTGGACACTTTTTATTTGAAACTATTTCTTGTTTGCTCTTTTGTATACATTATCAGGTTTTAAGGAGTTTTAGCTGTTTTAGCAAAAAGTTTTTTTCTTTTTCTCTTATAGCTAAAGAATACATCACACCATTCATTAGACCTGTCATGCAGGCTCTTCTTCATATTATAAGAGAAACAGAAAATGATGATCTTACCAATGTAATTCAGAAAATGATCTGCGAGTACAGTGAAGAAGTTACTCCTATTGCAGTAGAAATGACACAACATTTGGTATGTTACTTGAAGCAATCATTAATGCATTATTTTGCTTATAGCAAGTTATTTTCACAGAGCTTACAGTGAAATACTGTCAGGCAGTATTCTAAGCCCTTGAGATACATATGTATGTGTATGTATGAACTCATTTAATTCTCCCATAATCCTATGTGAGGAGTACTTCTATACTGAGAGAAAATGTGAGGTATAAAAAGGCTAAGTTACTTGCTCAAGCTACAGGTGTGGGGCTGAGATTCACACCTGAGCTGTATGCCTCTACGATGCATAGTTGTTAACTTGTATTCACGTTGCATCATGACTACCTTGTCTGTGTGGTCTGGGATGCTGTGGACCAACTTAAAGATGAAGTACAGATAATAATTATAAATAGATTTTTTAAATGAAATTTGTGTAAAAGGTTATTTTATAGTTGGCCTTTGTTAATTTTAATTGTACATAGCCCTAAACTTCTGAGAATTAACAATGTAAATTATTTAAGGATAATAGAAAGTATGGACATGTGCCCAACAATTCTCCATTCATATTCCCTATACAGTGATTTATTTGATGCAGTTTATATTCTTGTTAAACATTGAGGTTTCAAGAATCTAACTCTTGGTATTTGCTGTGGATATTTTTAAAAGTTGATTTTGAAATGGGTAAGGACATTTGAATAAACATAGTAGTGTTCATTAAATGAGTATATTGCATTTATAATAAGCTGATTATTATGACTCCTTATAACTAATAACTTTGCTCAGAATTTTTCAAAGTGATTGAGTTCTATGGCAACAAAAACCTTGGTGGCTAATAATATTAAGCACTTTTTATGCCTTGCCTCATTTAATCTTCACAGTATCTCTAAGATGTCAGGAAAAAGAGGTCAAGTAATCTGTTTAAGGTCACCTAGTAAGTGGTAGAGCAGTACCATAGATTATAGAGCCAAGGCTCTTAAGTAATAATTGATCTGAAAATGTTGATCAGTTGTGCTGTCCCAGTGAGAACACTTTAAAAATTAAAAGTTTTAGACAAAAATATGTTTGTACTGCTTTAATGGCAAACCTTAATTATCTTCTCTTGAATCTAGGCAATGACATTTAATCAAGTAATCCAGACTGGGCCAGATGAAGAAGGAAGTGATGACAAAGCAGTTACTGCTATGGGAATCCTGAATACCATCGACACACTTCTTAGTGTGGTTGAAGATCATAAAGAAGTAAGAAAATTATCCAATGTTGTAAAGGTTTTAGGGAATTTTAAGCCATTCTTCACTAACTGTTCTATACTTTTTGGAGGGCTCTGACTTAATATAATTCTCTGGTCATCTTACATACCTTGATTTTGCAATCTTGTAACTAGTACCTTTTTGTTAAGGGATATGATTGGTACCTTATAAATAATTTAGGATCCTTAGAAGGAATAGGGGGGAGGTGATAGCTCAGTGGTAGAGCACGTGCTTAGCATGCATGAGGTCCTGGGTTCAATCCCCAGTACCTCCGTTAAAAATAATAAATAAATAAACCTTGTTACCTCCCCCACAAGAAAAGTTTTAAAAATTTAGTTAATTAGAGGGAATAGGAAGGAGGTATTTGAATTACCATATTTTTACCTCAAGGTTCAGGATTTTGACTTCTTAGGATTGCCTTTTTCAGATCCAAAAGTGTGGTGATTCCTAAGAAAACATATTCTTTCTAGTTTTCCTTCTTAATAAAAAATATTTTTAAAAATTGGGGTCCGATACGCATAACATATACCACCTTAACCATTTCAAAGTGTGCAGTTCAGTGGTATTAAGTACATTCACATTCACCATCATCTTCCTAGTTTTCTTCTTTTACTGTTATCTTTTGGAAAGGTAAGAGAATTGTAATCATGAATTTTAAAAATGGAACTATTTAAAACATATAGGAAAACATAAGAACATAGAAAACTATAATCAATATCCCTTACCCACCACCTAAATTTATTAGATTTTAACATTTTATGGTATGTCTTTAGACTTCCAGTAAGAAAAAGTTTCAAATAGACATGATTGAAACCCTTGGGGCACCACTTCCTAATCTCATTTTCTTAATTCCTTCCCTTAGAAGTAAGCACTGTCCTTTAAATCCATAAATCATATATTTTCGGATTATCTACAAATTGCCTTTTGCAACATGAAATTTTTAGTTAACTATTTTTGTTCTAGATTATAATTGTAGACAGGTAGAAGCCATGAGGAACCCTATAGCTACCTTATGGTTAACAAATCATTGTTTACTGTATTTGAAGAGTTGAAAATACGTTGAATATATGTATTCGAAATGGATATCCTGCTTATATATCTCATTGTAATGATATTTCATTAAATTTCATTCCCAGATTGAGTCACACACAACTTAATAATATGGGTCATTTCAAAACAAAGGCTTAATGATTTCTTAACAGTATTGACTTTACATTTAAATGCATTAAGTTATTATATATTATTTAATAACTCATTCAGCCTGCTGCAATTCCACATGGTTTTTTTCTTTTCTTTTAGATAACCCAGCAGCTTGAGGGAATCTGCTTACAGGTCATTGGAACTGTTTTACAACAGCATGTCTTAGGTATATATCTCTGATTGTGCTAAGAATATACTGCTGTTTCATATCAGCAAGCATTGTCCTAACGACTCAATGTTCTCTTTTAGAATTCTATGAGGAGATTTTCTCTTTAGCACATAGTTTGACATGTCAACAAGTGTCACCGCAGATGTGGCAGCTACTACCTCTGGTATTTGAGGTTTTTCAGCAAGATGGCTTTGATTACTTTACAGGTAAGTCAAGGCATAGAAATACTGAAGCTCTCCCTTTGCCCCCCCTTTGTATTCGCTCTTAGTATGTCACTTTAACATACACTTTTGAATATTCTAAGTGCTTCATTAGGTAAGTTATCAGTAGCAATGAATACTCAAGGACGCACATAGCATTGATTTCCGTTATACATTTTGATTTGGTTATCACTTGAGAGTTTTTCTTTAGCACATATCCTTACCCTCCTGCCCTTTGTCAGTTTTTCTTTGTATAATCTTATATTTAACTACTAGATATAAAGGAGTGTATTTTAATAATAGGTTCATTTTTACATTTAATTATAAATGAATAATTAAAGATGAATGTTAGGGACAAAACATTTAGATTTGCTTTTACTGAAATTTTTCAGAAACAAAGCACTTATGTTAGTAAAGATATTTAACTGATGCTTTTTATTAATACAGATATGATGCCTCTACTTCACAATTATGTAACAGTTGATACAGATACACTTCTGTCTGATACCAAGTATCTTGAAATGATATACAGTATGTGTAAAAAGGTAGGTCATTTTTTAGTTATATAAGACCAAATTATATTGTTTCTAATAGTTTGGAAATAGATACCTATACCACCTTTTCTATTCCAGAACACGTATCCTTAACACTTAGATTCGTCTAGTGCTAATGAGCATATGTAGTCCATGCTTTTATTTTTCACTAGGAACACTTTTGCCATCAACCGACTGCCTCTTCTTTCTGCTCCTCTTACCCTCCATTGTCAGTATTTTTTAGATACAGTGGTTGTCAACATGCTGTAGTCCAGAATGGCATTACAGGGGAGGTGTTTCGATTATGTAGAGAAGTATGACAAATAGATGAACAACTCCAAATCCTTATAGGTGCTTTAGATGATAGTCTGTACAATGAATATTGCAATTATTTGTATTAATTAGAATATCTTAAATATTTAGCAGCTGTAAACTGATTTAAAGGTTTTATGATACCTCCTTGCAATTTATATTTTGTGTTGATCAGGTTCTCACAGGAGTTGCAGGAGAAGATGCAGAGTGTCATGCAGCAAAATTGTTGGAGGTCATCATTCTGCAGTGCAAAGGGCGTGGCATTGACCAGGTGAGTGAGGATATTAATGATTCATGTTTGAGACTTCAGAGAGACTCTTCACTTCCACATTTTCTTTTCAGGCATTTGTTATATGTCTTTTCTATGTTTATGATGACACCTAGATACCGTTTTGAGGGGGGTAATTAGGTTTATTTATTTATTTATTTTTAATGGCAGAGACAACATTTTTCAATTGTTGGTTTAAAATTTAATGTTTAATAAATCAAATATTTAATATGTGTGGATATATGACTGGCAAGTTTTATGGCTACTAATTATGCAAGATAAGTTTTGACTTAAGACTTTTTTAATAGTATATCGTAAGAGTATTGTTTGCTACATTATCACTTTATAGTAAGATTTAATCATTACATTTCCATGGTCAGTTTCAATGGGAATTTTTTAATCCAACATAGTGTAAGTTTAATTAAGGCATACAATATGATGAGTTGATACATGTTTATATTACAAAATGATTACCACAGTAAGGTTAGTCAGGAATATTTTGAATCCATGGCTGCTATTGTGGTGAGTCTCTAATATTTCAGTGAAGACGGTTCTTTCCCTAAAATTAAATTCCCACTGAAATGCCTCAACAGTAAAGAATTATTGGATCACTTAATGGAAAAGGGGTTAGTTGAGGCAACAAGAAAGTTAATATGGGTAGAATAGTTAGGCTGCTGTTACTTACAATTTTGGAATATTTTGCTGTCTTTCTTGACAGTGTATTCCCTTGTTCGTGGAAGCAGCTTTAGAGAGACTGACAAGAGAGGTGAAGACAAGTGAACTTCGAACAATGTGCCTGCAAGTTGCCATTGCAGCTTTGTATTATAATCCACACCTACTTCTCAACACCTTAGAAAATCTTCGCTTCCCTAATAATGTTGAACCAGTCACAAATCATTTTATTACACAGTGGCTTAATGATGTTGATTGTTTCTTGGGGTAAGTGACATATATTGAATCTTTCTATATTTAACTTTGTACAGACTCTGCATTTTTTTTTTTAAAAGGGAAAGGAAAACATCTTTCTTTTATTATATTTTAGGCTTCACGACAGAAAGATGTGTGTTCTGGGCCTTTGTGCTCTTATTGATATGGAACAAATACCACAAGTTTTAAATCAGGTTTCTGGACAGATTTTGCCAGCTTTTATTCTTTTATTTAATGGATTAAAAAGAGCATATGCCTGCCACGCGGAACACGAGAATGACAGTGAAGATGACGATGAAGCTGAAGATGATGATGAAACAGGTAAGGGATTTGCAGTGGAGGAAGCCAGGCTTATTAGCTGGTTAGAAATATCACTGGGCTTGTTTTTTTTAGCCCTTCTAAAGAATTGTAGCATCAGAGCCAAATGCTTTCTAGTTCGTTCAGGAACTTTCAGCTGTGTCCCCACCACATAAAGCAGTTGTAGGCATTCATGGGTTTTAGTGGTGGCAGGTTTTTAGTGTTGGCAAACATCTATCATCTCTTAGTTCTAAAACCTAGTTGTACCTCCACTATAAAATTAAGTTTAGATGTTGACTAATACATTTCACCTGTAAGGCACTGTAGGCTACAAGAGTGTAAATTGATACAGGATATTGATTGGTTAAGAGAAGTTATTGTAGTTGTTCAAAAATAAGATAACTGCCACCTTTTGTCTTTTTTCATTTACTGTCTAAGCCAGCCTTAAAAAAAGGATCTCAGAAAAGTTGCTCTGTGGATATAACAGAAACTGTGTTACTTTACTTTTGGTGTTTGTTTTGGTATATACTGTTAAGGCTCAGAGCACACTAAGTGCTGATTCTTTTATTACTATGTAGTCCTCAGAGTTGTGGCTAGTTTTCTTAGATTTCTGTGAGAATTTGTTTTTCTATTTATTGATGCCTTTGTATTTAAACACCATTTCCTGGAACTTTTCCTTGAATTTATTTGGTTGTGATTTATAATTTATCAACAGTTACCACTGTCTGTTGAGTAACAGAATATTTCAGTGTTGATAAGAGCAACTTTTTATGACTTGGCAGAGGAGCTGGGGAGTGATGAAGATGATATTGATGAAGATGGACAAGAATATTTGGAGATTCTGGCTAAGCAAGCGGGTGAAGATGGAGATGATGAAGATTGGGAAGAAGATGATGCTGAAGAAACTGCCCTGGAAGGCTACTCCACAATCATTGATGATGAAGATAACCCTGTTGATGAGTATCAGATATTTAAAGCTATATTTCAAAGTAAGTTAACTTGTTATATGTAATTCCTATGGCTCCATATGATTCACTTTCCTGAACTAATCTGTTCTTGTTTTAACATGTCTGCCTCTTAAAAGGAGGGATTTTTGGGTATATCAAACCCAAGCTAGAATGTGATTTAGAATTGTTAGGCAAAGTAACCAAAGTTATTTCTTCTGTTACCTTAAAGATTCGTGGTATTTTCCTTAACCTATTTTACTTTAATTTAGATTATAATTTTGAAATATGCACATTATAGGAAAAATTGTATAGTTCAAAAAGTTTATACAATGACAGTTTCTCTCCCACTTCTGATTTCCTGCCTCCTAGCTTTCCCAAGGAATATCTACTCCTGTATCTGTTTCTTGTGTTTATGTATTTGTGTATCTCCACCCCACCCTCCACCCCCGACCCCGGGCCAAACCCATCCTTACCTGTCTGAGAACTTGAGAACTTACAACATTAATGATCTTGGAATACCTTTTCTTTTTTCCTGTGTCACAGTTTGTGGCTATTAAATACTAGGTGGCAGTTTGTTTTACCATTATTTACTTGGATTTCAACAAAATGTAGTATCTGTGTTGTATCACCCAGCTTAAGAAATTAAAATTGGTGCTATATTTGAAGATCCTTTCCCTCCAGAGTTAACTATTGTGCTATTTGTCATTCCTGTGCATTATGAACTTTGATGTAGAATAAATTCTCTGATAACCAAAGCATTAGTTTTCCAAGCCCATGACAAAGCAACTTTGATGCACAGTTGCAGAAATGCAAGGAATGCTTTCTGAACTACATGGCAGGCCACAAGAATTGATTGAGGTGCCAAGAACTACTGACTGGCTTTTGCCCATGACTTTGTATCTTGTGGACTTAAACACATGTTCATCCCTAAGGGATGGTTTATAATGGAGGGCTCATGCACAGTAAATGCAATAAAGTAGAAGTAGAAAATCATGAGGAAGTCAGTTTTCATTCTTGGAATTACTCTGTAAAAAAGTATTCTTCTGTGGAAAGCCTTTATAGAGAACATTTTCTCTCTGTCCTTCACCACACACACCCTTTTATACAGTGACTTAATTGAAATAGAGAAATACATGGTCAGACTTGCTACCATTATCTATCAATGTATCCATTGCATGTTCTCATGAAACATGAGATTTTAACACCTGGTCTTGTAACAGGCTGGGAAAATTTATCCCTTCACCACAGATTGAGCTTGACCATTATTTAATCTATAGTATAAAAATGTGTAAGCATTTTAATTTTAACTGAAGTACTGTAGAGCTGCCTTTACCTATGGAAAGACAGTCGTACATGTATTTAAGAAAGGTTTTTGAATGGGTAATAAAAAAAAAAAGGCATTTATTTTGTACCATTCACCCCTTGCATCTACTTAATGCTTCTGATTTTTGTTTTTTAATTTAGGGATTTGAGAATTCTATCCAGAGTAGTCTTGTTCATTTTCAAGCTGCTTTAACTCTGAATCTTTTAAGGGATTCAGTTAATTTTATTTCTAAAGTTTCTCCAGCTTGTTACTTATTATATAAGAACTAGTTTAGGTCCTAAATCCTTATTTACTGAGATAATTATGATAATGATTAGATTTTTGAGGCCAAACCAGACACTCCCCCCCTCACCCCGTGTATTTTGTTTCACAGGTAACTTAAAATACCTTAAATTATTTTATTGAGAAAATATAAACTAGACCAGAATTTCAGTACTGGAGGTAGAATAGAGGGAACAGAATAGAACTACCAGGACTTTCTTATTGTCACCCTTTTTTCTCTGTTTCTTTTTGATAGCTATACAAAATCGTAATCCTGTGTGGTATCAGGCTCTGACTCACGGTCTTAATGAAGAACAGAGAAAACAGTTACAGGATATAGCAACTCTAGCCGATCAAAGAAGAGCAGCCCATGGTATGTTAATTGACCACAACCTCTGTTAAATGCAATTAATGACTTGATACAGCTTTAAAATTTTATAATAAATGATTTAAATTATATAAAAGCTACAATTGTTGCAGTTGATATGAAATTCACTCTTAATCTGCAGGTATGAAAAAACAAATTCTGGTTTTGGTCACAATTTACTGATTTTAAGTGTAGTTGAAGACTAGTTTCAGCATGCTTTATTTTAATAAGGTTGCTAAAGCTCATGGGGTCAGTTTGATAGTAAAAACAATTCTATTAAAAGTGTAAATTGAAAGTTACGAAAAAGGCAGTTTCTTAGAAGTACATTAAAGACATGTATCGTTTCTTTTCATCATTAAACATTTCAGTTTGTTTTTTAGACCAGGACATTTTAGATTACACAAAGCCTAAATGTTTTTTCTATAGGTCTTAATATGTGGGTCAAACTAGTTTAATATTCAAAAGGGGGTCCTCCTTATAAATCATACACAGCTTAGGTTAATTAGCTGATATTATCTTTGGAGATTGGATCCTGCTGATTCAGTATTTGACTCAAAATAGAGTAATGAAAAAAAAGTTTTTTAAGACAATGGCAAGTGAAAATTGGTTAAGAAGTCTTCAACAAGAGAGTTCATCTTCTCTACATAATATACTCCTCCCTTTCTCCGTATACATTTGGAGGAAGAACAGAGGCCAAGGTTTAGAACTTCCTAGCTGATATTGGTGGTTAAGCTATTGTTAATGTCTGCCAGTTCTTTCTGTTCTCCAAAGTAGTAAGATGACCAAATGCTCTTTTAAACTTTTATTTGTTTTCTAGAATCCAAAATGATTGAGAAGCATGGAGGATACAAATTCAGTGCTCCAGTTGTGCCAAGTTCTTTCAATTTTGGAGGCCCGGCACCAGGGATGAATTGAGTTATCACTTTCTTTCCTGCAGTGTGATTGTAGTGAAGAGCTTGTGTTCCTCCTAGTAGTGGTTCCAGAACTGGTTCATGTTATCTACTCTAAACTAATTGATCAATAGATGGACAAAGAAAACCCAGGAGGTGGGACCTGATCATGCAACTTGGCACTGAAAATGAAACGAGAGGGATTTTGGGGGGAGGGAGTTAATGTGGGTATTTTCTTTATTTTTTGAAGAAAGTAAGATTCTGACTGAAAGTTCAGGTGACACTGTGGAAATCTGCAACAAGAGGGGATGTCATGAAGGCAGCTTTTCTTTTTCTGAGGAAAAAATAGGCATGGGCTACAGGACTATTTAAAATGTCTCATTTACAGTATAAGCTCAAAGGTAGATGTAATTTTTACACCTATGAGTATTTGTCCGATTTCTGTCTCTTCCACACCATTGGGTATCTATTCTTTATATGTAAATAAGATAAGGTAATTGATAGCCTTATTCAACCTTCATCATTTTCATTCATCAACGATGGTTCCTATGTAGATTATTGGACATTTATTGTAGCACTACATAACTGATTAAAAAAAATCTGTAAATGAATTAGCACTTTCATATTGAAACAAGCCTGCTAGCCTATGTATAAAATAGCAAAATGTTTGCTGTTTATAAAAAGATGGGATGTAATGGGGCGGGGGGGCGGGGGTAATTTCAAGTTATTAATTTAAAAATGAACTAGCAGTTTTGTACCTGGTGACTTTGTGGTGCACTCACCTCTGATAGTGACTTGAATTCGGTGTGTTAAAAGGGGTTAGTGATATTCCATTGCTGCTAAAAAATGGCAATTCCCTCTTTGTCCTGTTTTTTCTTAAAGCTCTCAGTGTACAAGGGATATTTGGATACAAGACCTTACTGTAACAAATAGGAAAGGTGATATTTGAAGCATGTAAATTGGATATAAAGTTCTACTCTTAAAGAGTTGATCAAAGAGTATGGCTAAAAATCTATATATGCAATCTATTAAAAGAACTTAATTCGGCTATTATGTCTTGATTCGATTGCAGTTTTTTCTGAATTGTAAATTTTTTCCTCATGGATCTGTTTATCCTGTACCTAGAAAGTGCAAAATGCACACTTATAAAATTTGACATTTAACACCTCCTCCTCCTTCCTCATCTACTCTACCCCTCTTGTTGATTGTGGTATCTCATCTTAAATAGATAGGCTGAAGGCACACGGTTCCCTCCAAAAACCACTATTGATACCACTGCAAAACAAGCCAGCAACAAGACAATGTAGAGAGGTTGGCTTGCTTCCCTCTCTCCTAACTGCATGTTCAAAAATAAGCCTTTATTTATCTTAAACATCTGTCAGATGATTCATACATTGGGTTATTTTTTTATATACATGTATACACACAATATTTCAAATTGAAAGCAAACATCTCAGTGGATTCAAAACTATTAAGTGCTGTTGTCTATAACAGACTAGAAAATTTATAACTGTAAAAATGAAACAGATACACATTATTTAAAATGCATAATGAAGAAAACCCATTGGTGGTGTGTTTTTCTTGTATGCCAATAATTAAGCCACTACTGTTGGCACTGTTTGGTTTTCTATTTTAACACTGAAGGAGTGAAAGTATTTCCTATATTTATGAATTTACTATGAAAATCTTGGCAAAAAAAGAAAAAAAAGTGTCTGTCTAAAATGTGTGGGTGAAAACTGTTAATCAAGTGTGTTTCTACTTTTTTCCCCCCAAGTTGGACACCATCTGTATACCCTAGGTTGTTTCAGGGGATTTCACTATTATATAAAGATCAATAAAATTAAAATGGAGTAGTTGTATATATGCAACATTGTGTACAGAGGGGAGATATTGAATAGTATTAAACATTTTTGTCTTCCTTTATCTTTTATCCCCTACCTGATATCTAGTCTACTTTTTTAAATTTCAGACTTCACTGCTCTTTGAATTGATAATTCCAATTTTCACATTGTTATTGGAAAACCATATCTAATAAAGGTTTTAGTTACTCCCACGCACAGTATGAAAATTCTCGTTTGCTGAGGTTTTGTTTCAAGAAAATGTATTGGCATGTCTTTGAGAACAAGTTTTATTGTCTCTGTCATACAATCCAAACTAATATCCGTTTATGGATTTTGATTGAAATTAAAGACCTTCAAATTAAACTATATTTAATATTAAATATTGTTCAAATGGTAGTTTCTAATGCATCAAATATATACCTGTTATTTTCAGTACTTCCTTAAAAATCAAATTAGAGTCTCTTATAGATTATGGATCTCGGAATATTGTGTCTAAATAAGATTATAGGACTTTTGGATAACTTTTTGAGAATAGTATTTACAAATTTGTAATTAGTTGCAATGTAGATTTTATTTATTTAACATACAGCCTTTCCCATAGTTTCACTAACCTATAACTTTTTTTTTTTTAATTTATACTACAAATTAATTCTGGTTTTATTGGGTTTGTCTTTTTTAATGGCTGACATTAGCATAAAATCTTCACTTTTTTGTAAACTTAAGCCATCCTTTTTAAAAAAAGCCCTTTCTTTGTCAGTATTAAATAAAGGAAGTTAATGTGTTTCTCTGCAGGTAACAGAATGGTGATTACTAATCTACACACTTTATGAAGATAGTGACTGCTATGCTTACCTCTGGAAGGGAACAGAGTGTAAAGAAGGGGTGGCCAAACCCCAGCCCTATGGCTGTATGCTGCTATTCAGTCCCAGCCAGATGTGGTCCCTGAAGCAAGCATGAAGAAAGTCATTAGGAATTGTATTAATACAAACCATGTTTTGGGGAAGATCTAGCACAGTGACTTAAGCATAGTAGGCATTCCGTAAGTGTTTGTAAAATGAATGACTTAAAATTACTTTAAAATGTATTTGTTATAAAAATGTCAGTTCTGTTCAATATAATTTTAAATTTTGGTTAATATTATTTGTGACTACCAATATCACTCCTGAATTCTAGGTTTTCCCCTTGATGAGGTTGGCCACCCTTGCCATAATAGCGTTTCACACTTTGGTGCATGTGGTTCTTACAAAGGGTAACTTAGGTACCCAGCTAGAAATCTAGGATTTTATTATTATGGCAGGAATAAATATCTTTTAAGTAACTTTTTTTGAGAGCTAATTCCCCCTCCATGTTTTTTAAAGCTCAGGTAATAATGCCTTTATGTACTTAGATTCTGCTTTCATGTATATATAAATTGAAATTTGTCAATTACACTTGGTTTTTTAATGCTATATGTATTTTTAAATGATTTCCCTTTTTTTTGAATGCTATATTTAAATGCTTCCTATCATCAGTCTTTTAAATTTAACATCCTTTTAGTAAACTCAGACTAGAAATACAAAGCAACTTCCTCAACCTGAAAAAAAGGCATCTACCTAAAGCTAATGGACCTAATGATGAAAGACTAAAAACTTTTCCCCCCTAAGATCAAGAACCATACAAGCATGCTCCCTTTTGCCACTTCTGTTTAGCATTGTACATGAGGGTTTAGCCAGGGCAGTTAGGCAAGAAGAGGGAATAAAAGACATCCAGATCAGAAAGGAGGAAGTAATACTGTATTCATAGATGACATGATCTCACAGAAAACCCTAAAGAATCCACACACACAAAGAGCTAATGACTTCATCAAGGTTATAAGACGTAAGATCAATATACAAAAATCAGTTTTATTTCTATACAGCAGCAATGAAATAAAAGTGAAATTAAGAAAATTTCATTTACAATAGTGTCCAAAAAATTCTTAAGAATAAATTTAACAAAAGTGAAAAACTTACACTCCGAAAACTACAAAACATCTAGAAGGAAAGATACCCTGTGTTCATAAATTATAAGACACTACTATTGTGAAGATGGCAATATTCCCCAAATTGACCTGCAGATTCAGTGTAATTCCTGCAAAATCCCAGCTTACTTCTTTTGCAGGAATTGACAAACTGATCCTAAAGTTTGTATGGAAACACGAGGGACTCAGAATAGTCAAAACCATCTTGGAAGCAAACATGATTTAATAATAACAATAGTACTGGTAAGGATAGATACCTTATATTGACCAATGGGATAAAGTTGAGAGTCCAGAAATAAACCCTTAAATTTACAGTCAACTGATTTTCAGCAAAGATGCCAAGACCAATGCAGGAATGAATCTTCAACAAATGGTTCTGAGACAGCTGGGAATTTACATGCAAAAACATGTAGTTGGACCTTTAACACTATACAAAAAGTAATTCAAAATGGTTTAAAGATTTAAATACAAGGTCTCAAATTCTTAGGAAAAATATAGGCATAAATCATGACTGAATTAGGCAACAGTTTCTTGGATATAACAGCAAAGAACAAGCAACAAGAGGAAAAATAGATGACTTGGGCTTCATCAAAACTTGCAACTTTGTGCTTCAAAGGACACTTTCCAGAAAGTAAAAACGAGAATGGGAGAAAATAATTTGCAAATCTTGAGTATATAAAGAACTCTTAGAACTCAACAACAAAAAAACAATTTAAAAATGGGGAAGAATCCAAGTAGACATTTCTCGAAAGAAATAAATGGCCAGTATCAGGAAACAAAAATGCTTAACATTACTAGTCACTAGGGAAATGCAAATCAGAATTCATGATGAGGTACCATTTTGTACTTAGTAGCATGTCTATAATCAAGATGGACAATTACAAGTATTAGGAAGTATAGAAATTGAAACCCTCATACATTGCTGATGGCATATAAAATCTTTATGTTTTGTGTAAAAGTGGCAGTTCCTCAAAAGGTTGAGAAGTTTCACCTAGCAATTCCACTCCCAGATATCCAAGAGAAATGAAACATGTCCACAAGAGAACTTGTACACAATTGTTCATACTAGCAGCATAGCCAAAAGGAGGAAACAACTCAAACATCCATCAGTTGGTGCATGGATAAACAAAATGCGGTATAGCTATACTGTAAGATACTTGGCAATAAAAAGGAATGTAGTTACATGCTACATGGATGTGCCTTGAAAACAAAGAAGTCAGACACAGGATTCCATTTATATGAAATGTATAGAATTAGCAAATCAATAGGTTGGTGGTCGCTGGGCGGGTGGGTGTGGAGCCTAGGAGGGAATGAGTGCTAATGGGCATAAGTGATTTCTATTGGGGAAAAGTGTTTTCAATTAGTCATGATGATTGAACAGCCTTGTGGATGTACTAAAAACTACTGAAGTGTGTACACTTTAAAATGGTTAATTTTATGGTACATGAATATCTCAATAATTTTATCTTAAAAGTCTCAAATTTGTCTAAAGTACATTCTCTAAAAAGTAACATGAAACGTTCATTCAATACAAATTAAGATCAGTTTTATTCATGGTTATGCAGCTGTCCCCTTACTGGGGAAAGTAAGTCTTAGAGACTGTACTCCCCCAGTATTTTGCTTTGCTTCTAGTTCATTTGTTTTTTTTAAACCCCATCACCCTATCAAACAGCCCTAGCTGGTGCCAAAGTTTGGTGGGCAGGTAGTGGAAGGAGAATTCTTAAAATTATTTCTCCCTATAAATCTGCATCTGTTATTTCAGTGTAATAAATACAGTGTTAGGAATTTAAGACTGAGCCAAACTCTTCCCCCCCCACCCCCCAAGTTACAGTACTCTGTTTTTCTGTAAGGTTATAGCAATCATTGCTTATTTGGAGACATAAACTTCACCTTAAAAAAAATTTTTTTTTACCTGAACTCAAAAGTGTGTTTTCCCAGAAAAGTAAAATCATTTTAAAAACAATGGTTTCATTCCTGAACTACCCACTTTACTGTTGAAACACTGCTTAATGAAACTTGCTTTTCCTTATATTTAAGCAAATATAAGCCAAAATGACAGCTAGAATCTTGTGAAGGCAGCCAGTTTCAAAGGGAATCAGATTCAAAGGTAATCCTCAGGGGTTTAAGAAGATTTTTAACATTTTGTGAACTGAGTTTATTTTCCTGGTTAGTTTGCCACTAAAATAAACTTAACACACAATAACCACAATTGGTAACCTCAGAGCTCACTTATTGGGTGATGTTTTCAAAGATGTAATTAATGAATGGGGTTAACAAGTGGTCCGGGGTAGAACTGATAAAATGGAAAAACTGCACATACTGTAATTACCATAGAAAGCCTGAAATGAGGGAAATCATGAAATTAGCCACTAACAAAACATTATCAGTTGTATTATACCTATGCTATGTCCGCATATATACTGAGAACTATTTATCTGAGATGGAAAGGAACATTTTAAGTAAACTCATCATACAATACTTCCTTAAGTATGTTCTAATTAAGCTCTGATTTATGCTTTCAATGTGGAAGCTGAGTGAGATTAACTCAGTGAACTTATTCCACAGACCAAGGATTCAACTCTGGGTCCATGAACCCTATGAAACTGCAAAGTCTTTAATGTACTTTTCCATAGCTTTCATTCAAATATCAAAGAAGTTGTCAAAAGTCCTTAAAACCATCGCTGACCACAAAGGTGAGGACTGGAGAGAGATGGGCTAACATTAAGCACTTGAAAAGTGCCTCTGACAGGCACTGTGCTACATTTATCTACATTCTCATATATGCTCCCAATCACATTGTGAAATACGTATTTTTCACAAATGAGGCAAGTTTCTTACACAAGTGACACATCTAGTCTAACTGCCACAGCTTCCAATGGAGAGCAAACTACTAGTTCGGTTTTAAATTCTTTAGTGTTTTTTAAAAAAAGAAAAAAAAATTTTTTTAATTGTGTTTAAAAAAATCTACAAATTCATGGTAAAAATTATTTTAAAAATTATTACATAAGTAATCTGATAAATCAGTCACCGTCTTCTCCTAGACATTCTTTTGAGAGTCGAATGCATCATTTCTCTGTATCTTTTCCCATATATAGTAATTGTTAGGTCATTATACAAATATGCCAAAATCAATGAGTTCTCCAGAAAGTTTTGAGTTACTGAAAGAAATGTTTTTAAAAACATTATGTAACAGGTTTTGTGGGGCTTTTTGTTTTTGTTTTTATGGTAACAGTTTTTGAAGGGGGCCAGAAATAAGTTAGTCTCTCTGGAAAATTGGGGGAAAGGTCCAGATTTGTTTAAGAACCTGGACTAGCACTGATTGGTAGTGAAATATTTTCAAGCCATTTATTTGGTAAGACGTAGTAAGACAAAAAGGATAGGAGATGATTTAGGGAAAATCTGAAGATTATAGATGGCCCTGAATACTACATACATTTGAACTCTGTTCTATAGTCAGTGGTAAATTCTGTAACACACAAAGTTCCATTACCTGTGACAAAATCATTAAGGTTTTTCCCTGAATCAGATTAGAATTGTAGCATCCTATCCATTACCACCATTGAATGTTTACAAAAACTCAGTAGGTTTTGGGGATACAAAGACGTCTTGTAACTGCAATCTGCAATTACAGGGTGATTTTTAACTTCTTTTTGAGATTCTGTATTACAGTGTTTTAATAAATAGACTAAAGGTATGGGACTTAGTAATAAATGACTAAACTGCATAAAAGTACTCTGATTCTTTTAATAACATTTCTGATTATAAAATACAGATATAACATCTGGAAGGTACAGAAAGTATAAATTAAAACACCTTGTTTGTCATCTGAACTCTACTCTGTGACAAAGGGAATCTATTAATGGGTACAAGACTGTTTTAAGTGAGCCAATTCCACCAGTTTAAAGTAACCTAATTCAATTTTATGTGTCACAGGTTTCATTTCTTAATACGGGCATAAAAATAGTAACTACTTTAAACTTCTAAAGAAAACGCATTCAGATGAGACTGAAAGTTCCGTTTTCCTTCGAATGGCGTTTGGGCACCAATTATTGCAGCTACAACTTGGTTAGGTTTAGCCTGGTACTCACTCTCTACCAAAAAGAAGGTAACGTTAAAATCTCAAACTACACTCAACGGTAAATCAACACTTTAAATTATCCTCACTTAGAAGGCCATTCCGTAATCATCTGAAATGCAAAAGACATTAAATCAAACATCATCCAGCTCTCTCCAGTTTTTCTAAGTAGGACATAAATCAGGTACGGTGAGGCCAGTCTCATTCTCTGAGTAACTCAAATCTACACCTGGCATGCCCGATTTAACAAATACTGAGTCTATACACTTTATCTCATCTTTATTCAGCCTGGCTGAAAAGCACATGAATACTTACTGAATACTCCTGAAATGACTAGTATTTCCAACAGTTTAGGAAAAAGTTTTGGTTGAGAGCTACAAGAAACATTACCTCAACCTCACAACTAATTTGTGTAAAATTCTGAATAGGTTTGGGGAGACCGAGGCGATGCTTTTCCCACTCTTCTGACTTTAATTGGCGACACACAAAAAGTAAACTAAAAAAGAAGTTAGCGACACCATTACAGACGACTTCAAAATGTAAACCTAACCAACATGAAAGCGCAAAAGCATCCGCAGTGTCGCCTAGCAAAGTCCAAGACCAACGGCCCGTTGTCAGGTTCCGCCGGAGCTCCAGCTGAGGCAGGAGGCTTATCCTCCCACCAATGCTGATGTCCGGCGTCTGGAGAGGTACAGGCCGAGTTAGCAGCCAGTCACCATCATACAGCAGCTCGCGAGAAAGCAGAGCCGCCGCCCAAGACCAAAGGCCTCAACTGGAACCGAGAGCCCCCAGGGAGCGGTCTGGCGTCCCATCCTCTTCTACTTCCCTCCCAACAGGGCGACACTCGGCAATCGCTAGGCGAAGCCCAACCGGTCTCCAAAACGCGCTCCAGCAAGCCCACCAGGAGAGCTAAGGCCACCTTCTAGCCCCTGTGGGGAAAATGGCGCCTGTCACCCCTTCTCCCTCCCGGCTAGTCACAAGGACCAGCCTCCCTCCCTCGCTACAAAATGGCGCCTCCTGCTAGGGCCCCAGAATCGGCATAATTCACTTGTCAGCGAGGCGGGGTCGGTCTGGGATGAGCGGTTCTATCAACCAGTCAGACACAGGAAGTTTGGTCCCGCACTTGGGCAAGCCACTCAGGCGCCGGCTGTAAGGCCAGGCGAGGCTGACGTCACGCAAAAGGGGCGAGGATAAGGCGGTCTCCTTTCACGTCGCCTAAATTTGAGCCAATGGCAAGCAGGAAGCGTCCAGTGAGTGACGTAATGACAACCCAATGGAGGCTGGGGGCGGGCCTCAGACCCGCTATGCGGGTTGCGGGGCCTGGGGGCCGGGCGGCTGTTTCCTGTCCTGGTGCATGGTGGTCGGACGAAGGAATTGTTGGAAAATTTTCGCGGAGGTTCGTATATAAATGTGTTTTTACCCAGTGTGCATTATTCTCCGCCCGGCCGCCGCCCTCAGCGCGGCGGCGCGGGCCCGCTTGGGCCCGGGCTCTGACTTCGGCTGCTCAGCCTCCGCCACAGGCCCTGTCCATCCTACGGCAGGCCGCGGTAGCAGCGCCTGGGCAGAAGCAGAGTTTATTAATAACCCGCGGCCGCCACTCTGGGGCGGCGGAGCTTTTCTCACTGAGGACGCACCCCCCCCCCCCGTCTCTGCGCACTGCGCCCCGCCTGTTCCCCTCAGGGGACCGCCGAAGGGAGGGAGTGAAGGAGGGGAGGGTGGAGCCCTCGGGAGCCTAGCGGCTCTTCTCGTCTTGACCTCCGCGCGGAGCGAGTCCCAAGGCGCCACCGACGCGAAGCTCCTTCGGCTGGGACGCCGGGCCCCGGTCCTCACCAGGCTCTAGCTAGGACGCCGGCGGCTGGATTGGCTGAGGGCCTCCCCGGGATTCCCCCCACAGATCTCACCTAGAATTTCCTCCCACTCAGATCTTGCACAGATTTCTTGTTTCCCTCACTTTTGTTTTAAATTTTAATTTTTAGGTTATTGAGGCCTAACATCGATTATTAGAAATTGTCAATTTTATCATTCCCTCTTTTTATTCTGTTTTGGCCAAAGAGTGAACAAATCCTTTCGTTGCTTTGTAAGATTTTATTGTGGAACGTGAATCAGTTTTTATTCTTTCCCCTATTGCTTTGTTTCCCGCATTAACAAAGTTAAGTAAAAAGTAGATAAGAATATTATTGCTAAACCGATTATTTGTTTAAAATCAACTTCAACCTTTGCTTTGAAAATGTCCAGTCAGCTAGTGTAATCAAGTGGGGATGTGAGGAAAAATTGTAGGTTCGAGGTTGTGGTCGGCTTTGTTCTGAATCTTACGGAAGACACAGTTTTGCGAAAGTCGACAGAAATCTGTGTGTTTAACATTTTCTTTTGCTGAGTGCGTTCTTTCAGTTCATTGTTAAGTGTTTAGTAATAGAGTAGGTAATGAGATTACCCCCAAAGCCCCGGTAAGATTCGTAACTAATTTTATCCAGTTGTATTTTAATTACCTTGGAAATTCACTACTTATTTAGCAATCTCAAAATGAGTGCCTGTTTTTTCCATAGTCCCCTTTTATTTTTGAAAAATAATGCCTTTGTTGATATAATTCACATACCTTTAAATTCACCCATTTAAAGTATGTAGTTAGGTAGGTTTAATACATTCACAGCGTTGTGCAACCATCACAATTTTAAAACATGTTCATCACGCTCCAAAAACTATACCCATTAAGTTACTCCCCACTTCCCCTTAACAGTCTTCTTTTCCCCACCAGTAACCTACAGATTTGTCTATTCCAAACATTTCATGTGAATAGAATCAAACAGTATGTGAGCTTTTGTGACTGGTTTCTTTCACTTAGGGTGATATTTGCAAGGTTCATTCATGTTATCGCATATATCAGTACTTCATTTCTCTTCATTGCCAAATGGTATTTCCTTGTATGGGCATAACACCTTTTATTTATCCATTCATCTGTTGATGGACATTTAGGTTGTTTCCACCTTTTGTCTTATTATGTGTAATGCTGATATGAACATTCATGTAACAAGTTTTTGTGTGGATATTTGTTTTCATTTCTTTTGGATGTATATATCTAGGAGTAGAATTCCTTGGTTGTTTGGTCCTATGGTAACTCTATGACTAACTTTTTCAGGAATTGTCAGACTGCTTTGTGAAGTGGCAGCACCATTTTACGTTCCTACTAGCAGTGTATGAGAGCTCCCTTTTCTTTATATCCTTGCCAACACTTGTTATGATCAGTCTTTTTGATGGTAGCCATCTTAGTGGGTATGAGGTGATATCGCTTGTGATTTTGGTTTGCATTTGCCAGTGGCTAGTTGTGTTGAGCATTTTTTCATGTACTTATTGGCCATTTGTGTATCTTCTTTGGAGAAATATCTATTTGGGGCTTTTCCCCCTTTTAAAGTTGGATTGTTTACTATTGAGTTGTAAGCGTTTATTATAAAACGATCCTTTATCAAATATGTGATTTGCAAAATGTCCATTGTCCTTTGCCATAAGTTGGAATATTACTGTGAAATAAGAATTCATCATATTCTTCATGGAAAGATGACCTAGCTGGATTGGGGAATTGTGCTTCTATTATTATTTTAGCTGTTAATTATTAAATATTTATAATGTATATGCAGTTTGTGATTATTTGAGAACTTTGAGTCCTAATGCTTTCATCATTACTTAATTTTGAAATTTTTATCTAGTTTTTGTTTTTAATCTGAGGTTTTACCTAGTTCTTTTTGCTCCTGGCTTTATTTCATGACAAAATAATTTTTTAAAGTATTGGGTTGCTTTGTCATTTTTGCTTTTTATGCTTAATTTGCATTTTGAGGGGTGGCCTCTGTGAGGCAGTGTTTAAACTTTCTTATACTGTCAAAATGATTTTGTTTTTAAGATGAATTTAGAGTGAGAAATCTCCCTCCCCCTCATAGAAATAAAAAATTGAAAATAATGATACACTTTTCTTCATACTTTCCCATAGATCTAATCTCATTTTAAAACTATGCCACAGTGGGAACTGTGTACCCTGTGGCAATAACTTATCCGTTAATGTAGAGACATGGGCATTTAATTCCAAACAACTTTTTTTGTACTTAAAATACCACTTTACTTTAACTTTGGCTAGGCACTGAGTTAAGTGATTTGTTGAGTGGTTTATTTATCTACATGAACTTAATTATCTTCACTGCAAACCTAAGTCAAGTACTGGTTATCCCTATTTTGTGGGTAAGTCAACTGAAGTTTAGAGTAACTTGACCAACTATTACAGAGCAAAGCTGGGAATTGAACCTATGACTGGCTCAAAAGCCCAATCTCTCAACTGAGTTATTCAGTAACCTACCAAATACCAACCTCTTTAACTTTTTTTTTCTTTAACTTTTAAAATATAATACGTCTGTAGTTCCTAGGAGGATACAGATGTTTGAGTACTGTACATAATATGGCAGAGCACAGATGTTATTGTGCTATTTATATACATCCTTTAAAAATTTTTTTATTTTAAAAATTTAAAATTTTTTGTGGGTTTTTTTTGGAAGGGGAATTAGGTTTGTTTGTTTGTTTAATGGAGGTACTGGGGATTGAACCCAGGACCTCGCATGCACTCTACCACGGAGCTATACCCTCCCCCTGTATACATCTTTCAGTTAAATAATGATGAATGCATTTGGCCTTGTTTTGAAAATAGAGAGATTTATATATGGATGTAGTGGTCACCAAGTAGTTGGAATCATTTAAATCAATGGCAGTTTATATGCACTGTATACATAAAATACAATAGCATATTATAAGAAGTGAGGCACAATTAAAAGAGCATTGTAATAAGAGAATACATAATCTTTAATCCTGTTTTAGGCAGTTAACTAGCCATGACCGCATACAAATTGTATTTATTTGTTTAGCAGATACTTACTAGGCATGTACCATGTTCCAGGCATTCTTTTAGACACTGGAAATTCAAGGGTAAACAGGACAGATCGGGGCCCTGCTGTCGTGGAACTGAGAGTTCACTTAGAAATTCAGATAAATACTACGAAGAAGATAGAGTTCTGTGATAGAGAATAAGGGGGTGGTGGTAGAATGGATAGTTTAGACAGGAGGCGATGCTAAACAATTTGTGCAAAAGTAAGATGAGTTATGTGTGTTCTAGGAACTAGAAGGTCAACATGGCTGGATGTATATAATGGAGGATAATTGTGAAGCACTTTGCAACATGAGTTACGTTAAACTCATTAGATATTTATTGAACACAATCTTAGGTGTCAAAGTTCCAAAGACGTATAGATCACAGTACCTACCTTAGAAGGCTTACAGTTTAATTGGGAGCACTGGATGTGGGAGTAAAAAGGATTGGTTAGAGGAGGGAGGAACCTTAGGTTATCAGGAATCAGAAGCCTTTTAGCCAAAAAACAAGGTTCTGTAAACCTCACTTTTCTCACCTGTAGAAGAAAAACTGGCATGTTTTGAGTACATCTTGAGTGCGAAGGGCTTTACGTACATTATTTCACTTAATTCTTTTACAACAGCCCTATCAGGTGGGTGTTCTCCCATTTTATCAAAAGGAGAAATGGAAGCTCAGCAGTAGGTTAATTGCCCAGGAGCTGAGTGAGAGCAGGATTCAAATGCATAGAAGGCCATCATATAGGATTCAGATGATAGCCGGACTGAGATCCGGGTAGTGAGGGACAGAGGAACCATGGACAAACTAGTGACGGTTAAAGGCTGTTCCCTGTATCTGGACTGCCTTTTCTACTCTTCCTACTCCTACGAAATATTTACTTATCTTTTTATTCCCAAATACACATGTATTTGCCTTTGCACACCTGAGGCAAAGTTAGGCGCTCCTTACCACTAATGCTTCTGTTTATAGTAATTTTTTTTAAGAATAACTAGTTTGTTGATTGTTTGTTTTTTAATCTACTGAGCATTGGCAGATGGGTTTTGGCACTTGTGACCAAAGCAGACCAGAATTCTTTCTAAAGAAAATTTTTTTTTAACGGAGGTCCGGGAGATTGAAATCAGGGCTGTGCGTGCTAAACGTGCCCTCTACCACTGAGTTACACCTTCCCCTCTAAAGTAACTCGTTTTAAAACCGTGAAAATAATACATGGTGAATTTCTTTTTAACTTACAGAGTGTATACAGTAAAATTTAAAAGACTCATTACCACTCCACCCTCATCTCCTAGTCCCATTTCTGGGAGGTAACCACTTGAATTTTTAAATGTATGTACAAACATATGCAGATATTTATATACATTTTTAAAAACATGAATACAATCATAAGATATGTAGTGTTCTGCAGTTTACTCTTTCCCACATATGAAGTTTCTGGGACATGTTTCCAACCATTTCACATAGATCTATCCATCCTTTTTAATGTCTGTATGTTTCATTTATGAATGTCTTGTAATTTACTTAACCTGTCCTTACTGATGCACTTTTAGATTTTTGACTGGTTTTTTTTGCCATTATAAATAATACTGCAGTGAACTTTATACACTTACGAGAGTGTCTAGAAAAATTACTTGGTTGAAGATTTGCATTTAAAATTTTGATAGATAATGCCAGGTTGTTCTAATCATTGCGAGTTTCTACCACCCTTCCCCCACATTCTGTTTTAATTATGTTTTCACTAGTCTCCCACCATAGAAAGAGTTTCTTAAAAGCAAAGACCACTTATTTTTTACCTCTCTATATCCCTGAAAGCATGCACATTGTCTGCTGTGTGTGTGTGAATACAAATATACTTGTATACCTACATACATATATATGTGTATACATGTATAAATACATAAACTACTCAAAATATTTGTAAAATGTATGTTATTTCGTACTTTGACCTTGGTAAAGATGGAAGACCTAAAGGACAATAATAGGAGCTGAAATTGGAAAGGTAGGTAGGGGACAGATTGGTGAGTACCCTGAATGTCAGACTAAGGAATTGAACTGTAGTCCTGTAGGTAGTACAAGTATAAAAGATTGGAGGGGTAAAATGTTCGAATCTAGAAGGATTCCATCTTAAGATTCCTTTGCAAGGATCTTAAGTTCTTGCTCGTATTTAAGTAATCCAAACTGAAATGTATTATACTAGTGATTTGTTTAGAAAAGCAATGCTGGACAGATCCACAGACTAATTCTCAGAGAAAAGGCCTTGGCCTGGTATCAAAAATTGACTAATGAATGTATGTTTATATATTTATAGTAAAATATTTAAGGTATATACCATACCTTTAATCTTTTGGACTAATTATTCATTTGTTCTTAGAGCTTCTAGTGCCAGTAAAGATGTGGTAAAACAAGCATACTCATGTTGCTGGTGGCAGTGCAGTTAGCACAACACTTTAAAAAAGTAATGGAAGCAAATTGTAATAAACCATAAAAAATGCTCATTTTTTGATCCCATAATCTTCATCTTGGGAGTTTATTTTAATGATGTAATCTACTGCACCCTCCCCAAAGCTATATTTACAAATATATTAATTAAAAGATTATTTTTTATGATAAAATGATATGTGGTTAGCACATAATAAGAAAAATGCTAACTGTCCTGTAAGGGAAATTTATTTGTTAAATGTGAATTAACAGTGATCATTGTGAAGACTATTAGACAACTTGAGAAATTTTATAGAAGTGGAAACAGCTGAATACAAAATGTTATCTATACTATATTTACAATGCCATAAAAATTGTGTATGCATACGGATAGCAAGAGTTAGAGAAGAAAACTAGGGAATCAAAAGATTTGACTTGTTAAGCTATTGGGAATTATTCTTAACTTAAATTTTTATTACAATATTGTATGCAATGAAAATTTTAATGGTATACAAGAAAAATAAGATAGTTGGCAGTGTTATTGGGCTGGAAGGATGAGACACTGAAGCAAAGAAAGCAGTAAAGAGGTTATTGCAATAGTTAACGTGTGAGGAGTTGAAAAAAGAAAGATTTTGAAGGGTAAAAGTCACAGAGTTGGCAGTTGCCTTGTTATGAATTTAAGAATGAGCATTTAGTCAAGGATGACTTTCTATCATTTTCATCTGGTGTCTGGGTTTGGTGAAAATAGCCGGGTCCACATGGCAAATAGATTAGAGTGAAAAGATGAATTGACAAACCTTAATGGTGTGTATGGAATGCATTGTGTTTATTCAGACAGAGCACAACATGTATTTTGATATTAAGTGAATGATACATAAAGTGAAGATACATGCACCCCAGTGTTCGCAGCAGCACTGTTTACAATAACCAAGATATGGAAGCAACCTAAGTGTCCATCATCAGATGAATGGATAAAGAAGATGCGGTGTACATATATACAATGGAGTATTATTTAGCCATAAAAAGACTGGAAATTTGCCATTTGTAACAACATGGATGCACTTGGATGGTATTGTGCTTAGTGAAGTAAGTCAGACAGAGAAAGACAAATATCATATGGTATCACTTATATGTGGAATCTAAAAAAATGGTACAAAACAGAAACAGACTAACAGTCATAGAAAACAAACTTATGGTTACTAAAGGGGAAAGGGAGGTGGGAGGAATAAATTAGAAGTTTGAGATTAACAGATACTCATTACTAGGACCTACTGTATAGCACAGGGAACTATATTCAGTATCTTGTAATAACCTATAATGGAAAAGAATATGAAAAAGAATATATATATATATGTATGTATATAAGTGGATCACTTTGCTGTACACCTGAAACACAACATTGTAAATCAATTGTACTTCAGTTTTAAAAAAAAGTGAATGACAAGGTGAGGCATTCCCAGGAGACCTCTCCGCCCACCTGTTGTATAGTGTCTACCTGGGATTTCAAGGTGAAAGATGAGATGGAGGCTGAAATTTTTCCCTTTTGTGTGACATTTGGCCTTTCTGTTTATGACTGAGGGGAAGAAGAATCACTGGCAGGCTTTCAGGTAGGGCAATTTGATTTGAGACGTGTGTAAATGTTTTTAGTTGATGTATTATAGATCTGTTTGTAAATCAGGAGTACATGTTAGATTCAACTGGTGAGCTTTTTGTAAATGGACATGGTTCTTATTGAGGATTCTGTGGAAGACAAGGTTTAAGGAAAATATACTAGGAAATACATGTCTATTATTAAAAATCTGTTGTTTACAGTCACCTTTAGAAATTATTTTTTGTCTTCCTTTTGGAGAAGGAAAACTTTCAGAAGGAAAAGGAGATTTTTTTCCTCTTTTTTAATTGAAGTAGAGTTGATTTACAGTATTTGTTTCACATATACAACATAGTGATTCAGTATTTTTATACACTGAAATTGTTTATTTTTACCTTTTATTTTTATTTTATCTCTTTATGTAGCTGTAGTGAGATTCTTATCTTTTGCATACAAAATGTACTTAGATTATTATTTTAAGGTAAAGTTGTGGTGGTGGTTGCCAGTTTGGTTTAAATGTAATTTAAAGAGAACAAAGTAGTACATAATTACCTCATGTGAGAACAAACCACTGATTTCCTTAAATTTGCATCTTATTTTTTTACAGAAGTTAATGAAAGAGTGCTGAAACAGTGCTGGTATAGCTAGCCAGCTTGTCTGTGCTACAACTAGTAGGCCATTTTCCTTCAACTCTAGTACTAAGGTTGTGTTCAGTTTTCCACTCTCAGGTATAAGAGGTAATGTGAGACAAAAATATCTAAATATATGCAGAAATATCATGCCTTTTCTACTTATATGTTCAATGGAAGTAGAGTTGTTCTCCATAGAAAGGATGTACTCAGTGCTTCTGTTCTATATGTTCCCTCTGTTTTTTTCTGGCATGTAGATACTTCAATGTGCAAATGTTGAAAACAACTAGTGATTTGACTTGAAACATGATTCTTACTGATGGATCTGTTTGATTGAAGCATATTATGAGTTTTTTAAAAAATGGTTATCTAAACTAATCTATGTGAGTCAAGATTGTCTTTCTCTTCTTTTGGTTATTCAGACTATTGGGTGCATAAACCTGTTATTGCCATCTATTACTTTGATTTAAAATTTTGAGTTTAATTCACATTGAGTGAATAAAGTTAAAAGGTTACACTTAAACTATATATTTATAATACAATACCACTTTTAGCTTTTTTTTAATATTAGGGTTTGAGGTAAGATTTAGTTTGAAAAATAGGATTCTAACTACTAATAAAGATTTAATAGCTTCCATATTATGCACTAATTTTTTTAAATGAGGTTAGTTTTCCAAACTGAAAAAGTGGTTTGAAAAATGAAGTATACTAAGAGTAGAAGTATCCCCAAGAACTGAAATCTGAAGATTCTTTATGGTGAGGTTTTCTTTTTCCATCCCTTGTTGAAACTTTACTCCTAAAGACTGAATTGGAGGACAACCCACAGAATGGAAAAAATATTTGCAATTCCTGTATCTGGTAAAGGATTAATATCCAGAATATATAAAGAACTCTTAGCACTCAATAATATGACAAATAACCATTAAAAATTTTTTTTTTACCAGAGCCACTGGGGATTGAATCCAAGACCTTGCACATGCTAAGCATATGCTCTACCACTGAGCTATAGCCACCATAGATCCCAGTTCATTTTTTTAAATAGGCAAAGGACCTGAGCAGATAATTCTCCAAAGAAGATATACTAAAGGTTGATTAATACGTGAAAAGATGTTCAACATTAATAGCCATCAGGGAAACGCAAATCAAAACCACAGTGTGATACCACTTCATACCCACTAGGATGGCTATAATCAAAAAGACTAATAACAAATGTTAACTAGGATGTCAAGAAATTGGAATGCTCATACATTGCTAGTGGGAGTATAAAATGGTGCAACTACTTTGAAAAAGTTTGACAGTTCCTCAGAACTTTAGCATAGTGTTACCATATGACCCAGCAATTCTACTTCTAGGTGTATATATATATATGTATGTATAGTATATATGTATATATATATGTGTATATATATATATATATATACTTGAGAGAAATGAAACACGTTCACACAAAATCTTGTACACAAATATTCGTAGCATTATTTATGATAGCCAAAAAGTGGAAACAATTCAAATGTCTATCAGCAGATGAATGGATAAATAAAATGTGATACATTCATACAGTGGAATATTATTCTACAGTAAAAAGGAATGAAGTACTGATATATGCTACAACATGGAGGAAACTTGAAAACATGTTTTTTTGTTTGTTTTTAAACTTTTTTTTAATTGAGTTACAGTCATTTTGCAATGTTGTGTCAAATTCCAGTGTAGGCCACAATTTTTCACTTATACATGAACATGCATATATTCATTGTCACTTTTTTTTCACTGTGAGCTACCACAAAATCTTGTATATATTTCCCTGTGCTATACAGTATAATCTTGTTTATCTATTCTGCATATGCCCATCAGTATCTACAAATTTTGAACTCCCAGTCTATCCCTTCCCACCCTCCTCCCCCATGGGCAACCACAAGTTTGTATTCTATGTCTATGAGTCTGTTTCTGTTTTGTATTTATTTATTTTATTATTATTTTTAGATTCCACATATGAGCAATCTTATATGGTATTTTTCTTTCTCTTTCTGGCTTGCTTCACTTAGAATGACATTCTCCAGGAACATCCATGTTGCTGCAAATAGTGTTATGTTGTTGGTTTTTATGGCTGAATAGTATTCCATTGTATACATATACCACCTCTTCTTTATCCAGTCATCTGTTGATGGACATTTAGGCTGTTTCCATGTCTTGGCTATTGTAAATCTATGAACATTGAGGTGCAGGTATCTTTTTGAAGTAGGGTTCCTTCTGGATATATGCCCAGGAGTGTGATTACTGGGTCATATGGGAAGTCTATTCCTAGTCTTTTGAGGAATCTCCATACTGTTTTCCACAGTGGCTGCACCATGAAAACATTATGTTTAAGTGAAAGAAGGCAGTTACAAAAGACCACATACTATGATTCCATTTATATGAAATGTCCAGAATAAGCAAATCTATAGAGATAGAAAGTAGATTAGTGATTGCCTAGGGCTTTGGGAAGTGGGAGGTAGGGTTTTCTTTTTGAGGATAATAAAAATACTTTGAATTCAGGTTGTGGTGGTTATACAATCCTGAATATACTAAAGCCATTGAATTGTGTACCTTAAATGGGTAAATTTCATGGTATGTGAATTATATCTTAATAAAGATCATTTCAAAAAAGAAAAGCATAAACAGGAGGAAAGTTCCTCTTGAATAACATGTCTCCAGAACCTTTTTTTGTTTTGTTTTCTTTCTTCTTTGCAATACCCTTGTACAGTAGTAGGAGAAAATAGTGAATAAGATGGAGACACAGAGCTATACAATCTCTTCTCCTTAACTTTAAATTACTGATAAGTGTTAATAGCAAGCATATATGTAATGCCAGTGCTGTTCCAAGGAATGTATATTTAACACAAATACCTCACTACACCTCTGTGAAGTACCTTCCATGTACAGGTAGGGGAAACTGGCGTAGAGTGGTTAAGTAAGTTGCCCAAGGTCACATAGATAATATGTGGTAAAACGAGATTTTGAAGCAGGCTGTCTGGCTCCAGAGTCCTCATTCATAAGTATAATGTTCTACTACCTCTTATAAGCATTCTTTCCTAGGTAAGGGAGATTCGAGCTACTGGGTTGGTGATTGCATTTGTCATTGAGGTAGAAAATACAAAATGAGAATTTTGTGGGAGACTGTGTTAAGATAGAGGTGACTGTGGACCACGAAGCTCACCAAAGCCAGTAAGTAGCTAGATATATATAGATCAGGAGCCCTGAAGAGAAAAGACTAGATAGATTAATTTAAAGAACTTACATATTCCAGAGATCTTTGAAGCCATGGATACAGATATGATATTCCAGGAGGAAGAGTACATAAAATGAAAAAACTAAGACAGAAATTTGAGAATGCTCAATATTTAGGAACCCATAGGAGAAATGGAAAAGGATTAGCTAGGAAGCTGGAGAAAACCAGGAGTGTGTGGATGTCATAGAAGCCAAGCCAAGAGAATGCTCTAAGAAGGAGATAAAGGTCAAAGGTATTGAATCAGATATAAGACTGAAAAGTATCCATCACATTTTTTGTGTGTGTGTTTAACTCTTGTAACATCTGATCATTTTTAAAACTCATCCATGTTTAATTTGATGAGTTTTGGCAGTTATGTATACACTCAGATGATCACCCAAAAGAAGATAGAACATTTCCATCACCACAGAAAATTCCCTTGTTCCTCTTTACAGTTAGTCCCCCAACCTTGCAACCACATTTTGATTTCTACCACTGTAGATTAATTTTGCCTGTAGGAGTTATATTAATGGAATGATACAATATGTATTATTTTGTCTGTCTTATTTCCCTCAGCATAATGTTTTTGAGAGTCTCCAGTGTTATTATATGTACATGTATGTAGTTTGTTTCTCCTTATTGCTAGGTATTAATCTACTGTATGATTTTATCACTTCTTTATCCATTCTTTTATTGATGGACATTTGAATTCATTCCAATTTGGAACTATTAGGAATAAAACTGCTATGGATGTTCTTGTACAAGTCTTTTTATGGATGAATATTTTCATTTTTCTTGGGTAAATATACCTAGGAATGGCCATTAGACTTCGTGTTAAAGTGAAGGTTTGTGACCACAGCCAGAGCAGTTTCAGTACTTAGGGAGAGAAACCAGATCAATGGCACTGGGAAATCAGAAAGTATTCTTAGTAATAACTATTAAGGAAAACTAGCCATGATGAAGAGAGACTGGTAGCTGAGTCAGAGGCAAGATTTTATTTGATTTTATTTTTGTGTTTTAAGTTATTGATGGGAAGGAACTGGGAAAGAGAGAAGGAGATTGTTTACAGAAGAGGTCCCTGAGATCCCTAAGGAGGAAAGACAGATGAAATGCAGAGTATAGGTTGGAAGGATTAGTCCTACCTTATGAGAAGGTAATATGGTAGGAGAGAAAGAAGAAATGTGTGAAAATGGAGAGACGTAATAGGCTTGTTGGTAGAGAATTCCTCTCTGATGACTTTTGTATTTTCTGTGAAGTTGGGGGTTGATTAATTTGCTGAAAATGAGGTGGTGAAGGAGACAGGGTCGGGGATAGCAGGAGAGGGAGTAGGGGTTGAAGGTTTGAGACAAATGGAAAGTATTTTAAATAGTCATCATGAAAAAACAAAGAACTGTAAGTATGCTGGACAGCTTTGGGGATTCAGAAGAGATTGGAAGAGCCCAAGAACTTTTATGGCCCTTCAGGACTATTCCATCAAATAAGTTGTTAGATCTGAAAAGTGCTTTGTAAATATGAGACCCATACAGTTATTTCTGACTAGAGGTGTATGTTTTAACTATCCATGTTTAGTGTCCTATTCAACATACTTTTTTGGACAAAGGATCTAATTTATTATAGAGTTGTGTGTCAGGAGTGCCCTCTGTAATTTTCATAATTATCTAACAATGGTTTGCTTCCCTTACCTGTGATAGGATAAGCAATTTGGGTAATAAATATTAACATATACAGTGTTTATCTTAAGGGAAATAAAGTACAATCTAGCCTTGTAGTTTTGAAACTTTATGCTTTTTTTCATGGAGCAATGTCAGAAGTGGAGTTGGAGTGTGTCAGTACCTTTCTCTTCTGCAGCTTCTATTCCTCAAACTCCATAGTCTCAGTGAAAGCAAGCCAGGGCATGCTTAGCAAACTGAACTATGCGAATATTCCTGTAGCAAGCCATGTTGTTAGTGCTACTTTGTTGAGGTTTAGGAGAGACTTTTTTTAAGGTTCTTTTTCGTATCAGTGGTTCAGTTAAGATAAAACCATCACCAAAGTTGAGATTCCTGATGAATAGACCTAAATGTCCATTTCTAAATTCTTGTCTCTGTTCTCACCTCTTTTTCTCACAAGTATTTTTAGTTTTAGGTCTCCTAACCCTCATCTCAGCTGCCTGCCAATTTCAAATATTCCGTTTCTGAATGGTCCTGGAACTTGACAGAGCCTTCAAGTTCTAACTTTCACCCATCCAATAGAATATTCTACTTCTTTAAAATTGGGAGTGTAAACTCTGTCCCTCCACTTTACCCTTTAGCATCCCGTGGAATCTATGAAAACTACCTCATTTGCCAGCATGTTCTACTTACTCTGTACTTAACTGAATTACATTCATCATTTGGAACATGCTTACTCCCTGGGTGTATTTAAATAAAACTGTAAAGATTTAAAGACAGTTTTCCACAAATGTGAATCAAAGAAGTGTAACTGAATCAATAAACTGCAAACCGTGGGTACAGGGTAGCCCACGGTCTTTATGTTGCTATACTAAGAAACCTCCTCATTCCAGGTTAAGAAATGTCATAAGATGCAGCATGAATGACCAGACTTAAATGTAGAAGCACTTTTTTGGGGGGGCAAGGTAATTAGGTTTATTTATTTATTATTTATTTTAATGGAGGTGCTGGGGATTGAACCCAAGACCTCATGCATGCTAAGCACGCACTCTCCGCACTGAGTTATACCCTCCCCCAGAAGCACTTTGTATAGTAGTAAATTTATAAGGAAAATTTGGAATTGAGACCAGGTAAAAGAAAGGCCTAGTTTCTCTGTTAAATGTTTAGGTGAAACCGGCCTGAGGTTAGGACCTGAGCTTGACAGCTTTTGACCTGGTTTGTGTGGCTTCATGCAAAAACACATCTAGGATTTGTTAATCTGGATTTCTTTTAGTATCATTTCTTATCACAGTAAAGATTACTTGCAATTGGAGTTCTTTCTTGTATACCTGAACCATTAGATTTATGTTTTCATAATAATTTGTGGTGATAACTGTCTAACAAATTAGACCAAACTTGAAATATCTAAGAGCTTCATGTTATAAAATATTGGTCTGATGTAGATTTAAGCCACTGAGGAAAGATTAATTTTTTGTTTTTTTAAGGTATGAAGTCAGCTTAGTATTTAGTTAGTAATTTTAACCATCAATTTTAAGACATTCTTCTTCTTCTTACCCATAATTCTGGATATTTTTCACTTCTAAAATTATGAAATCTATCAAACATAAGGAGGAGTACCTGTATAAGTAATTGAATAAACACTCATATACCCACTTGGTTTTTAACAGATCCTAACATTATGCCATATGTGTCCAGACTTTTTTTTAAAAATTATGGTAAAAAAACCAACATAAAATTTACCATCTTAACCATTTTTAAATGTAGAATATAGTAATGTTAACTATATGCACACTGTCATGTGATAGATCTCTAGAACTTTTTCATCTTGGAAAACCTCAAACTCTATACCCATTGGATAACAACTCCCCCTTTCACCTTAGTACTTGACAGCTACCATCCTGTTTGCTAAGAGTCTGACTACTTTAGATACTTTATATAAGTGGAATCATGCAGTATTTGTCTTTTTGTGACTAGCTTATTTCACATAGAATAATACAGCAAGGAAGTATTGAAGTTTCAGTCTGCTCTGTGTTGTTTTGTTTTTGGTTTGGGGGGGAAGGTGATTAGGTTTCTTTATGTATTGTTAAATTAATTTTTAAATTTAATTTTATTTTTTAGTGGAGGTACTGGGGATTGAACCCAAGACCTTGTGCATGCTAAGCACACACTCTACAACTGAGCTGTACCCTCCCCCTTCATTCTGCTCTATGAACAATTACAGATTATTAAATCTTTCAGAAATCTCTGAAAAGGTAGCCCTTGATTGACTTTTATCACAGTGCCAGTACCTTTCTGTGAGCCTAAACCGTAGTCACTGGCTTTAATCCAAAGAGGGTGCAGTTTATAGTGTTTACAAAACAAAAATCTTTTAGTCCTAAACATAAATATAATTGGAAATTATTACTACTATCTGCATATTGCTTTTTAAAATATTGACTAAAATCAGGTCTTTAGACCTGGAAAGATCCTCAGGAGATCCTCTGGTCCAGTTCCCTGGCTCAAGGCAGCTAAGTTGTTATTAACTTTATTATTAATTATTGTTATTAACTCTTGTTTGAGACAACTCAAGGCCCACAGAGGTAGTGGGACCTGAAGGTGGGAAAATGGAGGAAGGGGGTTGTGGTGGTGATTGGTAAAAGAGCCATTCACTCATCCATTTATTCAGCACCTATTGTATGTCTTCTCTCTGTGCAAAGTATCTTTTAGGCATTTGAGTCAGCAGTGAGCAAACAGATAAAAATCCCTGTCTGTTCTAGTTGAGGAGGAAATAGATAAGAAACAAACAAAATAAGTAAATACATGTAATAAGTCAAATAATGAGTATTAATGCAGAAATATAATGGAGGGAAGAGGGATAGGATATATCATCATTGGTGGGTGGAGGGTACAGTTTGAAATGAGGTGAACAAGGAAACTCTCATTGAAGTGACATTGAACAAAGACTTGAATAAGATGATGGAATGATTAATTCAGATACCAGGAGAATGTTTCAGGCAGAAGGAACATCAAACCTAAAGGTCCTGAGGCAGTAGACCCAGTGTGTTTGAGGAAAAGCAAGGACACCAGTGTGGCTGAAATGGAATGAAAGAGATAGTGATAGAAAATAAGGGACAAGGTCATTGGCCTCACAGGCTAGTGTAATGACACTTGGCTTTGCTCTGATGAGAAACCATCAAAAGGTTTTTATCAGAAGAGAGACACGATCTAACTTTTCCCTTCAAAAGGACACTCTGCTGTGTTGGGAAGAGACTGTGGGGAGGTCACAGAAACAGGGAGGTCAGTTAGGATGCTATTGCAGTAGCATCTCAGGGTGAGAGATGGTGATGGTTGGATCAGGAAGGTAATGGTGAAGCTTGTGAGAAGAGGCCAGATTCAGGTTAGATTCTGAAGACTGAGTCAACAGTATTGCTGAATGATTCTAAGTGGGAATCTTCAACCATGTTGAACCCAAAGAACACAATTTATGGGAATTTTAGATGTGGTACAAAACTGATAGGCAAGACTTGTCAGTGTGCTCAGTAGTTTATTGATGAATTATTAAAAGCATTCTCTGGAATTTGGGTTTATACTCTGTATATTTTAGTGAAATTTCAGCCTATTTCAAACATTGTTCACTTCCTTAGCAGGTTTTTTGTGGTTCATAATATTCTTTGTAGATTTTATTTCATATGCATCGTTCTTTGTTCTCAATGCCTATATTTTTCTTCAAGGTAGAAAATGTTGTTAGCCCAAATAAATCGAGATTCTCAGGGAATGACAGAGTTTCCTGGAGGAGGAATGGAGGCTCAACATGTTACCCTGTGCCTGACAGAGGCAGTAACTGTGGCAGGTGAGCAGTGGTATATGAAGGGATCATGTGGGTTTAGGAATATTTGTCTTAAGGGAAAATGAAAGTTCATAACACTGTGTTTACTTCGCTCCCCGTTTAGCTGAAGTCAGCACAAAACTAAGCCTTTTTATGAGCATATTTACCTTGGTGTGGATGCTGGATACAGTAGGGCAGGGAAATTTTTTCTCTGAATGCTAGAAGAAATCCCATTTGAGTCTAAATTAAGCAGTCTGCTTTTTGACTAACTTTTATTTTAAAAAATTAACTTACACAGCATGCACGTATGATAGTTATCTAAAGAAAATAACTGTTCTTTTATAATAGATGGTGACAACTTAGAAAATATGGAAGGCGTAAGCTTGCAAGCAGTAACACTTGCAGATGGTTCTACTGCTTATATACAACACAATTCTAAAGGTATGTACCTCATACAGCCCATTGAATATTACCAGCAATTCGTAACCTTAGAGTTGGAACACCTAGCAGTTATAACCCTTCCCAGTCCCTCCTAAAGACACTGTATTGCATACAGTAATTTTAAATAGTTTCCATTTAACTTAAATTTTGTTTTGATAATTTGAGGACACCTTTTGAGGTATTTGGACGATACTCTATAGAGTATCGAAATCAGTGAGGAATAAGTGAAGGGGTGGTGTCCCCAGCCTATATTTAGTAAGATCTTTCTTGCTTTTACATTTCAAGTTATTAGTTTTTACAAAATATGCATAAAAGTAGACATTTGGTTTTGCCTGTATAACATTGATCTCTCAGTGTTTACTTTGCTTCAAGAAATAGCCTAGTTCTCCACTTCCTTGTTTTTATGGAAAGCTGCTGAGCATATGTATATGTAGTCAAGGAACTTATAACCCCCAGGAGTGAGAATGACAGTGGGCCTCACGTACACTGATGTATCTGTCTATCTTCCCAGTTTCAGCTTCCCACTGTTCAGGGTCACTGTTCCAAAGTGGCTCTGACAGCATGAGTCACGTAGTTTGCTGTGATAAGCCACTCTTCCCCTTGAACTTGTCTAATTGAAAATTGGAGGGGAGGAAGGATGGCTGAGGGAGGATTTTCTGCTTTCTGTAGGATCACTGGATGTGTTATTGAATTGCCTCAGAACAATGAGGGAAGAATCAAGATGAACATGATCTTAAGTAGTGTATGTTTTTATAGTTGATATCATTTTGAAATTGTATAAAGTTTAAAATTTTTGCTTGTGCTGATTTATTGGCTTACATCTTTTGTTCTAGATGGAAAACTCATAGATGGTCAGGTCATTCAGTTGGAGGATGGTTCTGCTGCCTATGTTCAACATGTACCCATACCTAAGAGTAGTAAGTATTTGATACTTACTTACCCTCCTGATTCTCATACTTCAGTGTTTGCTGCCTCCAGCTGCTTTTTACTACTTAAATTTGGTCCTGATCTCTAGTCCTTCTTCTCAAGGGGGAGATGGGTAGATGTCAAAGAGAGGATGCAAAGACCATTTTAATTTAACTGAGACATTGTCTCAAAGATACTGGAAAGGAACTTACTAGACTGCACTCTGGAGATAAATGGGCAACAGTTCTAAGTGAATATTTCTGTTATTTGAGCTAAATCCTACATATTTTCATTTTCTTCTTTTTTTTTTCTGCCCCTTCTTTCAACTTTCCTTATCCCCTGCTATAGAGTCCTAGAACAGGTATTCTAATATCTTTCTACCTTCAAACACTTACTCAGAGCAGCTTTGCTGAAATTATTTAAATATTTAGGATCCGTAAAGCAAGTGTAGGTTTTTATGATGTGTTTAATGGTTTATTGGCTCTGTTGTTGCTGTGTTATCAGAACACGCTTGGAAAGCATGGGATCTAAATGTAAGCATTGTTCTTGAGCAGGGGACAGTTTGCGTTTAGAGGATGGTCAAGCAGTGCAGTTAGAAGATGGAACTACAGCATTTATTCACCATACCTCCAAAGGTAAATTAGCTTTGAACATCTGTAAAATAAGAGAGCGGTTGGGTGTGGGAAAAATAAGACCTACCTTTAGTTGCTGAAGTGCTGTCATACGGTTCTTGTTCTCTGAAATACAAGATCGCAACTTTTGGCACAGTCTAAGGAAAATCTTTTCTAATTATTTGAGTTGTGCAGTAACAAGTTGGAATAGCAAACCTCTGGTCCTTGGAAGACTTCAAATAGAGGCTGCTTTTGAAATATGAAATTAGACATTTGAAAGTTGAAAGGGGTAAATCGGGAGTTCGAAATCTGCACCTCTTGGGGAGTGATGGAAATGTTAGCTATCTTGATTATGGTGTTGGTTTCATAGGTGTACACATCTATCATAATTCATCAAATTGTGTGTCTGAAATATGTGTAATTTACTGTACAGTAATTGTACCACAATAAAGGTGGAAAAAAAAGAAATATAACTATTAAAAAGATATAGGGGGATTTAGGTTGTGGGTTCAGAGCTTATAGCATGGGGAGCTTCTTTTATAAAAAATAAGAATTACCAATACAAAACTATATGTGAATATTTATAGAGAGAAAAGAAATCAAGTTGTAAATTTTAAGAACAGAATAAATACCACAAGTGTGGAAATCAAGGAAATTGAACACTGTTAGTAATTAACTGCCTGATACACTTCTCTAGATACATTTTCCCTATATAGTTTGGCTGTGTACTTTTTAGTCACCAATTTATATGGTAATGATCTTGTAATATTTTCTATAGCAAGAATAAAATAATTCACTTTTCATTCAGCTTGGCTTAGAGAAGTTTGTTTCCATTCATAACTCTTATTTTTAAGTGTTTTGTATTTTTACCTTATTTGAAAAAACCTTTATCATGTTTCTTTCATACAAGATTTCCTGGGTAGTAACTACTCTCTGAATTGACAGTACTCAATAACTAGTGCATGAGGCATATTACAAATTTATATTAACCTTGTAAATGACAGCATTTTGTGGCAAATGAGCACATCTTTTCCCAGTGTATCTACATGATTCACTCTTTTAATTGGGCCATCAAGTAATCCAGTAGCCTATTCATTATTTCTGTCCCAAATATATCTTTTCCTCTTAATAAATTACCATGTTTTGGTTTAATTAAAAAAAAAGTCTTTAGCAAGGTCCCTTCCCCTTTGTGTTGGTCTTTAAAACTGAATAAAAACTTTAAAACTATCTGAGGCAAATATGGCAAAATGTTTGTGTGTATTAACTTTGTGTAGGGAGGACCAGGGGTTTGAGGTGGAATACGTAGTAGCAGTGAGCCCAGCTCTGCAGCCAGACTGTCTAGGTTCAAATCTGGGTCTGCTGTCTTTTAGCTGTGTGACTTTGAGCAAATTATTCAACCTCCCTGTGCTTCAGTTTCATCATTCATAAAATGAGGATTATAGTAAGTATCCACGTCATAGGGTAGTTGTGAGGATAAAATGTACAAACATGTAAAGCACTTGGAACAATATTTGTTACATGGTAAATGCTCAATATTAATAAATATTAGCTCCTGTTATTTATAAAATATTTTATTATAGAATGATTGTAACATGTTTTAAAAGACTGTTGTGAAACCAAAGGAGGAAATTTTTTCAAGTTTAGAATATTTAAATTTGCTAGTAAATTTATTTATTTAAAGTTGAGAAAAAGTGAACTCAGTTTTTTTCTTTAGCAGTGGAAGTTCCTCACAAGTTCATTATAATTGGCTAGATTTATTATTTCACAATGCTCTAAGAATATTGGTATGGTTATTTAGAGGAGGAAAAAAAAAACCCATTGAGTCATACCGTTATGAGTTCAGATCCTGGTTTCTCTACATACTGATTTTGACTGTTAATTATTAGTTTTTTTAATTCCTTTGGTCCTAAGGAAAGTGAGTTTGTTTCCCCAAGCCTCAATTTCTCGTTTGTACAGTAGTATGGTAAATATACCTGCCCATAGAATCGTGACAATTGAATGAAATAACACACATAAAGCACATGGGTCCTGCTCATAGTAGCTACTCAATAATGAAGTTCATTCCCTTCTTGCTTTAAATATGTAACTGTTTATCACACTACCTTTAATTTAATATCATTCTCTTCCACTCCCTCAGATAGTTATGACCAGAGTGCATTACAGGCAGTTCAGCTGGAGGACGGCACCACAGCTTACATCCACCATGCAGTGCAAGTCCCGCAGTCTGACACCATCTTGGCAATTCAGGCTGATGGGACAGTGGCAGGTCTGCACACTGGGGATGCCACAATTGACCCCGACACCATCAGTGCTTTGGAACAGTACGCAGCAAAGGTACAGCATTTTACAATGTGAAGAACATCCCAGATCTTTCATTAAAAGAAAGGAAAACAAAAAATAAGACATTAGAAATTCAAAGTAAAAATTGGACAGCATCAAGAAGACCAGCACTTATCTTAAAAGAAGTGAACAGTAGAAAGAAATATTTGAAGAAAAATAAGAGAATGGAGTAAGAGCTTATAGAAGAGAAATGGGTGGCAGGTAACTCACAAAAAGTTACATTCAAGGAGAAGTGCCGTAATAATGAGGTATAGCTGGAACTGCTTATCAATTAAGAAGTAGAATTAGAGATTGGAAAAGGTGAAGGAAAGTCTCAATTACGTTTTACATCAAAAGGGCTTTGTGTTTCCCTGCATTGAAATTATATTGTTTATATAATTTAAAAGGTTTCCCAAAACTTTATAATGGAAATTTTCAAATATACGCAAAAATAAATTATAATGAATCCCCATGTACTTATCTCCAGCAGAAACAATTATGAGTATGTAAAACTTTTCTAAGCTTCATTTTATTCTTACAGGTGTCCATTGATGGAAGTGAAAGTGTAACAGGTTCTGGAATGATTGGAGAAAATGAGCAAGAGAAAAAAATGCAGGTATGTAAGATTACTATTTTATATAAAAATCTCTTTCTCTTAGCATTTCTAGGTCTTTCCATGGATGAAAGCAAGAATAGTGAACTCACCTCTCTAAGAGAATGTTACTAATTCAGAAAAGCAGTTCATGCTTTAGGCAGTAGCTTTCTCAAACTACGTCAGGGCTCAGAATTCAATATATAGATGCAAGTGCACTAAAGAAATAGAAATATCACAGAAAGGAAGCTCGTGTTCTGGAATCCAAGGCAGTTTTGAAGATCAGGTGATCTTCTGTCTGTCCCACCCATGGCAGTTTGTGGATTCTTTTTCTAGGATTTCACCTTTACTGTAACTGACTAACCCTCACTACTTTGCTTTCTATGCTTTTTGTTTCTTCTGTTTACAACTGATTCCCTCCATACTTTGCTTTGCAACTTTCAGAGAGAAGGTCCAGCCTAGCTAATTCTCATTGTTCCTCCTGGGCAAAGCTGTTTCTACTTTTTGTACTGGACTGCTTCCTGGGATGCAGATGGCCATAGGTCGGCTTCCCTTGATTCAGATGCTCACCCTGGGTCCAGTCATTGGCTACCCACTTACCCAATAATAGCCTGAAGCAGCAGTGCCTCTCCAAGTCTTGTAGTTAAGTACAAAGTAGTCACAGATACATTTTAGGAGATCTGCAAGTCAAAATTCAAGGTTCTATTTTGAATTATGTGTCTTCGTGTTTGTGTGTGTGGGTGTTCTTGGAGCTTATATAATCATCGTAGTATATTCTTGCTTTAATGATCCACCTTTTTTTCTCAGCAGTTATCTCTAATATTTTGCTGACTGCTCCCTCAGAGTAGTTTTTTGCATTCTTCCAAGTTTTCTCATGTTTAACTCCTATTCTAATGTCATTGCTTCAGGGCTACACTTCTTAACTTGAGCATTAGCATCATTACCTAATGCCTTTGAGTAGTAGGGGGTTATCAGGAAGATTTTACATTTATAATAACTACGTAATAAAATAACAGGAGTCACTGAAATCACTGGTAAAAATATGATGCTTTTAAACATTGCTGAATAGCCAGTATTTCTGTTTACCATCTGAAGAGATGCTGTTAAGTGGCAGTAATATAAACCAGTTTGTAATTCACTAAGCCCATCAGTTTTGAAACTGTGTGATTCTTGGAAAATTTTTCATATCTTTGAATTCATAAAATGAGACTTTAATATTTTTTTATACTGCAGTATGTCAAATCAGATCTAAGTCAGAGTTTACTAAAATGCAAACACAGTGTAAATATATACAAGAGGGGGAGGGTGTAGTTCAGTGGAGAGTACATGGTTGCACAAGGTCCTGGGTTTAATCCCCAGTACCTCCATAAAATAAAAATAAAAATAAAAATGAAAATAAAAATAAAAATCCCCCCCCCCAAACAAACAAACCACACAAGAGATGTAGGTCAGTGCCTTGGAGTGGCCCAATAGAGTTCTCTTATTAGCGACTAACAATTAGATTTTTAAGTAATAGAATATTTTTAAAGAAAGATGGTTGTAACAACACTTGTAATAAACTAATATAGAATAGATCTTACCAAAAAATGAGTGAATTTACCATTGGGCCATTTAACATTATAATATACTATTTTCATAAAATTCTGTTACCATCAATAATGAATTTCTGAACCCAGAAATGTACTAGGAATTCAGAACCGCTGAAACAAAATGTCATAAAAAGCCCCATTACTCTTTATCTGCAGACATATGCCCATTTAGTGTTTGTTCCAATAGACAAAGAAAGAGAAGAAAGTTGAATAGGATTTTTGTTTTGACTGTAGCTTTTTCTCCTTTGCCCTTTGTACTTCTCCCTTACAGAATAGATCTGCGCTGTCCAAGATGCTAGCCACATGTGGCTACTGAGCACTTAGAAGGGTGGCTAGTCAGAATTGACATGTGCTGTTAGTAAGATAAACACTGGATTTCAAAGACTTATAATGAAAAAAAGAATTAAAATATCTTATTACTAATGTTTCCTATTGATTACATGTTGAAGTGATAATATTTTGGACATATTGGGTAAAATAAAATAATCGCTAAGATTAATTTCACCTGTTTATTTTTACTTTTTAAATGTAGTTACTAGAACATTTTAAATTATATGTGTGGCTTGCATTTGTGACTCATACTTCTCTTCATTAAGTGCTGGACCAGAAGTTCCTGAATCTTCCATCCTCTAATACGATTGAGTACCATAGTCGAAGTTGAGGGCCCAGTACATGATATTAAAAGGTCAAAATATCCCCGAAGAACCACTGCAAATAAGCAGCACCTGTAACTTCATGGCTTGTCTTTCGGTGTTCCTCCTACTTCTGCCAGAGTTGCTTAAGAAGTTGTAACTCTGTGCCTGGCTGAACTTTAAAGAGGTCTGTAGGTAATGCAATAGATTTTTTTTGCAGTCTTCTAAGCTTTAGATTTTTTTCATTGTGAGAGAGTTTAGAGCTCTTTCTTTCATCTGTAACATAACATATTAGTTGTGCTGCTGAGCTGATCTCTTACTTGAAACCAGATTTCACAAGAAAGACCTAGAGCATCTGTGCTCATGGGAAGACAGTTTTGCCCTGTAAGGGACATTTGGTAGTGTCTGGAGACAATTTTGGTTGTCACAGTTGGGGGCATCTACCAGGTAGATGTCCTTCAAGGCATAGGACACCACCACCTCCACACCCCCTGCCCCCAAAGAATTATTCAGAATGTCAGTAGTGCTGAATTTGAAAACACTCATCTAAAGTACTCTGTTTAAGATGCCCAGGTGTTCAGTTGTAAGAACTGTAAGGATGATGGAATGAGTGTGTTTTGGGGAGACTATGACTACTGACATTGCTCTCATGCTGCACCACCCTAGTTAAGCAGAAAACAGTATGGTGTTAAAGTGGTAATCCGTAATAAAACAAATCTGAGTTAAGTTTCCATTCTACTATGTAGTAGCTTTGTGACTGAGCAAATTACCTAACTTCTCTGGATCTGAGAATTTTTTTATCAGCTAAATGAGAATAATAATCATCTTTGCTTTATTCATCTCGTGGGATTATGAAAACCAAGTGAGAGTTTCATTCGATTAATATTTTAGGTAATATATGAGAACATAATTTGTAACTCTGCAAGCATTACATTATGCAGCACTGTCGATTCTTTATGTGTTCTGTTAGAATCCCAGGCCCTTTTTTGTGGTTTCCATTAGTTTTGACTTCATTTAAAACTAATTTTATTTGCATTGGAGATCAGAGTCCTTTGGCTTGGCAGTTTTAATCAGAGCTGTAATAGTTGGATAAGACAGAAAGCTAGTCAGGCTTGCTCAAGAAAAAAGAGATACGTTGTACACATACAGCAGAGCTTACAAGAAACTAAGAGCAGGGGTGTGGGTATAGCTCAGTGATAGAGTATGTGCTTAGCATGCACAAGGTCCTGGGTTCAATCCCCAGTACCTCTGTTAAAATAAATAAGTAAATAAATAAACCTAATTACCCCCCCCAACAAAAATAAACAAATAAATAAAAAGGAACTAAGAGCAGGAGCTGCTGAGCAGCTGGGCTTCACAGGAACCAGCATTGCAAAGGAGTCAGGACTGGAGGCTGATCTCACTCCCTTTTCTTCCTTCTGTCTTTTTCCGTGGCACCTCTGTTCCCTTCTTTTCTCTGCAAGCAGGCTTCTTCTGTGTCTTCATTGAGTTTGCATTTGGTTCATCACAGTCATGCTTTCTCAGGTTTAACATCCACAAGCAACTCAAGATTTCCCTTTATTTCTTAGGTCAAATTCTTAGGTTTCAGGAAAGGAGACTCTCTGGACTCAGCTTGATTTTTTTTAAGCCAGACCATGTAAGGTATAGGTCACTGGCCAGCCTCAAGATATGCCATCTTCTCTGATTAACAGGGTTTATGGCTAGGGTGGCAGATTTTCCCAGAACATGGGTTGGATAATTACCCCAAAGCCTGTTTGGTAGAGACAGTTTGAATGTGGATCATATTTCATATATATATTTGCTGTACTTTTATCTAGCTGTGTGATCTTGAGCAAGCGAACCTTGCTTTTCTAAAGCTCTTTTTTTTCTCACCCCTAAAGGAAAGATGTTGAATCCGTGGTTATTAGTCAAAGGCTAACATGAGGTTGAGCTGTGGAGCTGTTGAAAAGTAATCCATGACCAAGACCAGCTTCCAGAGGTTTGATCAGTAGATCTGGGATGGAACTGAGAATTTTTTTAAAGTAACATTTTTAGTGTTTGGGTTTTTTTTTTTAATTTAGAGAAGTACAAAGGAAAAAACCCAAATGATCAATTATCTTACTATACAAATAGCTATTGTATACTTAAATAAAAAGATAATCGTGTTTATATTTAGAAAATCCAAATGGTAAAGAGAGAGAAAAATAAAAAGTGCAGTGATTATCTGCACCACTACCCAGTAATCATCATTTAAGAAATGTGTGGTGGGTTTTTTTTTGTTCTTTAAAGTCTTCCTGGCAATGCTGACATGTCCCATGGTTCCCTAAGGTCCCTCTGTTGCCGCCCTCCATTTTTTTTGAAGAATGACTTTTTTTTAATCCTCAAATAAAAAAAACCCCCAATCTCCTTTTAAACAATTAGTATAGAAGCAAATTAGTTCTTTGGTAGCAGGTTTTTATGAGGTTTTTAAAAAAATATATTTCTCAAATTTCTCTTAATCTGTAGTACATCCCTTCCCCTTTTATCCTTTTTTAAAAATTGAAGTAGAGTCAGTTTACAATGTTGTGTCAATTTCTGGTGTACAGCATGTTTCAGTCATACATATACATATGTATTTCATTTCATATTCTTTTTCATTATAGGTTACTACAAGATAATGAATATAGTTCCCTGTGCTATACAGTATAAACTTGCTATTTAACTGTTTTATGTATATAGTTAGTATCTGTAAATCTCCGACTCTCAATTTGTCCCTTCCCATCCCCTTCCCTCCTGGGTAACCATAAGTTTGTTTTCTATGTCTGTGAGTCTGTTTCTATTTGTAAATAAGTTCATTTGTGTCTTTTTTTAGATTCCACATAAAAATGGTATGATACGGTATTTTTCTTTCTCTTTGTGGCTTACTTCACTTAGAATGATGATCTCCAGGTCCATCCATGATGCAGCAAATGACATTATTTTATTCTTTTTTATGGCTGAATAGTATTCCAGTGTGTGTATGTGTGTATGAATATACATATACATATATATATGTATATACACACACACCACAACTTCTTTATCCAGTCACCTGTCGATGGACATTTAAGTTGTTTTGCCACACTTCTGTAATTCCTTTCTTGAAAGAGAACATACTTTTAAATATAATTCAAGTTGCTTTCATTTTATCCTCTCCAAAGAATGTAAATTGTTTACATCCTAATATACAAGTTTATATCCATCAAATAACAGAAGTTATATCTGCCATGTGCATTTGGCTATTATCATAAATAGAATTTATGTCCCGAACCAGGCAGCAAAATGCTCCAGTTATCCTCAGCCCTGTCAGGTCTCTCTGTTGCTACAGAAGCTCTGCCAGTTAGTTCTGCTGGGCTGCAGCATCATGAATCCTGTTGGGCTAATAGCCTGAGCTCTAGAGCCAGTCTCCTTTAAGTCCTACTTCCCAGTCTGACCATGGACAAGTTACATTACTTAACCACTACAAGCCTCATTGTCTTATTTGTAAATCATAGGTAATATTTAATCCACTGGGTAGTCATGGAGGACCAGTAAGAGCACATACAAAGCACCCATCACAGTGTATCATATAAATACAACTCCTCAATAAGTGGTATTTAACCCCTTTATTACTGAAGTTACTATAAAATTCAGTCTTAGACCCAGCCCTCTATTTACCACTGGGATTCTCACCTCCTCAGAATCCTAGAATGTTAAAGCTAGAAGGGACTTGATATTATCTATACTGTACAGTCGTTTTTAAACTCTAATTTTATGGGGGTCATAGGGTTTCTTTGAGGTCCTTCAGGGACTAGCAAAGCTGAGCCAGCCACACCTGCCTGGGCCAGCAGCAGTAAGAATGCCTTTATCTGCTTTACACAGTAGAATGCTGTGTAAGATTTCATCCAGCGAAGGATTTTGACTCCTTAAAAAAAGTTTAAAAAAGAAAAATTACCACTGATTTCATATAATATGTTCTTTACTGAGACAGGCAAATAGGCCCTGCATGAGTTGCACAAGGTCACATAGTGAATTTTTGGCAGAGCTAAGGTTATCTCTTAATTCTCAGAAAATACATTAAGTATAAATAGTAATGAAGTGATTTTCTGTAAATGGTTTTAGAAGCTAATTAGTATTTCACCAATAGCTTCTAAATGGCTCTTGAGACATTTCCCTTATGATAATATATCAGGTTGTTTTTCTTTTGACAAGGAGTACATATATCTGATACTTAAATACCTGTTATAGCTTTAGCTTATTAATTTAGCTTTTGAATTTTGGATTCTGTCCATTTTGCCCATAAAATATCTGCAGAATCATCTATTGCTTTCTTTTCCATTAGTCATTGTTCCAGGCTGTTTTTCATCACTTCTTCCCTCCATATTTATTATTATACAAACTTCTTTTAGTCTTCTTGCCTCTGTTGTCTTTCACTTTGTTCCACACCCATTACTGGAATTTTCTTTCTGAAGCACAGAGCTGATCTTGGCCAATCCCTTAATTAAAATTTTTTCATGCCTGCCTTTTATTTTTGTTATCTAGGTTGCACCTCAGAATGGCACCTAAAACTTCCCAAATGTCGTCCTAAACTTCCCTTTCTTTTTTGTGGTATTTATTCTGTTATACGGACATAATGCTCATTAAGTTTCCATTTCTTCCAGACACACTTCCATACTTTTGGTCATGCTGTTCCTTCTTCCTGGACTGTTCTCCCTTCCCCTCTTTTTCAGCCTCCAAGTTTTACCTCTGCACAGCTTGCCCTACTAACCTTCAGCTCTCCCCACTTTTTAATTTAGTCCCCATAGAACTTTGCATAGACTGCTGTGATAGCAATTACATATTTTTAAATTTATTTATTTTTGGGTTTTTTTGGGGGGGAGGGAGGTAATTAGGTTTATTTATATACTTATTTATTATTTATTTTAATGAAGGTACTGGGGATTAAACCCAGGACCTCGTGCATGCTAAGCATGCGCTCTACCACTGAGCTATACGCTCTCCCTGCAATTAGTATATTCATTTATAGGACAATTTCACTAGCTAGAATGAGAGAGAGCCCTACTAAGGCAGGGACCATATCTTATTTATCATTGTATGAAGTAGGTACTTAACCAGTCATTTGTCAGACATTTATTATTTCAGAATTTCTGCCATGGAGGAGTTGGGGGTGGGTGGAAAGGGAAGTTAGTTTGGAAATAAGATAAGAGGAAGGTGGTAGACACAAAGCAGATTCCAAGTAGAATAAAACAATTTATTCAAGAATTAAGAAGATAAATGTTAACTGAGATTGAGACATAAAGGGCTTTACAAGGAAACATTTCCAGTAAAAGGGGAGAGAATCCCATCCCATTCAAACATTCTATGTACGGAGATGAAAGCCAGAGAGGTTTTTTGACTGTCTCCCTTGGCTATTTGGAGATTTTTCCAAATGTTGTATGCTGTTGGGCATTACTGTTTCATTGGTTTTCTTTTAAAAGTTTCATTTTGCTGGTTTGGTGTTGCTGTAGCTACTCATTCTACTATACTTTGTGAGGATGCCTTTAAGCCAGGTCTGTTTTGGATAATTAGAGCTACTAGTGGAAATAGTTCTGTTGCAAATACCCCTCACTAATAATGCTCATAATGCATCAAATGCTAGTGACGTCAGCTGGTTTAGAGAGAAGAAATTCTGTTGTTACCACCCTCCCTTCCCCCGTGCTGGCATGCACTCAGAGGCCTCAAGAGTTCTTCCTAAACCGGAGCTTCTGCCCCCCATGTCACCCACTACCCGGAGCTCTTGAAGCATACAATGCAGACATTAGAATGGGAGCAGAAACAAGCATGTTTTTGGAAAACATTTTCAGTCCTCATCACAGGTTATGAATTCAGTCTACTTTATTGTTTTAGCTTAATTAAATTAGGTGCCAAACTCCTAATGTCTATTTTGTGCCAGAATTAAAGCTTTCTGATAAATTGGCCTAGGAGGGAACAACAGAAAAGATTCAGATGTGGGCCTCTCCAGCCTGGTCTGAAGGTGTGAGCTGTGGGACTTAATCTGTTGGACCTGGGAGATGATAAGCACACTCACTTCCCTGGTGCTTTTAGAGAGGAAGAGGAGGAAACAGCAAGAAGGACTCTTTTCTTGTCATTTGGAGTCTCATTTTCAGTTTATTTCTGCCTTTAGAACTAGTGTAAAGTGTAATTCCAGTGCTACTAAGATAAAAATACACACTAATATATGTACATTTAAAAAGTACTAAATGGAAACACACCAAGATGTTAACAGTAGTTTTCTTTAGATGATGGAATTATAGTTCACTTGAACTTTTTCTTTGGACTCTTTGCTGTGATAGGCAAATTCCTCCAATGTATATGTATTAATGTTATTGTCAGAAAAATTACTAGTGAAGTTTAAAAATAGTAGTTAATTTTTAAAGGATTCATAGAGGCTCTTCTGGTTCTTGGAGATAAACTTTCTTATTCCAACTGTTTATTTCCTTTTCTTATAATTAAGATATATTTCACATACTATAAAAATTTACCCATTGAAAGTGTGCAACTCAGTGGGTTTACTAAATTCACAGAGTTGAACAATGATCACAACAATCTTAATTTTAGACCTTTTTTAACACCATAAGTGAGACATTTAGTTCCTTTCAATTCTGTTCATATATTTGGTGGTATAAATCCTTTTACCCAGCACTGTGAGATATGAAGGCATATATGACATAGGCTTTGACTTCAAGGAGCTGTTACACTAATAGAGAAGAGAAGGAAATACAATTATCTTTAAAATAAGACAGTGGGGTCAAATTCCCTGCCTGTGATGTAAGCTAAATTATTACAGATATGCTGAGGAATTGAAGAATCAGCTCTGTTTGGAATGATGAGAACAGGCCTCTTATTGGTAGGGGGGTGGAATTTCCTAGGCAGAGAAAATGTAGAACTGTATCATTTTTTTGTAAAGATACTTTTCAATCTATAAGCCATTGGGAATTGTGCCTCCATTTTTTCTAAATGTTTTAACAACATAGGTCTACTTTTATTCAGAAAATTATGATCTGCAACATTTAAGGGAATACACTGCAGTACATGAGCATGGATAATTACTAGCTTATAATTTAGCAATTACATCAAGATCCACTACTTGTTTTTTAAATGATTTAATGGTTACAAGGAAGAGCCTAAGGCAGACTCTGTATAGTCATCCGTGTCCATGTTGGGCATACTGAACCACTGTCCTCTATACTGTCATCATCTAATACAGGGCCTCTCTGTCCTCCCAGCCTTGTCCTGGCCTTGGGAATTCCTCCACAGCCCCCACTCCCCACACTCCAACATTTAAACGTGTACTGCTATAGTAGATCATTTCTCAGCATGGTGAGGACCTGACCATTCCCAGAGTTTAGATAGCTATATTCCAAAAGAATAGAATGATTTTTTTTCAGGGTTTTTTTTTTGTAAATTGAAGTATAGTCAGTGTACAGTATTGTGTCAATTTCTGGTGTACAGCATAATGTTTCAGTCATACATATACACACATTCGTTTCGTTTTCATATTCTTTTTTATTATAGGTTACTACAAGATGTTGAATATAGTTCCTTGTGCTATACAGTAGAAACTATTTTGTAAATAGTAGTTAGTACTGCACATCTTGAACAACCAGTTTATCCCTTCCTATCCCCGGTAACTATAAGTTTGTTTTCTGTGTCTGTGAGTTTGTTTCTGTTTTGTAAATAAGTTCATTTGTGTCTTTTTTTTAGATTCCACATATGAGTGATACCATTTGGAATTTTCTTTCTCTTTAGAACAGAATGATTTTTAAAAGCTATCTTAAAAAAAATGAAAGCTATCTTGTCACAAAGGAAGAAGTTTTTAAAATGTATCTACCCTAGAAAACACTTTATTTAATATAAGTGTTATTCTGTGAATAAATTAAATCTATTCAGTCATAGTTTTGTGAGGATTGAAAATACCTGGGTTTACTTTAAGATGGAGGAAACACTCATTATTTAGAAACTTAAATATTTAGTAATATAGGTAAAAATAATTTTTATTAGTCCTCATACTGGAATCAGATTCTGTAAAGCATATTCATTTCCTTAAGAATGGGGATTTTTTTTTAAATGGGGATAAAAAGCAATAGGCAATTAAAAATATATTTATCAAATTTTTATTTACCAAAAATTCCATGTTGATATGCAAGTGGTGAGGTGGGACAGAATCTCTTTTGGAAATAAGAGAGTTCTCTTTAATGGAAACCAAAAAGATTCAAACAGCTCTTCAGAAAAAAAGCCATTAGGATCATCTGTTTCATTTTGTTATGCCTTTTCAGACTTTTCTTTCAGCCTTTAGCGTCTGTTGTATCTCTTCAGTCATGATGATCGTTGCTCCATTATTTTGAAGTTTTTATGATATAAAAATGCTTTTGGCACAGTGATTTTTGAGCCATGTGTGACAATGTGTACAGATAAGATTTGGCAGCATTGTCACCACATGCCCATAGAGTAGAAAGTCATTCTTCAGTTTTCATGGTATTTTAATTTCTAAAAGAGATGATCATCTTTAAAAAGCCTCTGACATCAATGCCCTTGTTTAAAGTCTTGGACAGTTGAGTTCCAGAAAAATGATCATCTACTTAATATGCAAGTGCAAGTGCAGACTAAGATAATATGGATTGTAATGTCTCCCACAGGTGACTCAAATGACCTCTCTCTTTTTCATTGCTTTTGAAATTGAAAATGATTTTTACATTGTTTTTAGGAGTGTGTGTGTTTGTGTATGTGTGTGTGTGCGCGCGTGTGTGCACGCGTGCGTATCTCCCTGGAGAATGTTAAGGAACAGCTGCATACTGTGGATGCTGCCTGGCTTCATTTTTCTAAAGTGGGAATCAGTCTGTGAGCTCTGGGTACTCCCCCTTGTGGATCTCCTTATGACTTCTTCCAGGGGTGCTGACTGCAGGCTGTGGAACAGAATTAACCTGCTGGCTCAGCATGATAGAATCTTCATAAAATGATGACCCAAGTCTGGAAACCACATTACAGTTTTGTTTTTGTTTTTGTTTTTGAAAACTGTAACTTATCTGATTTATTTCTGCATAAAAAATTTAAATCATACGTTTTGCTTCATCTAGATTGTCTTACAAGGACATGCAACAAGAGTAAGTGCTAAATCTCAACAAAGTGGAGAGAAGGCATTTCGATGTGAATACGATGGATGTGGAAAATTATATACAACAGCTCATCATCTTAAGGTATATACGACGGACAGGCTGTGTCTGGTTATGAGAATACCTAGGACATTAAATGCCAACTAATATGCTTGTAGCATTCACAGTCCTTTGTTCTCCCCTACCTATCAAGATAGAAACGCTCACACTCTTACACAAACACACAAAAGCCTATGCAGTTGCTGGAAACTGTCAGCTCTTTGAAGGCGTGGACTATGTTTTCTTCATCTCTGTCTAGCTAGTGTCCAGCACACTACTTGTCACATGGTAGGTACTCTACATATTTATATACATTTTTGTCAAATGTGAAGTTTATGTAATTATATGAGAGATGTGTGTATAATCACACTGTCAACAGTGATTTGCTGCAGTCCTAGCAAAAGTCGGTGTTAATTGTCCTGTCTGTCAAATATATAGACCAGGTATTTTGAATACAGGTAAACATGACATACTGTGACTTGTAAAAATAATAGCTAACATTTACTGAATAGTTTCCAGTGTGTCAGGAAGTGTTCATTTAGCATATCTGGAGTAGCAGGCCTCAAGCCCATCTCCACTGCTTATCAGTGTGTGACCTGCCGTGTCACTTGACTTCTTAGTACCTAATTTTCCTTATCTGTAATACTAGATGATAAAAGTACCTCCCTCAGCGAGTGGTTGTGAGAGTTAAGTAAGTTAATTCTGTACATGTAAAGTACTGAGACAATGGCCCGGCATGCGGTAAAGATTTAGTAAATGTTGGCGATTGTCCTGAGTATTCATTTGTCACAGCAGCCCTCTGCTGTAGGCACTATTATGTCCCACTTTTCAGAGAGGACTTTGAGGCTGAGCGGAGGTAAGTGCCTTGGTTGTACCACTAGTCAGCGGTGAAGCCTTGCCGCAGATCAAGGCCCTTCCACACCGTTAACCTTACATTGTGGACATTATGTAGCCTCTCCCTGTACTCTGCTCCTAGCTCTCTCCATGTGCATATTCCATACAGACACCTTTGACCACTCTAGAAAAACTCAAACCTCCAATATTCCTGTTCTTATTTAAAATGAATACTTCTTAACATACAACATTGAGAATGATTGAGCTATAGTTTTTGAAAAGTTATCTTTTGTTTTTGAAAAAGAACATACAAACAACAAAATAATTCAGCAATGGGGGAAGAAAAAAAAAGAGGTCTGTGTGGAGACGGTCCACCTGAGGAGTGCCTCAAGGAAATAGACTCACTCCTGCATTTTAATGACAGGTCCATGAGCGGTCACACACAGGAGACCGGCCTTATCAGTGTGAGCATGCAGGCTGTGGGAAGGCATTTGCAACAGGTAAAACATGAATTTTCTTTGTTTCTTGGTTCCACTTGGGGTGAAGCAGAGACAGGAAGGAGGCAGGAACTGACCCCTTGATCTGAATTAGGCACACAGTAACCAGTTTTCCAGTCTCTCCCTTACTGCCTTTTGTCCTGCTTGCTCTGCTCTCTCTCTGTGTTCTCATTTTTCTCCTCAGACCTGTTTCTGCCTATTGTGTTCATATTTCACTCCACACTCTCCTTTCTTTTAGCAGGAAAAACAAAAGCCGAGCATGAAAGCTGACACAGAGTTTAACAATAGGACAGACCTTAGGGAACCATGTGGACCTGAGACTTAGCAGTGGGTTGGGTCCTGCCCAGGAACACATCTGGCCTGGCCAGGACCAGTGCCAGGCCTCCTGGCTTCTACCCTATTTGTCATTCCATGTCTCTGTTCTACTTCAAGATTTTGGGGTATGAATTGTGAACATCTGATAAGATTGGGGCTCTTTAAAAAAAGAAACAATCTCTTCTAGACAGAAGTGAAACCATTGAATTTTCAGCATGACAGTCCTGAGCTGTCATACTCTTGTACCTTTTTGACAGTTACTCTGTTCTGTTTGTATTATATCCTTGGTATTTACTATATTTTTCAATAGCTTAATCTCTCTGGGCATGCTTAGAGGGGTCTTGTGTAATTAAATTTCTTTTAAATTTTTCTTAAAGGTTATGGATTAAAAAGTCATGTCAGAACTCATACAGGAGAAAAGCCATATCGGTGTTCAGAAGATAATTGTACTAAATCTTTCAAAACTTCAGGAGATCTACAGAAACATATCAGAACTCATACAGGTACTGGTGTGAAGAAACACCCTATCTAGGCCAGGAGTTCTTAATCTGCAGGGAGGGACCCCCAGTTCCTTCTTGGTTTAGTAGTAGTGCTTCTCCAGCATTAAGCTGCTGCTCAGAAAAGCGTCTGAATGCCTAACAGCCCCACAGAAAGACAGACTTGTTACTTCCTTGCAATTATCTCTCCTACCCTTTAAATTTCCTTCTCTCCTTTTCCTCAAGGATACTTTGTTCTTATCTTCCCTACCCTCCCCTCGTACTGGATTATTTGTGGATTGGTATTATAAAGGTAATTATTTGCTTTGGATCAGAGCTGGAAGAATTTCAGAAACTGTTGATAGGAGATGCTGTTATAAGCTATTGATTAAGTAATATAGCATAAGGCTGTTTAATTTGAGATTTTACTACAGGTCTTTTCAATATAGTATGATAACTTTGTACTCAAATACTTCTATTCTGAGATAGTTTAGCAAATTTCCATGGATGATTCTTCCACTCATTAAAGTTCAAATATGATCTCAAATTGGCTTTACTTTACAATGTTCAGGAACAAAGCTGTAGGTCCCTGCTTCTATTTCATTCATGCTCTTATTTTTATCCATTATGTCAGAGGCAAATGTTTCTAAGCTCCTGAGATTCATAACATATTCAGCAAATATTTTTGATGCATGTTATGTACTAGACTCTAGATTTTAAAAAGGGCAAAAATTCTTTCTCTTCAAGTATTATAGAATAAATAAAGTAGTAGGTAAGCTGTTAGGGGATTCTGGGGTTGTCCTACCTTAATCCTTATTCTTGACTCTGTTTTTCTTTTGTATTTCTTTATGATATATATTCCTTTCTCTGCTTTTCTAGCTCATTTTTTAATATGCCCCCCTGGATGGTTCCCTCTCAGAAAGTAATGTAATCAGTGATGAGTTTTGAACACTATTCAGGTTTTCCTATGGAAATTTAAGTTTGGAGTAGATGATGCCGTTTACAGGGGGGAAAAAGGAAGCTCAATACAAAAAGGCTAGAGTTTTGAGCATGAATGATCCTAGGCAGAACTGAAGGATAAAACGTTGGAATTTTCTATGTATTTTTGCACAATTTAATTTATTTCCCTTTGTGTTTTCAGGAGAAAGGCCCTTTAAATGTCACTTTGAAGGTTGTGGCAGGTCTTTTACAACATCAAATATCAGAAAAGTGCATATTAGGACACACACAGGAGAAAGACCTTATTACTGCACAGAACCAGGATGTGGGAGGGCATTTGCCAGTGCAACCAATTATAAAAACCACGTGAGGATACACACGGGTAATGGTCTCTCTTTCTTGGTCTTCTGTCTTTCAAGGCTCTGTTTAACTCCTGCCTCTCCTATAAACCATTTACAAATAATCTCCCTCCTTCCTACCACTTGGCATGGTAGAAAGAGATTAAGCAACTTGAAAAAACTTCACCTTAGCATTTATACATTTATTTGACAGTTATTGAGCATCTGCTGTGTGTTCCCCTGCCAGGCATCAGAAATACAGAGACAGACAAGACACTGTCTGGGGCAGGTGATTTGGGGAGTGATAGTAGACATATAACTGCCACAGAGTGTCTCCCATTACGTGAACAAGATGCTGTGGGAGTAGAGAGGGGAGCAGCCATCTCTGTGGGAGTGGGACAAGATGCGGGAAGGCTTTCCAGGGGAATTTGATGTTTAGACTGAACCCTAAAGTTTGCCAGGCTGAGGAAGGGTGTTCCTGGCAGGGAAAATGTCACAGGTAAAAGCACAAAAGTATGAAAAAAACATGCATGGCTTACCTGAAGAACACTGGGTGTTCCATATGACCAGAAGCATGGAGCAAAAGTAGAGGAGTTCAAAGTGAGGTCAGAGAGGGAAGCAGGAGCCTTGTGTGTTATGCTGCCATGGTGAGGGTGTTTCTTAACCTGGACTTTGTGGTGCTTGAGGGACAGACAGGGAGAGGTGGCCTCTGTGTGTGTGTGTGTGTGTATATATATATATATATATTTTTTTTTTACCAGCTTTACTGAGATGCAATTCACATACTGTACAGTTCATCCATTTAAAGTATATGATTGAGTGTTTTTTAGAATATTCATAGTGTTGTACAACCGTCAGCACAATCCAGTTTTAGAACATTTTCATCTCACCTGAAAGAAACTCCATACTTGTTAGCAATCTTCTCCTACCCCCTGCCCCCAGCCATAAGCAGTTACCAATCTACTTTCTGCACCTATGGATTTGCCCATTCTGAGCATTTCATATAGATGGAATCATACAATATGTGGTGTTTATTGTCTGGCTTGTTTCCCTTAGCATAGTATTTTTGGGGTTCAGCCATGTCATGGCATATATCTGTGGTTCTTTCCCTTTTAATTACTGAGTAGTATTCTGTTATATGTATGTATCATTTTATTTATTCATTTACTAGTTGTTTTTACTTTGTGGCTATTATGAATAATGCTGCTATGAGTATTCATGTACAAGTTTTTGTGTAGGATGTATGTTTTCTTTCCTCTTGGATATATACTTAAGAGTGGAATTGTTGAATCCTATGATGACTGTGTTTAACATTTTGAGGAATTGCCAAAATGTTTTCCAAAGTGGCTGCAACATTTTAAAATCTCACCAGAAATATATGAGGGTTCCAGTTTCTTCATATCCTAGCTAATAGTTATTTTCTGTCTTTTTGGTTATAACCATCCTAGTAGATGTGGAGTGGTATCTATCTCTTATCTCGTTGTGCTTTTGGTTGGCATTTTCTTGATTTGCTAATGATGTTGAGCATCTTTTTATATACTTATTGGCCATTTCTATATATATATTTTTGGGAAATGTCTGTTCAGATCCTTTGCCCATTTTTTAAATTGGGTTGTCTTTTTATTGTGGTGTTATAAGAATTCTCTATTATATTCTGGGTAAAAGTCCCTTATTAGGTGTGTGATTTACAGATATTTTCTTCCATTCTGTGTTTTTTGTTGTTGTTGTTTTTGTTTTTGTTTTTTTTTACTTGTTAGTACCTTCTGCAGGACAAACGTTTTTAATTTTGATGCTCCACTTTGTGGTTGAATTTTTTTTTTAATTTAAGTATAGTTGATTTACAAAATTGTTTTAGTTTCAGGTTGTATTTTTGATGGGAATGGAAGGTAAATGAGAGAGTGCATTAGTCTTGTAAGAAATTTTTTAAATATATTTTTATTATTGGTGTTGAGTAAACTTCTGATAATTCAAAATCAAAGGACACTTTTATAGGATGGAACTTTAGTTGTGTCAGTTGGTATTTCTTAGGCTGCATTCTACAGACCCCTGGATATCTCTGGAAATATTTTCAGGGATCTACAACAATCCTTTATCTTTGAAAATGGAACATTAACAAGTTTGAATACTGCCATGGACAGAGGGGACGCCTTAGGAGAATTTAAAGAAATTTTGCTTTTTTTAGAAAAAAAATCAGTCAGTATTATAGAAAGAAGTTAAAGGAAAATGAGACCATAAGCAGGAAGCTTGGTTAAGGGCCATTAGAATATTTGCAGTGAGTGAGATGGAGAAGGATAAAAATGAAAGACATTGAAGAAGTGTCAGCAAAGGACCTGGTGACCAGGTTAGTCGTGAGGAATAAGGAGAACCCCTTATTCTAGCTTGTATGATAGATCTGACAGTAATGCTAAGATGGGGAAGAGCAGGTTGGGAAGGGAAGATAATGGTGTCAGTTTGCAGTATATAGGTCTCTGAGTATCCCTCACCACCTGAACTCTCACCATCTATATATTTGTTGTAATGGTTTACAGAATTTTTGCTCAAAATTTATCATTCAAATTGAAAATCCACTATAATGAATCTACTTGTACATGCATTTTTTATAAAGGGAAAATTTTTTAAGTTACATGTGAGTCTAAGTGAGAGAACGTGGAATACACTGAAGTCATATTTCTGATACAATCATTTTATGCTTACGTTGTGTAGAATACATTATGGCTGTCATCTTTCTGACGTTATATGTATGTTCACTAAGAAAATGGAAAAGCTTGTGAAAACCTAAGAGGCCTGGGAAAGAAGACTGTAGATTAGAAGAATTGTATTTTCTGATATAATTTTCATTCTTTTATATCTTTATTTCATTTTTAAATTACAGTATATTTTTTGTAGTGAAGAAAGAACAAAATTCCTATTTGATGCTGCTCTGTTATTGTGTATTATACACAAACATATACCTGCTACTGAGTTCATTGAATGTTAAGTAATTAGATAATTGGGGTTCCTTTTTGGATAATTGGTATTTTAAGTGCTTCCTGTTATGCAGACATTCTTGGTGGGTTATAACACAGATGCTTAAGAGCCTTTTTGTGATGGTTGGGGAAATTGGCTGGGATTTTTAGATAGGCTGGGGGAACATTATTTTTCCTATTTAAAGTAATGGAATATAAGCTCATTATCTGAAAGTTAGCCATTCAAGAAATTTTATGGGCAAATTAGAGTCTGGTAAGAGGGATGCCTACATTAAGTTTGGCTATACTGATCTTTGGAACATGCAGGTAGAGTAGTGCTTTCAAATGTGGCTGTACATTGGATTCACCTCTTAAAAACAGACTGACTCCCCGGATCCTATCTGCAAAGATTCTGACATAATTTTATTGGGGTGAGGCCCAGGCATCAGTATATATTAAAAACTCTCCAGGTCTTTTATATGCATGCATGGTTAAGAATCATTGAAGTAGGAATATCAAGTAGATAAATGTTGGTCTGAACCAAGAAGTAGGTCTGGGCTGAAAAAAAAAGACTGATTTATGATCATCAAGTAGATAGTAGAATAAAAGCCCGCATTATGCTATGAGTGGAGGGTAAAGAATCAGCTGTGTAAAATGCAGTCCGTTCTTGCAAGGATGGTCAGATGACCCAGTTGAGATGGTGCAGCTAGCCCTTAGGGAGCCAAAAGTGCAATTCAGATCCATTTAGTCTTCATGAAAAGATGCTCAGCATCACTAACCATCAGGGAAATGCAAATCAAAACCACAATGAGATACCATCTCACACCTGTCAGAGTGGTTGTTATCAAAAAGACAATAAATAAGTGTTGGTTAGGTTATGGAGAAAAGGGAACCCTTGTACACTGTTGGTGGGAGTGAAAATTGGTGCAGCCACTATGAAAAACAGTATGGAGGTTCCTCACAAAATTAAAAATACTACCAAAAAACTACTGTATGATCCAGCAATTCCACTTCTGGGTATTTTTTCCAAAGAAAACAAAAACACTAATTCAAAAAGATATATATACCCTTGTGTTCATTGCAGCATTATTTACAATAGCCAGGATATGGAAGCAAACTTAGTGTCCAGTGATAGATGAATGGATAAAGGTGTGATGTGTACTCATACACATACATATATACATACAGTGGAATACTAGCCATAAAAAAAGAATGAAATCTTGCCATTTGTAACGTGGATGAACCTAGAGGGTATTAAACTACATGAAATACGTCAGACAGAAAAAGACAAATTTCACTTACTGTGGAAGCTTAAAAACAAAACAAATGAACAAACATTAACAAAACAGACTCATAGAGAAAAACTGGTGGTTGCCAGAGGGGAGGCGGGTCGGAGTGAATGAAATAGGCAAGAGAGATTAAGAGGTATAAACTTCTAGTTATAAAGTAAGTCAGAGATGCACAGCATAGGGGATACAGTCAGTAATATTGTAATAACTTGGTATGTTGAAAGATGGTAACTAGACTTAAGGTGATTATTTTGTAATGTATAAAAATATCAAATCACTATGTTATATACCTGAAACTAATATAATACTGTAAGTCTATTATAATCCCATTTTAAAAAGTACAATTTCAAAACAAAAATAAAAAACAATCCCCCCAAAAAACAAATTTATTTACATCTTGACTGTGGTTTGGTGCCACCTAGTGGCAGTTTCTGCTCCAGCCTAAATATCAACAGAGCTGGTCTCTGAGTTGGAATTGCCTGACATTTCCCTGCCTGGCCTTGCCTTCATTTTATCTCCCCCACAACCATTCCCCAAGATAAGAACTTTGATCTTCCCTGCTTTGAAAATGCAGACTGGGCAGAGGACAGGAAGCAATTTCAATTACTTAATGTCCAAGACGTATGTTACAGATTACATTAGTGTGAGATTTTACTATTTTAGGGTACTTTTACTGTGTTTGAAACCATGGAAAAAGATGGAGTTAGCCAAGGAAGGTGTAAAGTGAGAACAAAATAGGATAAGCATATGTATACACACCTATGGACATCCTAGAGATTACATGAGTCCACACCAGTACCTCCATTTCCAACAGTTCAATATTTATATGTCCCTTCTTCCATAGAGAGAGCTCTGGTTTCCAACAGCATTGACATATTTACTCATTGCTCAGTCTTTTATTACATCTAAAATAGTTTCGGGGGGAAGGTATAGCTCAGTGGTAGAGTGTGGGCTCAGCATGCATGGGGTCCTGGATTCAATCCCCAGTACCTTCATTTAAAAATGAATGAATGAATGAATAAATAAATATGCCAGCCAGCCAGCCAGCCAGCCAAATTTCCCCACACACACAAAAAACCGAAGAAATAAAAACCCAAACAAACAAAACTTTTTTTAAAAAAGCAACACAACTGGTTGCAAATATTAAAAAAAAAAAGTTTGAGTCATTTTGCCCATAGCGCTGCAATAAACAAGCCTCCAAGAAGAGCTGAAGAATTTGTTTGTAGTTCTCCCCACCCCAGCCTAGTCCAAGACTGAGAGCATTAGTCAAATACTGTGTGTATGAGTTAATTTAATTAGTTTATTCTCCCCCCTAACCCCCTGACCCTGGCCCCCATACTCCTTCTAAATGGTTAAAAGTATTCATTTAAACTACAGTTAGGTTAATTTGTTCCAGTTTACTTTCAGTTCTAGGTTCCCCCTAGTGCATGTTAACAGTGTCTAGATATTTTATGATATTAAGTAATTATTTAAAATTTTGTTATTTTTTTAAAAAGCATCCATCTTTCAGATATACAATCTGAAATATTTATGGATGAGATGGAATGCTATCTGGAGCTGTTTCAGAATGAGCCAGGGTGGGAAGAGGGGGAGAAATGTGTGTTGGATAAATGAAACTATATTGGCTAATTCAACTAGTTGAAGGTAGATGATTGGTACATAGGGGTTTATTGCACTTCATAGTTTTGTGTACATTTAAAATTTTCAATAATAAAAAGTTCTAAAAATATATGTACTGCTTATATTGTTCTCAAATTGTTTTATGGAAAAAGAATTACAGTTTTATTTCCCTTTGTATTGAGTTTTTAGTGAATATTCAGTAGTTTTTGATTGGATGCAAGAAGTCAGATGAAGTTAAGATGAAATGTGTGTCCTTTTAGATTTACTGAAGTGTCCAAAGTATGTCTAATAGACTTTTTAGAAAATCTTTTTTTTTTAATTATCCTTATAAAACCCTTAGGGTAAGCTATATTAGTTATAGTAATAATTGCATTTATTATTGTTGTTATTAGTATAATACCATTCGTGATATCTAGGTTATCTAGTTAGAGGTAACAGTAACAGTTTCATCAAAGCTTAGAGTTAACTGGGCAATAAATATCTCCATCCTTATTTTTTACATCCCTTGTAATTAAGGGGAAGAGTGGTACTTAGGCCTGGGATGAGTCAGGGTGCGGACCACCTTTTGAACCAAGTTGAAACCATAGTTAGGGAATCTTTTCTTGTGTGCTGCCTCACAGCAGGAGAAGAAAGGGATTTGACAGCTGTTTGTTTTTGCCACTAGAGGCTCCCACTGCCCGCACCCTCCCCCTTCCTCCTTCCCCCAACTCTTCCTCACCCTTCTAGAAGGTATGGAATGATTATGCCCTCATAAGTAAAAGTTAATTTTTTTTTGGTGCTGTTCTTTACTTAGGGGAAAAGCCATATGTTTGTACAGTTCCTGGATGTGACAAAAGGTTTACAGAATATTCCAGTTTGTACAAACATCATGTTGTTCACACTCACTCCAAACCGTACAACTGTAACCACTGTGGGAAGACATACAAGCAGATCTCCACGCTGGCCATGCACAAACGGACGGCCCACAATGACACTGAGCCCATCGAGGAGGAGCAGGAAGCCTTCTTTGAGCCTCCCCCAGGTGAGAGTTTTTCCATTATATCCATGTCTGTGTTTGGGAATCAACATGAACATAATTTATGATTCAAAGCATATTCTCAAATCATAAGGTTCCATTCACATAGTCACACAAACATTTACAGCTGTGATAACTGCTATCAAAGAAAGGTACTTAATGCTCAGAGATGTGTAAGAAGGGAAGTTAGTCTGATCTTGAAGGTCAGAGAAGGCTCCCCTGAGGAAATGATTTTTGGAGAGATCTACAGGGTGGAGAGGCGTTAACTTGGTGGAGAGGCAGGGATGTGGTGAAAGGGGAGGTGCTAAATGGAGCAAATGCAAGAGGATGTTCCAGATAGAGGGACTGGCACATGCAAAAAGCCCTGAGGTTGGAGAGAGCAAAGTAAATTGGAGAGACTGAAAGAAGCCTGGCCAGCGTGGCTCTTCTACCTGGGAAGTGGTGTGAAATGAGGCTGGATAGCAAGGCAGGGGCACTATTTGTGTGTTGAGGATGTTCGTCTTAATCATAAGAGCAGTGAAGCACTCCTGAATAACTCTTAGTTGATTCATGTGCTATTCAGTAGTGTTGTAGGAGATAAAAACATTCATTTCAATGAGAATTAACTCCTGGAAGAAATATTTTAGGGAATTAGATTATATGATTTCAGTTAAATAACTCAGCATAATTAAATAGGTAAAATGAAGTCCGTTTTTCTAAAACGAACAAAAAAACCCAAAATAAAGGTTGTCCTGTTTCATTGAGTACCTCCTAAATGAAGTATATTTGAAAATTAAAGGAAAACATCTTTACTCATTTTTTTTTTAATGGAGGTACTGGGGATTGAACCCAGGACCTCATGCATGCTAAGCACACGCTCTACCACTGAGCTATACCTTCCCCCCTCTTTACCCAATCTTAACAGCTAATATTGAAGGATTGAAAACCATTTAGGTGAAAAAACAAATGGTTGGAGAACAAGGAAAAGAACAGATCATTCACTGCCTACTTAGATAATTCCTTGTAGTTCTGATTTGTTTTAGGTATCAGTCATGTGATAGTAAGGAAATAACAGTTCCTTCACTCTTGAATGCTATACTGTTTTCTAGCCAAAGCACTGTAAGTGTGCATGGTTAGATATCACAACAACTGCTGAATGCTTGCAGTTAGACTTTAACGATGTCAAACTTAGGTTTTTAGGCTGTTTTTTTTTTAAGCTTCCTCAGTCTCTTCCTTAAATGTTGATATTTCAGATTGTCAGAATTTCTTGTGTTCTGGAAGATAATCTATAATATAATAACATACATTTTATTTAAAAAAAATTAAACCAAGATTATCTTTTCAAGAATAATGATGGGTTGTGTCCTTTTCTCCTGTGTGATCCCCTAGGTTTTGAACCCTTTGGAAAAATGGCATAATAATAAGTATGATAAATAGCTGGGAACAGAACAAAAAGAAATGAGTAATGAGTCATAGAGATTATACCGTGATGACTGTAGCTATATGAGTGCGGGCATCAACCATAATTTTTAGAAGTACTCTTAAATTAGCATATTAAGTCCTTCTTGAAGGAAAAAAAAAACCCATATTTACCCTTTTTCTGGTCTTCCGAGTGGTGGAAATCCTCCTGGTTGCCAAGTATGGCAGTAATGGACTATTGAAATTGCTGTTTACTTGCTGGTTCTCTGTGAAATAAAGAAATGGATGGGGATTCCTGTTCTGTTACTTATGAAATGATTAACCTCACCCCAGATAATATTGCCATTACAGTGTCTTTACACAATGATGTCATTGTGTACTGATGACTTGCAATCAATCACTTGTGTTAAAGAATAAGTAACTTAGTGTTAGTACCTTGTGTTTACACACCATTCTGGTTTTGTGGTTAATGTTTATGAAGATTGTCTTATCATTTTTAACAGCTTCTTAAGTGACTGCAAGAACTTAGTGCATACCTGCCATACTGGATAGTTAGTATTCCTGTACAGCTCCCTCACTCCCCACCCCAACACACATGCACAGTATCACGTAATTATTCCAACTAAGAGAATAAGAGAGGTCTCCCTAAATTAAAACAGTTACATTTTCTGTGGAAAGTTTGGTTTGGTTTGCTTTGATTTGATTTGGCTTTGCAAAAGTGGAGGTGGAGAAGTTGGCAGAATGTGTTGGAAGCCATTTATGTAGAATTTGATATGTATACTCTTTAATTTTTGTCAGTTCCTCTGTAATATTTAAAATATCCTCTGTTTTCTAAACAGCTTGGCTGGTTGATCAAATAAAGAATTCATTTGTTTTAAACAGGTCAAAGTGAAGATGTTCTTAAAGGTCCCCAGATCACGTATGTTACAGGTGTAGAAGGGGACGATGTTGTGTCTACACAAGTAGCCACAGTAACCCAGTCTGGGTTGAGTCAACAGGTGACACTCATATCCCAGGACGGGACTCAGCATGTAAGTACCCACCAAAAGCCAAACAAGTTAAATAATATTTCTCTGAGTTTGGGCTTGAAAGGCAGATTGGGTCTCAATTGAGGAAATCCCTGAATTATGGCAAAAAGTTTGGAGTTTAGCTTGTAGGCAGTGCTACATCTCCTGAAGCTTTCCAGTATTCTAAGGAAAGAGACTGCATGCAGAGAAAGATTAGTAATCAGAGAAGGTCTGTGACTATAGAATTCAGATGGTGTTACGGGTGTAGTTCAAAGGTGAGGTGATGAAGCTCAGAACCACAGTGAAAGCAAGGGCTTGAGAAGTAATGGATCCATGTGAAACACAGTTCAGACAAGGGATCAGATTTGATGGCTGATTAGATCCAGGTGGTGAGATTGAGAAATCAGCAGAGGTTTGGCTCAGGTGGTGAGGACATCATTAAAAAGATTTTGGGAAGTCAGTGATGGGCAAATCTGTAAAATCTCCAAAATATGGCTCTCTCCCTACCTGGAATCACGGGAATCCACTTATCTAGCTTCACAGAATTAATAGAACAAGTATCTTGATTTCCCTCAGGAAAAGTAATGGTTGTTGTTTGATAGTCAAACTTGTCATTGTTTTCTAGATGCCACTAGCCTAAAATAATTCAGACTTGATTTCATGTTTAATTTAAGCTCTAGCAAAGGTGATCTTAGTACCTGGTGGAGATAGATACATGGGGTTCTTTATCCTCCCGTATCTGCGTTTTCCATGGAGAACCCTTTTCTTACCCGTCTCTCTCAGAGCTTTACCTGCCATGATAAGCCTGCCCTTTGTGCTGATGTTAACCAGGGGGCAGAAACATATTCAGCACAGGAAAACACAAAGCACTTCCACTATCTTATTCATCCCTCTTCCCCTTACTTTTGACATCACTAATTCCACACAGTACTCTTTGTCCACTGATTGGCATGTAAGATTAAACATATTTACTAACACAGTTTTAATTCAGCATCAACCCTAAGACTTTTCTTAAAATTAGATCATCAAAGACACAGGCTTTCTGGGGGTCATTTGATCTGACCTCCCTATACCAGAGAAATTCCCTCTACAGCAGCCCCAAAATAGATGAGGCAGTTTCCCTCTTAAGAGACAGCCTGTTCCATTGTTGGGTAATTCGAATTTTTATCAGATTGAAACCAACTGCTATGTCATCCCCTCATGGCTCTTCTCTGACCATATAAAATGAGTCTAATCCCTCTTCATATGTTTTGAAACAGCTATTTTCCCCACCCCAATGTTGTATTTTTTCTAGATACAACCTTCACATTTCCTTTAGGAATTAGATTTCTGTTCCATTCCTTTGGTCAATTAAACAACTGAACATTTATTGAACCAATGCCAGACATTTTGGTAAATTTAGTGTGGGGAGTTCAGGAAAGTAAAGGGTATCATAGTCTAGTAGGAGAGGGACATTCCTAAAATGAACAATAATTTCTCATAATGATGGGATAATCAAAAGATATATAAAGTGTTACAGCAATCTGGAGGAAGGAGAATGATTCTCCCCAAAGGAATCTTGGAGGCCCATATAGAGAATGGCCATTCAGTTGGATCTTGAAGAATTTTCATGAGTTAGCGAGACAGTGAAGGAAAGGGCAAAGTGACAAAAATAATATATGACACACTCTGGAACTGCAAGTGGTTTGTTGTGGCTAGAGTGCCAGATTTGTGTGCTGGTTTGGAAGTAGTGAAAAATTAGTCTGGAGAAGCTGTTAATGCCAGATCATGAAAGGTGATGAATGCCATCTAAGAAATCTGAGTTGCAGTGATGGAGAGTCACTGGGGATTTAAGCAGGGAGTATAATGAAGTGTGTTTGATTTTTAGAAAGGCAACAAGGGAGAGGATTATTGGGGAAGGGTTAGACTAGATACCTGGAAGGAAGTTGTATTATTGCAGAATATTATATGAGTGAAAAATAGGGGTCTAAATTGGCAGTAGAGATGTAGAAGAGGAAATACATTTAAGAAATACTGTTTTTCTGATGACCTCTTTTTAAAAGTTTATTCCATTGTAAAATATTTCTTTGGTCCCATAGAGTAGACATATACAAAGATTAAGCCTAGTCCTTAATAAAAATTGCCAAATAAAACAGGCAACATTGACTGATTGTAAAATGCATTGTATTGCAGGTCAACATATCTCAAGCTGACATGCAAGCCATCGGCAATACCATTACAATGGTAACACAGGACGGAACGCCCATCACAGTACCTGCCCATGATGCAGTCATCTCCTCAGCAGGAACACACTCTGTTGCAATGGTTACTGCCGATGGTACAGAAGGGCAGCAGGTAATTGCTTTTTTCTATTTATCAATATCAAAACTGTTATTACATAGATATGCAGTGTGATATAGTAGTTAAGCATACAAACCTCAGATTGAATCCTAGTTTTACAACTTCTTAGCTGAGACTCCTCTGAGTCTCAGTTTTTCCTCATCTGTAAAATCAGAGTAATTATTGCACCGATCCCATAGGTTAACAGAAGGATTAAATGAGATAATACATGTAAAGTATTCAGCCCAGGTGTGTATTAAGTGTTCATTAATGGTCATTCTTCCTATCATCTCTGTCAACATCAGATACTTAGGGAAATTCATTTGCAAAATTTACTTTATTTAATTTTTGAATATGTAATATATTCACATAGTTCAAAAAGCAAAACGTATATACAGGTATGCAGTGAAAAGTCTTCCTTCCATCCCTGCCTCCGTCAGCCTAGTTCTTGTCCCACAGAGATAATCATAATCCACTTTTATCAGTTTCTTGTGTATTTTTCCAACAATTCAGTAAGCATGTATAAACAAATTAAATAAATAGTCATCTCCCATTCCCCCTCCACTCTTTTTATGGGAGTAAACTCTGTAGTGTTCTTCACCTTGTTTTTTTTGTTTTTTGTTTTCTTTAACCTTAGTAACACATCCAGAAAAATCTTCTACTTCATTATGTAGAGAGCTTCCTAATTTTTTTTAAGCTATATCATATTCCACTGTATGGACACGCCATAATTTTCTTAAACTCTTTTGCTGTTTCAAACAATATATAACCTTGTGCACATGTGATTTTGCATGTGTGTGAGTATCTGCTATCAGATGAATTCCTATAGTGGAATTGCTGGGTGAAAAGACATATGCATTTGTAATTATGTTAAGTGTTGCCAAACTTCCCTTCTAGGGTTGTGCCAATCTACATTTTTACCTGCAGCACTTGAGAGTGCCTCTTCCTCTTCTGATAGTCAACATAGTGGTATCAAACCTTTGGGTTTTTGCCAATCTGATGTCTCTTTGTAGTTTTAATTTTTCATTTCTCTCAAAATATATGATGTTGGTTAATGTATTTAAAAATTGTTCTTGTCCTGTGCTGAAGGCAATGCTGAGTTTCACTGCAGCTCCCTTACACTGTTCAATGAAAGAGTCTGTCAAAATTAGTAGCTGTCATTCTTCCTAAATTCATTTATAGATTCAATACCATCACAATCAAAATTCCAGCAGGCTTTTTTGAAGATACAGATAATTTGATTCTAAAATTTACTGAAAAATGCAAAGGACCTATAATAGCCAAAACAATCTTGAAAAAAGAAAAAAATTGAAGATCTTCTACACCTTAAATACAAAACTCAGAATCATAAAGCTTCTAGAAGAAAAGTGAATGTTTTTGTAACCTTAGGGTAAAGATTTCTTGGACAGGATACAAAATGCACTAACAATAAAATTTTTTCTTTTCTGATAAATTGGACTTCTTCAAAATTAATTCTGCTCACCAAAAGACAACATGAAGAAAAAGATTAGTTAAGCCCCAAACTAGGAAAAAGATATTTACACTATATATATCTGACAGTGGACTTGTATTGAAAATATATAACAAACTTCTATAAATCAATAATGAAACAATGAACAACCCATTCAAAATGAGCAAAATAAATAAGTGAAATTCTTTTAAGTGAGCAGATCATTTGATTGCTTATTTGAATAGACCCTTCACAAAAAAAAATACATGAATGGCAGTTAACAAAAAAGTGATCAACATCTTTAGTCATCAAAGAAATGCAAATTAAAATCACAGTGAGATACCATTACAGACACAGGGAAATAAATGGCTAAAATAAAAAAAACTAACAAAGTCAAATGTTGGCAAAGATATGAAGCACGTAGGACATGGAGCACACTCGTGGGAGTGTAAAATGATACAACCACTTTGGAGAACTGTTTGGCAGTTTCTTATAACTTCGAACATACCTCTTCCCTGTGACTCAGCAATTCCACTAGAATGCATACCATATGATTCCACTTAACACGAAATCCAAGAACAGACAAGACAAATCCATGGTGATAGAAATCAGAAAGTGCTGCTTGGCTTGGGGTGGGGAGGGAATTGATGGAATGGAATATGAAGGAATGTTCTACTCCTGTTTTAGGTGGTGGTTTCACAGTTGTATCTAACTGTCAAAACTCAACAGAACACCTAAGATCCATGCATTTTTATTGTTTGCTTATTGAACCTTATGCCCAAACAAAAACCCAACCACTAGCTTTCAGGCTGTCTTATGGAATGGTCCCATCTAATCGGTTTGCAGTCATTTCCATGGCTCCATGATTCCTGGATGGGTTTATAGTCCAGCTTGGGTAAATACACCTTGTGCCAATTACAGTTGTGGGTCTGGAAAGATAGTGATCCTAAAGCAGACATTCTTATGTACCTTATCTTTAGCCTGTGGGCCAAGAAAATTCTCAAGAGAGGAGGCTTTGAGAGCTAGAATGAAGCCAGGCAGCTTCCAGCAACCAGGGATATATCACATTGTGGGTAGGGGTTGGCGGAGGTCACTTGAGGACCTCTGCCACCACTGCTCCTTCTGCTGTAACTACATGTAGGCTGTTGGGTGAATGTTGACTATCCACTGGTATGTTTGGACTGACTCCACCTGTGAATTATCTGTAACATTTAAATTAGCTATAGCTTATTTCTTTACATGTGTGGGAAGAAAGCAGTCAGTCCTTCCCTAAGTTTTTTTTTTTTTTTAATTAAGGTAATTGCATTTCTCAGACTCATTTTTCCAGGTGCCCCTGGAAGCCTGGTTGGCAGGTACAGATGGAAGAGTATATGCTTTCCATCTATTTTAGTTAGTTAATTTCAGATTACGAAAGTAATATATATTCCCAGTGGAATAAAATACAGAGTCTGGAAGAACCCCCACATACACAGTCAACTAAATTTCAATAATTAAAATTTTGACTATTCAGTGGGAAAGTTCTTTTCAACAAATGGTGCTGGAAAAACTGTACATCCACATGTAAAAGAACGAAATTGGACCCTTACCTTATACCATATATAAAAATTAGCTCAAAATGTATTAAAGATCTAAATTTAAAACCAAAGCTATGAAAGTCTTAGAATAAAACAGGTGAAAATCTTCATGATCTTGAATTTCTTATGTATGACACCAAAAGCACAGGCAATGAAAGAAAAAAAAGATAGATTAGGAGACTGTTTCTTACATGTAGCACCAAAATAGTAGGCAGTGAAAGAAAAATTAAATAAATTGAACTTCTTCAAAATTAAAAACACTTGTGCATCAAAAGCCACTACCAAGAAAGTGAAAAGACAGTCTATAGAATGAGAAAATATTTGCAAATCATATATCTGATAAGGGATTAATATCTAGAATATATTTTTAAATTGTAAAATAAAAATAGTATTACATGGGAAAAATATCTAGACTATATAAAGAACTCCTATAACTCAACGAGAAAAAAAACAAGCAACTCTATTTAAAAATGAGCTTAAGACTTGAATAGACATTTCTCTAAGATTTACAGATGGCCGGATTAGCACATGAAAAGATACTCAGCATCATTCATCATTAGGGAAATACAAATCAAAACCACAGTGAGATACTGCTTCACCCCCATTACAATGGCTGTTGTCCAAAAAACAGAAAATAAGTTTTGGGGACAATGTAGAGAAATTGAAACTCTTGGGCATTGTTCATGGGAATGTAAAGTGGTATGGAAAACAATATGGCAGTTCCTTAAAAAGTTGAACATAGAATTACATATGATCCAATAATTCCACTTAAATGTTTTCAAACGAATTTGAAAATAGAGACTCAAACTAAAAATCAGCTATTTGTTTATGTTAAAATAACTAGTGTCAACATTTAGGACTATTTACTCCATTTTTCCTGTGTGGGTGCATGTGTGAACAAAGTTAGGTTTGTGATATAATTTTGTATGCTTGTCATCCACCTAACACTGCATTCTGAGTACATTCTTGTATCAATTAAATGTTCTTTTATTAACTCATTCCGCATACATAATTTATTGTATAAGCCTCTGATTATTTTCAGAGGAAACAAATTCTAGATGTGGAATTTTTGGATTAATGGTATGAACTATTTTAAGCTTCTTGCTATATATTGCCAAATTATTTTCCAGAAATTTTTAACAATTATGCCATGGATCTAAAGGTGTTCTTGTTTCACTGTACTCTTGCTAGCATTGAGAATTTTTATATGTATATATTTGCACAATTCACAAGTAAAGGATAAATTGTATTTTTAGTTCTATTTGTCTGACTACTACTGACGTTGAACATGTTTTTCAATATTAGCCTGCAGTCTGCTTTTTCTTCATTGAGGTAAAATTTATGTACAATGAAATGCACAGATCTTAAGTGTATAATTCAGTTAGTTATTAAACACACAACCATCCCATCCCAAAGAAGATACAGAACATTTCCATTACTCCAGAAAGTTCCCTCAGGACCCCTTCCAGTCAGTCCTCATCCAGTTGTTCTGATTGTTCTTGAACTTTGCATAATGGAACCAGACTATGAACTCTTTTGTATTTGGGTTTTTTCTTTAACAGAACATTTTGGAGATTATCCATGTTCTTGTTTATAACATCAGTTCATTCATTTTTATTGTTAAGCAGTATTCTGTTGTAGGAATTTATCAAAATTTGTTGATACATTCTCCCCTTGATGAACATTTGGGATGCTTCCAGTTTTTGATTATTATGAATAAGGTGGCAGTAAAAATTCTAGTACGATATTTGTAGCCATATATTCTCATTTCTCTTAGATAAATACCTGTTACTGGAGTTGCCGGGTCATAAGGCAGAGGTATATTTAACCTGGTACAAAGGTGCGGACAGTTCTCCTTAGTGGTTTTGTCTGTCATACACTCCCATGTATCACTGTATAAGAATTCTGCTTGTTTCATATCATCAACATTTTGAGGTGATACTCTTTAAAATTTTAGCCATTCTAATAGATGTAAAATGGTATATCATTGTGTTTTAATTTGCATGTAGATTGCTTAATTTTTTAATATCTAGTACTTTTCTAGATACCTATTCTTTTTTTTTTTTAAATCAAAGTATTGGGGATTGAACCCTGGACCTCGTGCATGCTAGGCTCAATGATCTACCACTGAGCTGAACCCACTGCCCCCCATTGTTCTTGATTTTTAATTTACATCGGTTATGGTCAGAAAACACATTCTTTAAGATTTCATTATTTTTAAATTTGAGACTTGTTTTCCATGTGTCTTTCATTGATTTCCCATTGTATTCTGTATGTATTTGAAAAGAATGTGTGTTCTGCACTTATTGGATGTAGCATACTATACATTAGGTTAAAGTGGTTGGTACTGTTGTTCAAATAGTCTATAACCTTATTAATCTTTTTTATCTTTGTTCTATGAGTTACTAAGAAAAAGGAATTAATATCTCCAACTCTCATTGTGGATTTGTATCTTTCTCCCTTTTTAGTTGTTATTTTTTACTTCCAGTATTTTAAAGCTCTGTTATTAGGTACATACATATTTAATTTTAATTCCTCAAATGACTTTGTAATTATACCCTCTGTGTTAACTTTTTTTGTGGTTTCTCCAGGGATTACAATGTGCGTCCTTAAGTTATTGCAGTCTGCTTAGACTTAATATTGTACCGCTTTATGTAAAGTCTAAGAACCTTGACACACCATATTTTCATTCATGCCCCTCCCTACTTTTTGTGCTGCTGTGATTTTACATTTACATATGTTATAACCTCTGTAGTACAATATTATATTTTAGCATTAAAGTTAATCTTTTAAGTTACAGGACAGTAGGAAGCATAATATTTTATACTTATCCCAAATTTATCATTTCTAGTGCCTTTTATTCCTTTGTGTAGATTTGAGTTCCCATATGGAATCATCCATTTAGCCTGAAGCATATACTTTAGCATTATTTGTAGTACAAATCTACAGTGACAGATTTATTTGAAAATATATTATTTCACCTTTTTTTTTTTTTTTTTTTTGGTTTGTTTTTTTGGGGGGTGGAGAGGAGGCAGTTAGGTTTATTTATTTATGTTAATGGAGGTACTGGGGATTGAACTCTCAGTCTACCACTCAGCTATACCCTCCCCCCTCACCTTTCTTTTTGAAAAATACTTGTTTTGAAGGATATTTTTGGTATATGTAGAATTTTTAGTCAGCAGTTATTTTTTTTTCTTTCAGCTCTTTAAATTGTCCCTGTCCTTCATTATTTCTGATGAGAAATCAGCCATCTTTATCATTGTTCTTCAGTTATCCTCTTGCTGTTTCTAGATTTTTTTCTTTATATTCCTTTTTTAGCAATTTAATTCTGATGTGGTTTTTCTTTGTATTTCTCTGCTAGCCGCCTTATATATAATTATAAGAATATATAATATTATGAAACATTATATAATAATTTTGGGGGGACTTTTTTTTTTTTTTTTTTTTACCAGATTTAGGAAAAGTTTGGCCATTCAAAAATTTTTATTCTGCCTCATTCTGTTTCTCTTTTCCTTCTGGGTCTCTAATTGTATGTATATTAACTTGGTGGTGTCCCACAAGTTGCTGGGGATCCATTCTTTTTTGTGTGTGTATGTCTTTTTTTTCTTAGTTCTTCAGATGGATAATTCTTACTGATCTGTCTCTAAGTTCACTGACCTTTTCTTTTGACATCACCATCTTCTATTATGCCCATACTCGTAATTTTAGATATTGTAATTTTCAATCATAGAATCTACTTTTTTGAAAATAGTTTTTATTGTCTACTGAGATTTTCCCTTGTGCACATTCGATAAGCCTTTTAACATATTTATAATAGCTGTGTTAAAGTCCTGGTTTGCTAATTCCAACATTTTGGTCATCTCAAGGTCTGTTTTTGTTGACTTCATTTTCTCTTGACTCTGGGTTAAATTTTCCTCTTCTCATGTATTAAAATTTTTTATTGTATTCTGTACATTATGGTTGATACATTGTAGAGATTTTTAATTTTGTTCTCTCTCTCTGAAGAATACTGATTTTGTTCTTATCAGGTAGTTATTTGTGGAGGCTGTTTTATCCTTAATTAAGGTGGGTCTATTTCAGTTTTGCCATTTGGTCTCAGAGTGAATCTGTAGTCCTGGGACATAATCTTTACTTTACTCCTAAAGTGTGGCCCTTAGAGTTTCAATTGAAAGCCCAAGGGGTTTTCCAAGCCCCTCTGACTTGGTGGGATTGAAATTCTAAATCCTGTCTCTCCTGCGGTATCACTGAAATCTCAGCTTTTCAGCCTTCTAGCTGCTGCTTTTTACTAGATTTACTGGAACTTCCAGTTCTGAGGTCTTAAAGAATTGAGGGGAGTTTATATGCAGGTTTGGGGGCTCCCTTCCCTCTGGTTTTCTCCTTTCTAGGATACCCCTCTCAATACATAGCCATTGTGGCATCCCTAGACTCCATTATTTGATACCTTTAGCTGCCCTGTGCTGCTCAGACTGATGAGTGCCCTCAGGGGGAAAAGCTGTTTAAACCTAGTTGTGACCCAGTGTGGTTACCTTCTTTTGAGAATCCCCTCCATTTCCTTCTGCTTTTCATTGTTCACCAATGCCTTCAAATAGTTGCCTTTTCATATTTTTTCCACACTTTATAATTGTAATATAATTGACAGGGTTAGTCCAATATAAGCTACTCCACCATTGCTGGACTGAAGTCTGTTGCTAGACTATGGAACATCACTGGGATTGATCCAAGCTAAATATCTATTAGCTTTAAAATCTAGCATTTTCAGTGGATTAATAGCCAAGTAAAATAGCAATTTTATTTTTTAACCTATTCTTTCTCTGAGTTTGACTGAACAAACTTTTAAAATACCATACAAGAGAAGTAGTTGATGCCATTTTCTGTGTTACCTACATAGAAAAAGCTACATGTGTGGTTTAAGAGCCATGAAAGCACTTTTAACCATAATGGCTAGCTGCTTCAGAAACAATATGGAAAGATTGCATGGAATCTAAAAGAGGAAAGGAGAATAACAAGATATGTTGCTATTTTGTGAGTAATGCTACTGGTCCTTTGTTTTCCTAGTGAAATGGAAATCTAATTTTAAATGTAACAGATAAACAGGAAAAAATAGTATGTCTACCACTGATCAAAAATCAGGAATAATTAGACATTTGAGGTGTGAATTAGTCCACATATGTAACTTCCCTGGCAGCCACTTAGGGATAAGACTTCAGACACAGTCACGTCTCTCTTGGCAAATGGAGCCTGGTATAGCGAATCCACTTCTCCAGTGTCCTCTACTCTGTTTTGCCATTGGCTCACTTCATAACCTTAAATCAGTCCCTTCTTTCTAAGCCTCAATTTCCTCAAATAAAAAAAGAGGAGTCCAGTATAGACAATATGTAAGGTCTTTTCCAGCTTTAGGCTTCTAGAAGTCTATGGTCAGAAGAGGTTTTCCTTTTGAATTTGAGGACAAATCCCTTGCATTAAATGGATTTTAACCTATTTAAATTATAGTTTTAATTCGTCTGTGTATTTTTTGTTCAAGGTTGCAATTGTGGCTCAAGACCTGGCAGCATTCCATACTGCTTCATCAGAAATGGGGCACCAGCAGCATAGCCATCACTTAGTAACCACAGAAACCAGGCCTCTGACCTTAGTGGCAACATCCAATGGCACCCAGATTGCAGTTCAGGTGGGTACAATGGCCGTTCAGGTGGGTACAATGGTCTCAGCATTGTACACTGTGCCCTTATGCATAACCTTCACGAAGGGAGGGCATAGAATAATCTATATTACTTAGCCATATTAAGGAAATTGCTGTCTTTGAAGTAGACTCAAGGAGACCACAACTTTGTTCTCTACTATCTTTACATATTCTAGGGGAATTTGTAGCAAGAAAAATAAGGTTCCTGGTATATATCCCTATTTGTACCTGGGCAGCCATCTTTACTCTCAAAATAAAAGTGTAACTGGGCAGGATTGTATAAAGCACTTAAGAGCTGTTCCTTGGAAATGAACCTCATGTAAACACAGACCCTAAGTCAGTCCTCCGAGAATCACTACACAGTGCTATTCTGTGGTGGGCAATGTCAGAAGACTGTGAAGAAACCATTCTCTGGGAAGTCACTGAATTCAGGCAGAGAATGCTAGGTGTAGATTACCTTTCCTTGGGAAGGTTGGTTTGTTTTCTTAATGTATTTGCTTGGAAAAGGGTTAGAACACATTCAGGAAATTCTAGCTGTTGGTTTTAATTTAGTTTATGGGCAGAGAAGCTAAAGGCTCAGGAAGCTCTCTGAATATCTCCATTGGAAAAGATCTTTTGTTCCTTCAATTTGTGAAGGCTTATCAAATACCCTAAATAAAGAAACTGCATTATTCTCCCCAGCAGGAATTTGTTTTTGTGTTTTGTGGATCGGCAGTAGTACCCTAATAAGCCCAGGTGTCAGAATTACAGAGAGCACTTTTACTTCTGGCATATTATATTTCTTTGGCATTATCTTAACTGGTTTTGTGTATGTTCCTGTTTCAGCTTGGAGAACAGCCATCTCTGGAAGAAGCCATCAGAATAGCATCCAGGATTCAACAAGGAGAAACGCCAGGGTTGGATGATTAATCCTTTGAACAGTGGAGCAATAAAGGAAGAGGAGCCTTTCATCTTAAGAAAGCAGAGATCCATGAAGCCCGGGCCCAGGAAAATTAGAAATTTTCCATTCCTGAAACACTGTACACATTTTTATGCAAAAGTGGAGAAGGTTTTATTCTGAACACTTTTGTGTATATAACCCTTGGAATAGATTTCCCAAACTGATTCATTGTGTACAAGGAAGTATGAAATTAGGGCAATGCAGTAAATTTTTATGTTACTCTTTTATCAGATTACAAACTCCTAGAGTCAACACACAAGACCACTGATGTCTTACAGAGTCTTATGATGGATTTTTAACTTACTGTGAAAATAAATAAATAAAGGCTATATCTGAAATGTCAAAGGTTCTATTCATCAAACAATCATAATTCCAAAAGCCATCATGGACAATAAAGGATGTAAAGCCTTCAGATAGTTCCCTCAGCTAGTAGAGTGTCTGCAGTTTTTGTTCTACTGTATACTTGTCCATTTTTATTTGTATCTCACGGTTTGAAGACTATTCATTATAATTTTCCATCCCTGTTAAATACCAGCTCTTCAAGCTGAAGTGCTAATTATATTAGCATTACATTGAATTATGTATAAAATTACAAAGTTTGGTTATTTAAAATTAAAAAGTTGAATCCAGTACTTTCTTTTTGTTAAAGATTCTCCTTAGTGTTCAGTTTTTTGTTACTGTTTTTTAAAAATAATGAACTATCAAAGTTTGACCACAGGTTGGAGCCCGGGATAACAGTGCTGTAATTGGAAATGGCTTTACTCTGAAAATTAGGTTAGTGGGTTGGTGTAAATTATTTATTTTTGCTTATGTACTTTTGTTTTAAAGCTTATTTACCCTAAAGTTTATTATTAATTTTGAATACAGCAATTTTTTTACATGTTACCTTTATATTTGTTTCATTAAATTGGTATGGGTATGGGGGAAATGTTGCAGAAAATACAAACGTAATAGATTATAATCCAGCACACATATATTGAGAGTATATTGTGTATCAAGCACAGAATAAGTACTTTTGCATACATTTTTATCTACTCATAACAATTTAGTCAGATATATAGGATTTATTACCCCACTTCTGTACATGAGGAAAGTGAAGGTACAAAGAGGTTAAGTGTCTGCACAGGGCAAAGCCTTGTGGACTCAGACTTTCTGATGCCCATGTCCAAGGTGTTTTTTCACCACATCACAACTGCCTTCTTGGATGATAACAACTTATGGCAGAGATTATCAAGATGGGCCTTGGTGATTTTTGATTGCCTAGTGACCTGAGCACCTGAAGAACCATCTCTAATGTCGGAAATTCAGTGTAGGGCCCAGCAAGTTCCAAAAAAAGCAGGCAGAGTCTGTGTGAAGGTTGTCCTGCAACAATCACTCCTTTCTGTAGCTTGTTTGCCAGAGAGCTGAAATGGGGCTGTTTTTCATTTCAGGCTTTACAGTAAAAAGGAAAAAATGCTGTGCTGTTCTATTTAATATAAATGTTATCTTTGATCAGGTTCTTTGAAGTCTGGCTAAAAAGGGTCATGACTTAGTCATTTGAAATGGGAAACCCTTCGGGGTTGGGCAGGGGATTGGCTGCTTTCCCTTCAAAGCTCTTCATAGATGTAAAACATTAGAGAAGGTCTTAGTCACCCACAGTCTTGGTCTCCATTCTTGACAGAGATATTTAAACACACACACAACTCCCTGCTGAGGCCCAGAAAGGGGCCAGCACAGGAGGATAGAGGAAGAACAGAATCTCGAACTTGGGGGGGCTCTCCTGCCTCCTGGTCCAGGGCCTGGCTGCTGACAGAACGCTCTTCTGCAGGGCCTGGCCAGGTCTGCTGTGCTTTCCAAAACTGAAACCCAAGCTCAGCCTCCCCAGACTTTCCTTCCCTCTGCCTTTGTTCAGATTCCAGGGTGTTTCTCCCTCACTCTGGCTCCTTTATCAGCTAGATTGGGCAGAGCTGAGCTGGATGCTGCTGGGGGGCCTGCTTATCCCTCAGCTTAAAAGAAAATGCCTTCCTCCTGGCACCAGAGAAAAGGGCAGAGGGGTGCTGCTGGTTTGTCCCTTACCTGTCTTTCCAGGGAAGGGACCTCAAGAGCCGAGAGAGGTGGCATCTTGCCCCCAGGGGGCAACTCCAGCTGACGCACTAACAGTTGCTAGTAAAGCTGGTGTGGGATTCTTCTCAGGGCAGGGTGCAGAGAGGAGCCGTCCCAAGTTGAAGAGTCCCCGAAAGGCACGTGATGAAATGCGAGAACACGAGCAGATGGACTGATGGGCGCACAACTCTGTAATGTGATCCAGATAATGCTCAGGGCAAGCCTTTCAGTCCGAGAAAAACACCCCCACTCTATCCCAGGACACAACTTGGGGCCACTATAAGGGAAAGTACATTGCTACAATCTGCACTCATAAGAATTTAGGAAATAAAGAGGATTTGGCTTCCTTAATCCTCTACAGGTGGCAGCTACCCAGAGGGCCAGACTGCTCCCTGTGCCTCCACTTCACCCCTGGCCATTAGGGGCAAACCGACTTTGGACAGTCTCATGTGCTGCCTTCCTGCATGGCAGCCCCAGGACGAGGTAACTTGGGAAACCACGCACTCAGCGCTGAAATGGGCTGGATTCCATGTCTCATCCCAAGGAATTTACATTCCAGTATTTCCTGGCTCAGATAAGTTGTAGATCAGTCAAGCACCAGTGAGCAGGGGAGGGGGTGGGTGAAAGGAAAGGTGTACAGCTGGAGTCTGTTTTCAGGGAGGGAAAGGAAAGGGAACACATGGGACATGGAGAAAGGCTGCCCCAGCCCCTCCCCTGTAAGCACTTCCACACTTAGGTTTCCTTTAAGGATGCGGGGGTGGGGGTGGGGGATCCTTCAAAGAATACTCCAGCCAAATACGCTCTTTTCTTTGGCCTGAGGAACAGGGTGTGTGACCAGTATGGTTGAACATGACCCTGCACTTGGGATTTGATGCACTGTGGTTGCAGTCTGGAAATTCTTAACCATTTTATCTTTGACTCTTTGTTAAGTGAAGTCTCCTGGAACAATGGAGCAGGCACTGGGAACTTGGAGCCTGCACTTACACAGTCCCCATAGTCCCCACTCACCCACCCATGGCCTCCCTGGATGGGTTCTCACTGCCACTCCTCTGCCTGGCAGGGGCCTGGAGCCAGAGTGGGATGGTGGGTGTCATGGTGGCGGCCATCCTCACCCCAGCCTGGCGGCACCACAGTGGTCCTGTTGGGCAGCCAACATTAGCTGAGTCTGGACAGGGACTAGCTCTTGCTCATCCTCATACTGGATGCGTCCCAGCTCTGAGTTTTGAAGATACCTTCAAAAGATACCTTTTGAAGAAGCACGTTTGCTGTGGGCTGGGGTGGAGGCCCGTGGGGATGGGAAATTGGTAGCTGTCAGGCTGAAGTGACACCTGCTCCAGACACCGATGGGGTCCTATGCCCCGGAGGCCTCTTTCTGTAGGCTCTGTGCCGGTGGCAGGGGGAGAGGGGAGCCCACTTCCTCCTATTTTTCCTGAGCCTGGCTGTTTGTGGCTTCTAGCCAGCTCAAGGCACCCTCCCAGAATGAGCCAAAAAATGAAAATGGTATAATTTCAGTGATTCTAAATACAAGTTAAATCCTCTGACATTTTCACTGAAAACTGATAATGTACAATATAAAGATGAAGGGTAAAATTCATGCTAAAAACTTAAGTCTTTAATTTTTCTTAGGACTATGTTGAATAGCAAATTAAAGGCACATGACAAGTCAAGAGACTGCAGAAGAAAGAAAAAGCTTACGTATTCTTTTATGTGTATGTGTGCTGGGGGCTAAAATATACGTAACATAAAATTTACCATTTTAACCACTTTGGAGTGTACAGTTCAGTGTCATTAAGTACATTCACAAACATCACCACCATCCATCTCCAAAATATTTTCATCTTCCTAGACTGAAATTACCCACTGAACAAAAACTCCCCCTCCTGCTCCCTCCAGCCCCTGGCAACCACCATTCTACTTTCTGTCTCTATGACTTTCTTTGGCTACTGTTAAGTACCTCATATAAGTAGAATCATACATGCTATTTGTCCTTCTGTGTCTGGCTTTATGTACACCTATAACAGCCCCTTTTTCCTGCTTTTTGACCAAGAGGCCCCATATTTTCTTTTTGTCCTAAGCCCTACAGAATATGTAGCCTGCCCTGCTGAGGAGAGTTCTTCAATTCTCTTTCTGCTGTCACACAAGAAGTGTGACTCGTGTTTGGGGAATATATTATATGCTTCTCTTTTTAGATTATGGGCTCCCTTAGGATAACCGAGAACGTCTACTTCCCCATAACTCCTGGAGGTCCTGCAAAGCAGGTCACCTCTAGCTGTACTCTCCAGCTCTAAACTCACCTGGAAGTACAGAGAGTCCTCAATTCTCCATGCAGCAGTTTCATTTGCCTCCAGAGCATGGCTAAAATGGGAAGACAGAAAGTAAGTCATGCTGAGAGGAAAGAACGCTCAAGGTTCAGGATAACTGCACGAACAGTTAAAATGACAATTATCTGGCAAAAGTTTTTCTTTTTACTTTTCTGTGTTCAAGTAAAAGAAAATAGGATTCCTACTTTAATGTCAATCCCAAATTTCTCCTACTTTGCCTTACTTCTGCAGGGTTTCCCTGGACACACAGAAGGCATCCAAAAAAGCTCTCCAGAAGACAGAACACCCTAACTAGTCTGTCTAAACGCCTATCTGCCTAAGAAAGGATGTGGAAAACAACTCTCAGTTGCAGACTCAGTCACAGTGCCCTCCAGATAATTTCTGCAATTTCTATGGAGAAAGAGGTAAAATCTCTGCTGTTGCAAGGGAGCTGCCTTATCTTTTTAAATAGGGGACTTTTACTCCAACCCAGTGACAGGACTTTTGTGCCAATGAGGACCCTGGGAGGGCAATAGGCCCCAGCTGGGAGCAGCTCTTACCCTCACTAGACCTTCTGCCCATATGAAACTGATTAGCCAAGCGTTTTCCCCACTACCTTAGAGCTTTTCTAACATCCTGAAATTACTTAATGTTCTTTTAAACAGAAAATCAGGAACAACAAGAAAGTGGACCATTTTTTCTGCAAAGGTGATCTTCACTATTGTGAAACTGGTGAAACTTTGTGGGTATTTCAAAGTCAAAAAGAAAGGAATTATCAAGATAAATCAGGAGTCTGCACCTCTTTGGGAGCGATGGAAATGTCAGCCATCTTGATTGTGGTGGTGGTTTCACAGGTGTACACATCTAGTAAAATGCATCAAATTGTACATCTGAAATATATGTAGTTTACTGTATAGAAATCATACCACAATAAAGGTGTCTAAAAAAAGTTAAATAGGATTTAGGTTGACCTCTAATATATCTCTATTGAAATAATTAAATTTTACAAAAAATTTTTTTAAAAAAGAAGGAATTAGTTTAGTAATGAAAAACACTAGGGTGAGCCTTGGGGTCAGCTACCAGCAGGAGTCACTAAGTAGGTTCAGGGAGCAATGGTGGGGAAATAGAAAGGAACCTGTGACTGCTGGCACTGTCGTCAGGTACAGGGCACGATCAAGAGTGTTATGCTGGGCTTCCGCTACGAAATGAGGTCTGTGTATATTCATTTCTCCATCAACGTCATTATTCAGGAGAATGGTTCTCTGACTGAAATCCAAAATTTGGGGGGTGAAAAATAGTGTTCGGATGAGGCCAGGCGTTGCTTGTTTGGTATCTCAAGCCCAGAAAGATGAGTTAGTTCTTGAAGAAAACAACATTGGATTTGTGTCAAATTCAGCTGCATTGATTCAGCAAGCCACAACAGTTAAAAACAAGGATATCAGGCAATTTTTGGATGGAAATTTTTGTGCAAAAGGAACTATGTTTCTGAAAAGAGAACAGTTCAGCAGGCTGATGAGTAAGATCTAAGTTGTCCAGCTACAGAAAGAGCAGGATGCCAGATGATTCTTCAGACTCATTTGTGATATTTTTAAGGATGCAATAAAAGCTCTATTGATTTGGGGGGTAAAAAGAGTACTTGTCTGCAGCACTGCTCATAATAGCAAAAGTTTGAAAACAGCCTAATGGCAGACCTTAGACAAAGTATGGGAGAGTCCTGCTGCTTTAGGCTCCTCCAAGCCTCAGCATTGTGTGGGAGGGTTCTGGTGGGCTGCTCTGGGGAGCTCTGGGACGGACTGGTCACATGATGTTGTCGGCTGAATAATGCCACCCCCAAATATGTCTGTGTCCTAATTTCCAGAATCTGTGAATGTTATTCTATATGCATTAATATGAAACAATCTTTAAGAAATAGTACATGAAAAAGCAAGGTGCAGAAGAGTATGCAATATATACCATAACTTCTTATAAAAATATTTTAAAGATTATGTGTATTTGCATAAACCATTCATAAAGGATACAAGAAAACAGTAATACTGGCTGCCTCTGGAGAATAGGCTGGAAGCAGGGGTAGGTAGGAGAGAGACACTTTTACTGTATACCTTTTTATGCTTTTTGAATTTTGTATTATAAGCTTTTTATTATTTTAAAATAAATAAACTTATTCTTTGTTTTCAAGAAAGAATCTCAATGACAGGTCCTCTCCCTCAAGCAAATGGTACTTTGTTAAAAGATTTTCTGTCTTTGGTCATCAAATTTGAGCTACAGGGCTTAAATATAAGGCTGGCTGATGCAAGTTGATCATAATAGTTTGAATTCAGGTTTTACTGTTAGGTTTGAAATGTAAAAGTATGACTGACTTTTAGCAATACATTCTTTAAGGATTGGTGGACTACTTGTCTGGGCTACTCATCCCTAAACATTCAGCCATTTTCAGTGTAGGACTGCACCCTGCAGCCCCATAATTAGAGAGGCCCACTCACTGATCACTTCTCCAGGACAGCCTGACATAATGGACGGGCACAGGGAAGGGACCTTGCCCCTGTTCAGATCTCTGACCTGAACAAAAAAGGACCTAATTTCCTTCCAGTTTCCTTGGGAACTCACAAGCTGACAAGACAACTTCAGCCCCCCTTTTCTATAATCAGCATGTGCTGGTGCTCTGGAGAAGTTTAAAAAAAACCCTCTGCCTGTAGAAGTTAAAAAAAACTGTTGCCTTTAACTACCCTCTTCGGCTAGCTTTCTTTCTCTTTCTTCCTTATTGGGTATCAGAAGAGGATGAGGAGGAGATTTTTATTCCAAAGCTCACTGTTTCTTACTCATACCACATGTGCTGTGACTTCAGACTTGCTCATTCAGAGGAAGAGGGGCCTGTTTCTAGCCCCACCTCTGAAATCAGAGAGTTAGAACTTAGCCTAATGCACTCAACCACTAGGAAAAATTTTCAAGTTTTTCTAACAGCTCTTCAATCAGTGACAAATCAAACTGAATTATAGACCAGTTTTAACTATATAGCAATGAGAATGTATGGTCTTTAACTACATGTAAAAGTATGAATGATCCTCGGAAATATAATGCTGAGGAAAAAAGCTAGATGCAAAAGCATACAGGCCAAACTATTCACATTATTTGAAGTCAGGACAGTGGATACCCTTGGTAGGGCCAGGGCTGGGGATGAAAAGAGAGCCCAGAGGGGAGTTGAAGGGCATGTGAGTAGGGCCAGGCATTTAGAAAGCTGATTTAATGCTCTGCTTTCACCACCTTAAAGTTCTTAATAAATTTGAACATTGCATTTTCATTTTTCATTGGGCCCTGTAAATTATGTAGCTGGATCTAGGCACTGGTAGTCTCCTATTTCCTAATCTGGGTGTTGAATTTGTGAATATTCAACAAACCATACATATTTTGATACGTTTGCTTTTCTGTATGTGTATTATACTTAAGTATAAAGTTTAAAAAACTGAACTATAGACTATTTTAAAAATAAGTCAATGAAACATTACTTAAGGAACTCAGCCAAAGTTGTATTCACAAGAAAATTCATGACCTTAAACACTTTTACTGTTGAATAAGAAAAAAATAAAAGTTCATTAAAAAGCCGACAACACAGCAAATTAGAAAGGGGGAAAAAGTCACAGCAACTCAATTTAAAAAATAGAGTAAAACAAAAAACAAAAAGTCACAACAAAGCAAAATTTAAAGAAGGTAAAAGGAAGAAATTAATACAGATAAAAGCAAAATAAATTATTTCAAAATCAGAAAAACAATATAACACATTAATAAATCTAAGATTTAGTTTTTTGGTGTGGGAGGAAAGCAAACAAAACTTATAAACCATTAGCTAAATTGATAAAAAAGATAAAACATAAATATACAAGTTAGCAATGAGAAAGGGCTTACAACCATGGGTACAGAGGAAATAACAAGAAATACAAGTGAATACTTTGCCTAATCCTATGCTATTACAATTTAAAATCTGAATGAAATGGCTAATACTCAAGGAAATGTAAATTACCAACAGGGACTCAAAAACAGCAGAAAATCTAAACAGATAAATAATCATGAACAAAAACTGTCAAAAGCTATACTTTAAAAAAAATAGTAAATAAATAAATAATTTAAAAAAATAAAATAAAATGCTGAACCTAGACATGTTAAGGAGCAACTTCTTTCAAACTTTCAGGGAATCAATCATTCTCATTCTATTAAAGCTATTCCAAAGTACAAAGAAAGAAGCAAACATTTTGGTTTCATGAAGCCAAAATTTTACAAAGACTATACAACAGGAAAACTATGAATCAGTTCCATTTATAAATATAGATGCAAAACATCTAAATGAAATATATGAACATAATTTTGCAGTATAGTTGAAAAGCAACTTGACTACAGTTTATTTCAGGAAGGATAGAGTGGCATAATATAAGGAAATCCATTAATCTAATTCACCACAGAAATAATTTAAAACAAGAAAAAAGCAGAATAATTAAGAGAAATGCTAAAAATGTGATATGATTGAATAGTCATTCCTCACAAATATTCTGACAAAAGGAAAAGAACACTTTAATATAACAGATATAAGTCATGTCTATGTGCACACATATACATATACACATCTTATCAAACAATATTATCCTTAATATCCCCATTAAAGTCAGGAGCAAGACAAGGATGCTCACCATTTCTCCTATAATTAGCACCATGCTCTAATCAGCTGAGCTAACCAGCCACTAAACACCTCTCTTGTTATTTAATGTTGTTCTGGAAGTGTTGGTTAATGCAATTAGACAATAAAGTAAGAGTCATAAATACTAGGAAAAAGGAATTACCAATTATATGATTGTCTACCTAGAAATCCAAAATAATTAAACTAAAAACTTGTTAGAAACAATACAGGAGCACAGAACGTATTCTGTGTGTTTATTTTATCCTTGCCATTTTTCTGTGCTATTGTTGTTTCTAACAACTGGTTGAGAAGCATACAGACACACAGGCCCCCGGAAGTCAGCAGAGCTTGGTAGTGCTGGGTGGGTGTGGGGCATCAAATACAAGACCTGGCTGCTTCAGAAAACTTGAAGGCAAGGCAGGTGATGCAGTCAGCACTGGCAGCAGTGTGTGTGAGCAACTCTATGCCCCAAATTGAGCTCCTAACTCAGCTAATATTCTGAAGCTGGTAACCAGGGACGAAGCCTTTTATTCTGTACTGAGAAGTGAGCCTGTAATAAATCAGAGGGATGCTGGAAGCCCCTTCCTTATCAGCACCTCCCCAAAGTCTGCAGCCAGAGCACAGAGTTGCTTGTCTGAGATCAGCAGGGAGACCAGTCTAGATGAAGAAACCAGGCTAAGAAAACCGGAGCACAGGCTCCTTTCCCAAGAGCAAAGCCAGAGGAGGGAGATAGGAGATAAGGAAACGAGGAAAGGGAAGGTGGGATCAGGCATCAGTGAATGGAAAGAGAGGAGAGCTCCAGTACGTCAGAAAAGGCAGAGTAAGGATCCCCAGGACTTGTGCCATATTCCACCTGCCCCATCCTGTTTTAGAGCAATGATCCAGCTTTTCTCCTGGCTCTCTCTTTAGTTGGTCCCTAGCCCTTTGTCTTGTTCTCTCAATCCATACAACAACCTTAGAAGTGAGATCTTTTGATAATTTTGTATATTTCTCCAGATGTCTTCCCTGTGGTACATATATTTGCTTTAGGTTAATTTTTAAAATGGAATCATTATACAATTTTGCAACCTTTTCTTCCATTTTATCTTACTATCTTTTCATTTCGTACATATAGCTCTATCTCATTACTTTGCAAACTGTGATTACTAAGTATTTAATGCACATTTAGGTGGCTTCCAATTTTGGGTATTATAAACAATGCCTAGAACACAATTCCTCCAGATCTTCATTTGGCTGATTGCCTCACTTCACTCAGATTCCTGCTCAAATGCTGCCTCCTCAGAAAGGCTTTCCTAGATCATCCTATTTAAAATAGCACCTCCCTCCAACTCTCTACCATTTCTTAATCCCTGGCACCTCCCCCCTTTTTTTTATAGCATTTATCACTACTTGATCTTTTTTGTACATTTGTTTACTCATATATTGCCTGTCTCCAACAGAGATCTCAAAGTTTCATGAAAGTAAGGACTTTATTTCATTTCACTGCTGTGTTCTTAGTTTCCAGAAGGGTGCCAGGCCCATGGGGCCTCGTTAAGTATTTATTGAATGAATTAATACAACGATAAACATTCTTTTACATAATCTTGGAAATCTGTACAAATGTTCAGTAGCATTGCTGAGTCAATGATTATAAACATTTAAATTGTAACAGAAATTATCAGAACAATCTTTCAAAGATGGTACCAATTTACACCCACCCCGTGGTAAATGAGAATGCATTTCTCCAAACTCTCTGCCACAATAGATAATATCAATCTTTGTAATCTTTCCTCTTGATTTTAGAATTTAAAATACATGTGGGTTTTATGGTATAGCAAAAAAGTAGATGTGCCAAGTCTGACTGTCTCTGGCTTCCATTCACACCGTACAAGATGTGTGCCCTGCTGTGCACGCTCTAGCAGCAAACTGCTGGTTCCTGTGACCCTATCTTCATAAAGTCTCCCAGTTTAGTTCTCAGCCTCACCTTACCCTATTCTTGCAGGGGTAGAAAGAGCTAGTCTCAGTGATACCGGCTCTATGTGTGTGATACAGGCATTTAACCTGTCTGGGTTTAATTTTCTTCATCTGTAAAATGTGAATGAAAATACCTCTCTCGGAGGTTTCCTATAAAGATTAAATAAAATAAATAATGTAAAGCATCTGGCTTAGTGCCTACCATATAGCTGGCACTATAGCTTTCCCAGCGCCCTCCCAAGCACCCCAGCTTTTTCTAGCACCTAGGACATTTCTCATATTCTGACCTGTGTAAAGGTAAGGGGCAGTGTGTAGCATGTGGACGGTGCTTGAACATAGCAGGCACTCAATAGAAGATGCCAGGTAGAGTTGAATTCTCCATTCAGGAACTAGTTCATCCTTACCGGTGTGTTTTTTTCCACGTACATATTTACATCACCAATTGGCTGATCGTATGACACACTGCTGGGTACTTTCTACCAACTAGCTACTGGATGAGATCATCTCTCAGTCCTGTCTGGGCTGAGCAAGGCCTTTTACAGAACTTTAAAACTGACTCACCACTGAGTCATCAAAACATAGCAATACCCCAAAACACCCCTGTTGCTACACAAAAGACCAGCATGGGATAGCTGCCTTATCTCCTTTTCCTCTCCTACTGAGTCAGGGCCCCTTGATTCACTGGAGAGGACTCATCACATCGTCTATGCTGCAGTAATCTGAACAAAGCTGGTTTAGATAATCACAGTATGGCTAGCAGACAACTGGCAGTCCTTGTGGTCATCCAGGTCATTTCCTGTGTACGTCACTAACCCAGGAGGAGAGGCAATTAATCAATTACGAGACTGTGTATTTAGCACTGGCATTCTGTTAGGCACTCATGATTCTTCCTGTTTATAACATTTCTGTGAAGCGACCTTTTCAGGTACTGAAACTCATTAAGAATACAGAGAAAAGCAGCCCTTTGAACTCCAGTAAAGAAAAAAAAAAGTAAAGTTGCAGAAAATGTGGCTACTTAATTCCATTCCAGTCTAAAGGAGTTTTAGCCAACAGGAAAAATGATGTTTTGGCTAACTGCCTCACAGAGCTTTAATTTTAAATGTTGGTTGAGAACGCCTCTCTTATCTAGGAATGATATGGCTAGTGGTCAGCATTTTCTCTTGGGAAAAGTCCTAAAGCTAGCATCATTGCCACAGACCTTACTGATTACAGTAGACTATTAAGTCTTTGAAAATCAGGGTGACTGTGTAAAGGCCAAGGTAACTGGGAGCATCCCTGAAGGCTTCTTTCACTAACAAGACTGGTTATAGCCAAAGTTTTGTGTATGTACAGACACAACTTTTAAGTACTCTAGCATGGTCTCTCAGAGTTGAAGCCCCCAAGAAAAAACTGAATGAGAATCTTACATCCTCAAATTTTTTTGTACATAAACTATATTATTGATATAATTGTATATAATGGAATCCACCATTGATCTTATATTATTGTTATAAGTAAAAATGAAAATAGTATGTTAGTAATACTTAAAGATGAATTAGGCATGATAATAAATAATGTTCATTTCATTAAAAGACAAACTTTCAAGTGGTCACTCTTCGCTAGCTACACTTTTCAAGTTCTCTTTATATCAATACTATGTTCTGATTTGATTATCCTTGCGGGTTGTACACAAACCTAACTGTTTATCCACAATAAGCAAACTTATTTGGGGGACACCAAGAATCACACGTTGCATTTACTGACTATAAACCCATTAACAAGTATGGTCATTCTTGAATAACACTGCTACAATTAAAAGCATACATAACACTTACTAAACACTATTTGTCAGAGACAATGCTAGTCTCACATTTAATCCATTGAACAACTTAAGGAGGAACTGCATTTGATTATTTTGTATTCACAGGGTAAACTGATGAACATGTGGTGAAATGGTCAATGTCCTTCATCAGAGGCAAGTGCCAAAGTAGAGAAATCCAATCTATACTTGAGAAGTCAACCAGGAGCAGCAGGAGGAGTTACTACATTCTAGCCTGAGAACTGGATTCTCAGGGCCAACTGGCAGTTGGTAACAGTTAGAGCTTGGCTGAAGTGAGGTAAGGTTTGCTGAGAGAACCAGCAGAAGGGGATAAGATAACAAGGAAGATGAAGAAAGACAGTGGAATTTTTTAAGCATATTATTTGGTTTTTAAGTGAAAAACAGATTTGGCCAATACGGCTTTTTTTTTTAAATTAGAAATCTATTAGAGTAGGCTCTTATTTAGAAATAGTTATTATTTCTCCAGAATCACAAGCATAAACCAGAAAGGATTCAGCTTTGGGTAAAATCTGGCTAGTCTTAAGAAACATTCCCAGAGTGTGAAAAATTAGTTCCTGGTTCTGAAGGACCTTTCACTCAAAAGTGCACAGCTTATGTTAATGAGAATATGTACATATATTTATGTGCTGTATATATTAAAAGTATTTGAGAAGGTGATTTAGGAATCCCAATTATAAATCTTCAGGGCAGGAATCTTGCTTATTTTGCTGCTAAGGAAGGTGCATGGGCAGACAACAGTGGAATTAAAGCCTTTTACTTGGGAAATCACCAGTCTGAAGGGGAAAAACAGGTTAAGTTTGTTCTCTCAATACCTAGAGGCAAGACTTTTACTCAGTTATTATATTACCAAAAGCCTGTGGATTCTGCAAAAGTTGCCTAGCAACATTACAGTTAGAAACAACACAGGATAGGGAAAGAACAGGAAATTTGAATTAGATATGCCCTGGGGCAGGTGGGCGTAACCCCATCTCCTAGTACAGTGAGTGCTGTACTCCAAGGAGCATGAAATTTAAAAAATCGGAAAAATCATTTAGAATTTCAGTTAGGACACTGATGTATTTAAACCATAACCTTGTGCCATGTTCTCAGCTGGAAGGGAGGAGGCAGGGCCTGTGTTTCTTACTCATTTTGGTATTTTGTTTTAAAGAACACTACATTTCAATTTATTCTGGAAACATTTATGAAGCACCTTCTGTGGGGCCAAGGCACATTGCTGATTACTGGAACTCTAAAGACAAATAAAACTTGATCTCAGCCCTGAGTGGGAGAGAAGCCAGACAAACAAACAAAGAGTGTTACATAGTCCGTGCCTGGGTGCTGGTGTGGTGGAAAGTCTGGAGCAGGAAGTATCTATTTTACATGGAAGTGGAGAAAGTCAAATTGTTTTCCCGATGAGTATTGTTTTCAACTTAAAAAAAAATTTTCTTTCTCCCAGTAATTCTGTACATTTGTTGGGAATTTACTTCTCCCATTCCGTGTGAGGACTTGGGTGTGAATCATGAGCTCTTCCCTTCCCATCTGGAACCCAGGCCCTTTTGCCCCCGCCAACTTCAAGGACCTCTCAGTTTAGGGAAGCAGATAGGTGTAGATAGCAAAGTTAAGAGCTGAGAAAAAACAAAAAAAGAATGTTTACCTCCAGGAAGGGGACTTAGGCTGGGGGTTGCAGGGGTAAGTAGGAGACTTCTGTACCATCTGAATTAATAATATTGAGAGGGGAAAAAAGGCAATTAAATATTTCAGTAAGGGCTCTATTTTATCACTCAGAAGATATTGAGCACCTAAGCCACATCAGAATACTGCAATAAACAAGAGAAAAGGTCCCTATACTCAAGGACCTCATTTTCTAAAAGAGAATAGTTGTAAACAAACAATCAACATACTTTGAAATAGATATAAACTTGCTAAGGAATATGCAGGATGTTGTGAAGGAGTGAAGGGGGTTGGGGACAGCGTGTGCTTTCATGGATAGCAACAGGGATACAGAATTTCTATACAGGAGAGACTCAAGAGCAAAAATCTAGTTGGGGAGAGGTGTTTACTGTACTAAGTTCCCATCTACCTAGGAATCACACTATTTTTCCATACAATTCATGTTACAGATCGGTAAAGAGTAGAAGTTATCTAAAATTATTTTTATTTATACTTCACATGAAATTGAGAAAATGTCAACTATCCATATGACATAATTTATATTTATTATTAGGAGAGAAGAAGTGTTGGAGGCAGGGTGTTAAAAACCACTCCTTGGCTTTGGCCATCATGGATCAGAGAATGCCTCTCCTCCAAACATACAAAAAGGGAGAGTTCTTGTCTTCCAAGTGCTTGAAATTAAGTTTGGATTAACACACAAAAAAGACACATTTATACATCAGTTAGCAAATATTTGGAGAAGACAGCTGTTTACCCTTTAATGCATCTTCAGTTATGAGACCTCAAGGAATTCTCCATGTGATAAGTACTAAGATGTGTTTCTATTATTAAAAATCTAGCTTGAGTTCAACCTTTGAAACGTGTCAGAACAACACATAGATGGCAAAGTGCCACAGTAAAAAAAAAAAAGGACAAACGCGATATATAAATATAAATGCAAATGGCCATAAGCACATGAAAACTGTCCAGTGATTATTAATCAAAAGAACAAAACTACATTAAAAAACATTAAATACACACTGATGTCCAGAATTCAGAAGAGTGGACTCTAATTCATTGCCAGCGAGAAAGTGAATTTTTTTTTCTGCAGGGCAGTTTGGCAGTTTACCTTTGAACCAATAATTCTCACTTCTTTGAATGTATCCTGTCCTAAGAGGGGTGTGGGGGAAACACGAGAAGAAAGACTATTCATCACGGGGTTATTTACAACTGAAAAACTGTCAGAAACTTGTGCGACAATAAGGGACGTATTAAACCACAATTTGACGCAGTACTAGAGAAATTTTTTCTCAAGGTGCTTTTAAGTGTGCAGCGAGCTGGGCCAATCTGTTTTGCCACACTTGCCCACGTGCTGGCTATCAAATACTAACGCAGTGGGCACCTGGTTTTGTGCTGAGGGCCGAGTGCGGTGCTGCTCCTCTTTACTGTGGACGAGTGGGGGTGGGGAGCCGGACAGCAAAGGGGACCACGGCCTGGGGCCCTCACAACGCTGCGGACACACCGAACCCAAGCAGCCTCTCTAGGGGGAAACTGCGGCTCAGAGGTCGCCCCATTGCCGGTGACCTCGCCTGGAGAACACGCGAGTCCGTCTTCTTGCTGACTTGGGTGTCGGCCTAACCCATCCGCTCACACAGCTCTGACGGGTCCTGAGGCCACAGTCACCGTTTCCGGCTCAGACCTCGACCCGGGAATGTGACTCCTCACAGCCACGCCCACAGCGCCCCAGGGGCGGGCGCCAAAGGGACGCCGGACGGGAGGCGTGTCTCCCGGGGCAGCGCCCGAGGGCCACGGCGGTGCCGGCCAGCCCAGACCCGCAGACACCCCAGGCGCTCCCCCGCCCTCTGTCCGGCTTCGGACTCCGGGGAGGCAGAGGGGCGGCGAAGAGGCCGCGACACTCGGCTCGGCCTAGTCGAGCCCGCAGCCTTCGCCCCTCCCAGAGGGCCGCCTCGGCTCCCCAGGCCGACCCCGTCTGGGCAGCGCCGGACCCGCTCCCAGCCATCTGGCTCGTTCATTGGCCCGCGGAGCCGCACCCGCCCAGGCCTGGCCCGGCGACGAACGGTGGGGCGGAGCTAGCAGGTTCGCGCCAAAATCGCGTAGCCGGCCCCACCCCCGCGGGCTACGTCGCGCCCTCCTTTTTTTTCAAACCCCGAGATGGGTGGGGATTGGTGGACTGCGCACTCACGTGGTTAACGGTCGCGGGAAGCCGCGGAGCCCGAACCTGCGGCTGGACCTGCGGAGACCCCAGCCTCGGCGCCCGGGCCGCCCCGCCTCTGCCAGACAGTCCGCGCCGCCGCCGCCCCCGCCGCCCGCCGCCCCGAGCGTCCCGGAGCTTCAGTCCGCCGCCTCCGCGAAGGCCCGCCGCCGCGACCAGCGGGCGCGCCCAGTCGCACGTGGCGGACCCGCCCCCTGGGCCGGCCGAGTGCTGGACTCCGCGGGCCCAGGTTCTCCGGTTCTCCGCCCCGGCCCCAGGGGCGAGATGAGCTTCCTGAGCCGGCAGCAGCCGCCGCCGCCCCGCCGCGCCGGGGCCTGCACCTTGCGGCAGAAGCTTATCTTCTCGCCTTGCAGCGACTGTGAGGAGGAGGAGGAGGAAGAGGAGGAGGAAGGCAGCGGCCACAGCACCGGGGAAGACTCGGCCTTTCAGGAGCCCGACTCTCCGCTGCCGCCCGCGCGGAGCCCCTCAGAGCCCGGGCCCGAGCGCCGCCGCTCGCCCGGCCAAGCCCCCGGTAGCCCCGGGGAGCTGGAGGAAGACATGCTGCTGCGGGGCGCCTGCCCGGGCGCGGACGCGGCGGGCGGCGGGGCCGAGGGCGACTCGTGGGAGGAGGAGGGCTTCGGCTCCTCGTCGCCAGTCAAGTCGCCGGCGGCCGCCTACTTTCTAGGCAGCTCGTTCTCGCCCGTGCGCTGCGGCGGCCCAGGGGACGCGTCCCCGCGCGGCTGCGGGGCGCGCAGAGCGGGCGAGGGCGCCTGCTCGCCGCTGCCTGACCACCCAGGCACCCCGCCGCACAAGACCTTCCGAAAGCTGCGGCTTTTCGACACGCCGCACACCCCCAAGGTGAGAGGACGCTGCTGCCGGGGCGCCCCGAGCCCGCGCCGGCCCAGCCTTTTAAAAAGGCCGCGGCGCCGGGAGTCGAGCGCGGCGCTGCCCGGGTTCGGTTACATAACCGTCCGGCCGCACCCCCGCTCGCTCTCCTGCGCCGTAACAAAAAGTTGGCAGCCCCTTTTTGGGGCCCAGCCCAGAAGTTGTCCGTTAAGATTATGTAACTGAACAATGGGCCTCGTCTGGAACTTCTTCATCTTTCAAAGAGGCTGATCGGCGCCGTCCAGGTGGCTGACGATTTAACGCCCGCCGAGTCGGTGCCGCCCCGAGCGTGGCAGCGGGAGTGTGGCACCGATAACGTGGTTTGGAAGGATGCTCGAGTGGTGCTGGCCTGGCCACCTGACACTCCCGAGCGCCGCAGCCATCTGGTGCCTTTTAAACGCAGTGATCGGTCCTGTAATTTGGGCGGCTCACGCAAGAGTTCGGTTAAAAAAAAAAATTCACGCGCTTATCATTTCGTATCAGGTGGCCTTATGGGGGGAAAGTCTGAGATACCGAGGGAGACTACGCTTCGACTTGGGAGAAAAGGCTGGCCTTCAAGCATTTACAGTCTTAAGGACTCGTAAATAACTCAGAGTAGCGTTTAAACCTCTTTCCGGACAGAATATTTATTGGGTAAGCGTTTGTTTACACCCTTGGGTTTGCGGTGCCCAAGTTTGGTCAGCCTAAATTCCTAAGCCTAAGATAAGGAACATCCAACTGTTAAAAACCAGCTTTGGTATTATTGCCTGGACCTTTGTGCTTTTGTGCTGTAGATAATGTATCTTAAAGAAGTAGGTATTCGGCACCTGTTTGTTGAGAGGCCAGTGAGTATGCAGATTACCACCCCAGAACTTTAGGTGTAACAGATTTTAAAACGAACACTTCCTGAAATTAAGACAAGTATCGCATTTATAAGATTTATGTGGAAAATTTACCTTTTTAAGTGAGTCAGGTTCAGTACCGAGAGTCATTAAACTTCAGGAAGACGTGTGCTTTGGTGCCTTGCTGTTTATTAGCCCACTTGCCCAAGGCGAAATCCCTCTGGAAGTGAGGGGAGGAGTCCTAGGGAGGTGGCTTTCAAAGCTCTTCTCAGATGGGGGAGGGGAACTTTTATGGGGCTCCCTGACTGCTTTCCATTTTTAGATGGATTAAAAGAGTTTGTTAACTTTTAGCCTCTAGAACGAGCTTAATTTTAGTCTGCATTCATAGTCTTTTTAGGGTTAGAGACCTATTTTCCTTGGCCTTTTCAGAAAAGGTGGTTAGTATACAGCTTCAGACTCCTAAGTTAACCATTGTTTATTTTGCATGAAAGATAACAAAGACTTGTGTGTTGCTTTGGCCTACACATTCAGCCACGTGAAAAGCTTGTTGAAAGTTAGGTTGAGAAGGCAGTTCTATAGCCCTTGGATCATGAACATTTTTTCCCCTCTCCTAGAGTTTGCTCTCCAAAGCTCGAGGAATTGATTCCAGCTCTGTTAAACTCCGAGGTGGTTCTCTATTCATGGATACAGAAAAATCAGGAAAAAGGGAATTTGACGTGCGACAGACTCCTCAAGTGAATATTAATCCTTTTACTCCAGATTCTGTGTTACTTCATTCCTCAGGACAGTGTCGTAGAAGAAAGAGGACATATTGGAATGAGTAAGTTATTTATTATTCAACAGTTTGGTTCCTCAGCTACCCAAGATTGATTTGGTATACTCATCAAAATTTAATTTCAACTGAATGACATGGAAGTTTATACACTGAAATTTTTCCCCATTGTTAGTAATTTTCAGGAGAGAATGGTGGGAAGTAATCAGCTGTGGAAAAAGAGTGGCATGGGAAAGGAAGGAATAAAAGGCCTAGATGGATTCTAGGAAATCTGCTGGTGTCAAAAATGAGGCAGGCAGAGACAGTTGACATAGAAAGGCTTTAATTTTGATATGTGTGGTGATGTTGGCATATCTCAACAGGAACAGCATTTTCATCAGCTCAGCTGTATTTTGTGGTTACACAATTAAATGCTTTCTTTTCTCTTTTCATTCATTAAATTTTCATTTTACTGTACACCTATCAAATAAACTTTTGAATCTCTAATTGATACATCTGTCAGATATGTTGATGGAAAAAATAATATTTTTCAGTTCCTGTGGTGAAGACATGGAAGCCAGTGATTATGAGTTTGAAGATGAAACAAGACCTGCTAAAGTAAACAGCTTTTTATTGTTTTTGAAATGATTTTCTACTTCTTAACAAGCTGCCATATGTACATGTTAAATAAATGTTAAAACATAAGATATAATGATTTTTAAGTTTCACACGTAATACTTTCACTATAGTAAAAAATCATTTTCATACCTTTGTATTATGTATATGGATACACTTTTTATTACAGAGAATTACAATTACTGAAAGCAATATGAAGTCACGGTATACAACAGAATTTCATGAGCTAGAGAAGATTGGCTCTGGAGAATTTGGTTCTGTGTTTAAATGTGTGAAGAGGCTGGATGGATGTATTTATGCCATTAAGCGATCAAAAAAGCCATTGGCTGGCTCTGTTGATGAGTATGTATTAAAGATTTTGTCTTTTGCTCTTTTTTTCAGTATGGTGTTATAGATGTTAAGGCTTTAGGTGGTTAAGTACTGAATTTAATTAATTCTCTAATATTTGAGAAATTATAATGATTTAATCAGATGCATTTCATTTTATGCCATTAGTTCCTATTAGACTTGGTAGAATAATATAAGGAGTCTGATTTTGGAGTCTAACTTAAATTTCTTGTTTCTACTAGCATCCTTGAATTCATACTAATGTGGAGTTCATCTTTCCTGAATACTAGGGCCAGTAAGGTTCCTTCTAACATTCTTTAATGAAAAAATCTGGTACAGAGTCTTAACCCACTCTCTCTTGAAGCAAGTTGTTCTTCAGCATAATGATAGATACAGAAGTCAGGATTCTCTTACGAACTTTCAGATAAGTTAGTTCAGTTTAGGCTTGAATAAAAATGATTTACCAATCTGTTAATCTCAAAAATTTCTCCTAGGCAGAACGCTTTGAGAGAAGTATATGCTCATGCAGTGCTTGGACAACATTCTCATGTAGTTCGGTATTTCTCTGCATGGGCAGAAGATGATCATATGCTTATACAGAATGAATATTGTAATGGTGAGTAATGTCATGGTTCCCCTGTAAAAATTTGTAAGCTCAAGAAAATGAACACCAAGGAAATAATATATTTTTATCCATAATCTTGCTCTAATTCTGTATATCTTTATCGAAGATCAGAAGCCCAACATGAATTTCAAGTGCAAGTAATTCTTACCTGGAAGTTAAGACTGAAAACCTTGTTCCTTCTACCTGGGTAGTAGAACTATGCATATTATTTATGTGCCTGTTGCTCAGATTACTCAGGCCCTTGCCGTGTATATTTCGGTATCCCTGGCACTTGGCATAGTGTGTGTGGAATAGAGTGGATAATAACCCAGGCTCCCTGCATCTGGCCTTCCCTTCCCATTTCATTTTGTGCTGCTAAAACTGATAGTGATTGCTCATAAACAGACGGTGACTCTCCATTGATATAAATTCAGTCATTTGTCCAGTCTTGCTCCCACTCCCATCTATCCAACCTAGTTTATTACTAGAATTCACTAAGACTTTTCTGTAAAGAGTTACGTTCTTTTAGCTCCCTAGCCATGCCTCCCTCCCCCTCATCCCCCCCTTCCCCATCAAGCATCTGTAGAGGTTTAACTTTGGACCTTTGTATAGCTTTGAATTTCAGCAAGTGCTTCAGCAGCCAACATGGGTCCTTCCTTTTTCATTAAAGCTTTACCAAAGTCCTGGTCTCGATTATGATTCTTACAGACATCTGTTATTAAATACCCAAATCTTTATATGTGATGGATTTCTACTTCTTTATATCTTCTGTGAACACTAGAGAGTTTAGAATTTACAGAACACATGAGTAGCAAAGATTTTCTTTTTGTTGTTTCTCATTGTTTTCTTAAGACAAGACCAGCCGTTTCATAGCTTGTGAATAAATATGTGGTATAGGTAGTAGATTCAAGTTTTCTGTATTTGAAAACAATGAACAAAACAGAAGTAAAAGAGCCATTTCTCATACCCAACTTCTCATTGAGCTGTATTTTATTTCCTTGAATAACTTAAAAGAATATAAGTGCACAGTATACAGCATTGCTGCTAGTTTGTTTCACACATCTCTTGAAATGTTTCTGTTCATACCATCAAAATATTTATGTAGCTATCTGCTTTGTGGACCATTCTGTTTCTTAACCTCTATTTTTTAGTTAACTGCATTTAATATAGTACAGCTTGACTATAATACCTTCTTCCCTTCATATTTGCTAGATGCCATCCTTTTAGTTTCTTTCTACCTCTCACCTTGTTGATGTGGCTGGCTCTCTTAACAAGTAATTCATCCACAGTCCAAGGATCACAGATTTGTAACAACCTACCTGTACATGGTTGTGTCATCAGATGACTTTGAGAAAACTCGGGCCTTGGGGGTTGGGGAGGAATTGGTGGTCTTGCTACCCTCTCAGATTACAAAGACCTTGTCCTGTAATAAAGTTAGATTATAAAATAATCTTTTGAAACAGTTTATTATTTTGGAGCAGTATAAAACTCTTAAGGAATATACATCTTTAAAAAATAAACAGAACTGGCTGCCTCTTTGTATGATTGTTTATTTTGCTTAGATAAAAGAAAATGAGGCTATCTAGATAACATTTGTTAGCTCTTCTTTTCTTTTGTTTCCCTTTTCCACCATTCTTCTCTCCACTTAAACCGTTGAATGTCCTAATTGGCCTGATCTTTAGATCCTTTTCTACAGTTTCACAGGAAAAAGATTCTGTTATCATTTATTTGTAGTGTTGATTAACTGATATACTTTATCTTAACTGAGTTTTCTTACTATCTCAAGCAATCATTTGCATTTTGAGCCTTTTATCTTTGGTGATAGACTGAATTTCTACTCTTGATAAACAAGTGTGAAAAATGTCGATGGATAGAAGAGGAAAACCTGAAATATCTGATGAGTGGTTTGTTCTTCTCACCTCTAAAAATAGATAGGGGAACTAGCCCAGCTATAGTTGCTAAACCCACTAAAATGCACCTTATTTCTTGATAAGCTTGATCTAGGACTTCAGGGTCACCTGTCTGACAGACTTATTGACCTGCTCCCTTATAGAGCCCTCTCTTTCCCCCAAAGTTCAAGATTTCTACAAGCTAAGTACAGAGAACATACTTAAGCTTAAGATACCCAGGTGTGTGATTTATTTTTATTTTTAAAACACATTTGACATTTTTAAATTCAGTCTTGTTCAAATTGTAGGACCGTCTTTTCTGACTAGTATATCATTGACCTTGATTTTATTATCTTGGCTCTGATTTTATTATTCCCAACTAAGCTTTAAACAAATTTGTTTTGTTTTTTAATGGAAGTACTTCAGATTGATCCCAGGACCTCGTGTATGCTAAGCACATGCTCTACCACTGAGCTGCATCCAGGATACTGGTTTTTACTTATAAAATGTATAGACTCTGTTGTCAAGGGTGTGGGAATACATGTATTTGCATAAATTAATGATGGGATTATGAATTGATACACCTTCTCTGAGGGGGACTGTGTGCCTGCCTGCCTGCCTGTCTGCCTGCCTATGTGTGTGTTTGTGTGTGTAATAGCTCCAGATTTGTCTTCCAAAGCTCCAGATTTACATAGACATATACTAGCAGAGTTTAAGTGGTAGCCATTTTGAAATCAATGTCCGAGTACACTGTTATTTTATGTGAGTTTTTCAGAGGCAATCAAGTCTTGGCACTGATGATATGAATACCATCCCTAAGCTCTTTTCGAGAAGGATAAAGAGAAATGGACTGCTTAGCTACAGAAATTTATTCTATATGTAATAAATTAGTATCATACAGACACACTATGCATATATATTACATTGTACATTCCCTTTGACCCAGCAGTTTATTTCTGGTAAATATACTAAGTATGTGTATAATGACCGATGTACAAATTTATTCCCGAGACCATAGTATATAGTATTAAAGGCTTGGAAATTATTTTTAAATGTCTATCCATTAGGGGATTGGTTAGTACATTACCATTCAGTTATACAATGGATTTCTATAGACACAAGAAAGAGGGAGCAGTCTTTGTTTATTGGTAAAGAACGATCTTCAAGATAATGCAAATATGTTACTGCTTGTGTAAAAAAGGAGTTGAGAGAATACATAAGAAACTGTGATAATGTTGATTTTCTCTGGGAAAGAGAACCAGGTGGGTTACTGGGGTATATTTTAATAAGACAGCAACTTTACATTATATTTTGTGCCCATGTGAGTACCCTATTAAAAAAATATGTAAAATTTTGATTTCACAAGCAGGTTGAAGGGAATAGGTCCTGTAAAATGTCACTTTCTTGGTTGAGTGTGGTTATACAGTAAGAGGGAAGGAAGAAAAATAATATTTCAGAAAGAAGAAAATGCTAATTTTTCTTGTGTTTGTTAGGTGGAAGTTTAGCTGATGCCATAAGTGAAAACTATAGAAGCATGAGTTACTTTACAGAAGCAGAGTTAAAGGATCTCCTTTTGCAAGTTGGCCGTGGCTTGAGGTATATTCATTCAATGTCTTTGGTTCACATGGATATAAAGCCTAGTAAGTATCATAGATCCTCTGAACTGTGTTCTTTAGAGTTGTAGAGAATAAATGATTTCATGAAAACATATACATCTTGATATGTTTTTTCATTGTTAGTTTTAAAAGACTTTTGACCCACTTAGTAGTAGTGTTTTATTTCCCATCACCTCTTCCCTTGTTACCCCAAAAGTTTTGAAATAATAAATTAATTTTTAATAAAAGCTGGGAAAAACTTGCTGCATCTTACGGGAACCACATAGTCTTGGAGTGGGACTCTGATGGGGAGACTAAGATCCTGTGTTTAAAGCCCCTTTCTTGTACTAGGCTATTGAACCATAATTATAAATTAATGCTAGTGGTGCTAATGGGGTTATTACAATAGAATGAAAAATGTGAATATGTTTTGAAAACCTAGGTGCTATGCAAATCTGGAGGTATGTCTAGTATGTAATGGGAGTAATACATTGTTATCATATGACCCAGAAAACAAAATGACACATGTATTATGATTATAACTGCATTAAAAAGGTTGCATATAAATCGGGGTTGGAAAGTATAGGAACATAGTGGTTTTATTTTTTTCTTTAGTGTTAGATCACTTTTCAGCTAAAAAATTGATTTTTATATATAAATGGCTCTAATAGATCAACCATACTATGGCTCAGAACAACCTCATAGTATTCTTTCAAAGGCTTTTGAGATTTCAAACTGAAGGAAAAGTGGTATGAATCAAGGTGTAGGCCTACATAATTTTAACTTAAATTGAAACAAAATTTTATTACAGAAGCAGTGATTAGTATACTGTAGAAATATCTTAAAATATAGACAAGCCAGACTAAATCCCCACTTTTCTATTAATCTTTGGAACTACAGTTATAAAATAATGTCAGTGCTGCTAACAGGGTTATTAGGACAAACTGAGGTGTAAAAATGCTTTGAAAACTTATGTGCTATACAAGCATGGTAGTATTTCTAGGCTATAAAAATACCATGAAAATGTGACTATTCAGAAAACAAAATGATACATGCATTTTGATTATCTTGCATTAATAAAAGGATGCAAGTAGTCCTACACTAACATTTTTGTAAAAATTCTTCTCAATTTATCAAAAATAACATCATAGAGTACATACTGTTTTATAACTTTAAGTCAACTGTCTGTACCTTTCCATTTCAGTAGATTTTCATCTCATATAGTAGCCAGATTATATTAAAATTTTTCCTAGCTGACCCAAGTTGATTTGTTCAAACTAGTATCTGTTTCAGGATGTACAGTATATCTGGTTAAAACCATTTTTCTTTTTCAGGTTTTACCATTCCCCTACTTTAAAAAAGTAATAATAAAGACTTTGTCTTGCAAGATACACTTTCTTCTGGATTTGACTGGTTGCTTCCTTGCATCATATAGCTTATTCCTTTCTCTATCCTATAAATTAGAAGCTACAACTAAAAGGTTGATGGATTCAAGTTAAACATTTTAGGCTAAGTGTTTTTAAGTTGAATTTAGTAAGTTTTTTAATCTATGGAAATGTATATGATTCATGGGAATTTAAATCATTTTATACAATTATATGAACTATGTGAAGAATTTCTTTTCTGTACGTTAACTTACTAAAATGTGTATTTTCAAAAAGAAAAAATACATTTGAACTGATGGCAGTAAATATGGATCAGTAAGGTTTGCCCATATTCATTCATATCATATATTAAATGTCAGACAAACATAGTAGACCCCTTATATTACAAGCACAAAAGTTAAAAATATTAAGACATGTGAAGTTTTAAATTTTCATTTACAAATAGCACCGTAAAATAAGTTGTCCTGTAAATAAAGCAGAATTGGAAAGATGACTCCAGTGAATGTAACATTTATAAATTCAATACTATATTGATAAAACTATTAAAATAAAATCTGCCACTAAAACTTATGTGAATCATGAGATTACCTGAATTTGAAGGAAAAAAGTATGGGTAAAGCAGAAATGGTGAACCACGAAACCACATTGGGATGTAGATTCTGTATGATCAGCCAAACTCAAGAGCTACATGACTTGTTCTTTTCACACTAGCCTTGTAACATTAAGTTAAAGCATCATAAATTAGTATGTTAATTGCCTTTTGTATTATTTCTAAATAATTAAAACTGCTGTAGATTAATGTGTAGGTGACAAGGGTCTAATGTGATTTCCAAGTGTTAAAGGACTAGTGCTAGGCCAGAAAATACATTCGTAGAAAGTATAGCCCCAGTGCTTATCACCTAACATTCTCATTCTCACTGGGTTTGGGGTAGAACTCATGAGAATCTATATATGTAAAAGCTACCAGCATGATTCTGTTGTCTGACCTTGTTTGTGAACTTTGGTTCTACTATTAATTGTTAGTGTGGCTTACCTAAATAACTGTTCGACAGGTAATATTTTCATATCTCGAACTTCAATCCCAAATGCTGCCTCTGAAGAAGGAGATGAAGATGACTGGGCATCCAACAAAGTTATGTTTAAAATAGGTAAGAAAAAAAGATAACCAGATTATTTGTTAAAATAAAGGAGGAGAGGCTATTTTAACTTTTGACTATTTTTTTCAATACTTCTAGGTGACCTTGGGCATGTAACAAGGATCTCCAGTCCACAAGTTGAAGAGGGTGATAGCCGTTTTCTTGCAAATGAAGTTTTGCAGGAGGTAGTGTGTCTCCTTTAAGCCGTTTGCTTTGTAATACTTATCTGTTGATAGAAGATTATAAATGCAGATGTACTAAATTTTAAGCTAATGAGTAGTAGAAAGGTAATACAAAATGAAAAGTCTTAACTGTTAGCTTGTGGGGTTATTTAATCTAGCGAAAGTCAGTAAAGGCAAAGATTTATAATGTTCAACAGTGGTGGAGTTGTGGTAAAAGAAGTTTCCATACATTACTGGTGGAACTTTAAAATGTCATTGCCTTTTTGGAGTGTTAGTATCTTTCAACATTTTAAAATCATGTACCCTCTGACCCAGAATTTCCATTTCTGGGAGTCTCTCCAACAGAAATATTCATATACAAATAAATTGAGAATAATGTAGAGAGATATTTAGCAATAAGAGAATGATTAAATTATGGCACATAGTTGACAATACTGTTTCAAAAGTAACAAAACATTTCTTGATAAGAGTCTAATTAATTAATTATTTTAAATTATTACTATTTTTTAATGGAGGTACTGGGGATTGATCCCAGGACCTTGTGCATGCTAAGCATATGCTCTACCACTGAGCTATTTCCTTCCCCACCCCTTGATAAGAGTTTTAAATGAAAACAGAACAAGTAGAGCAAATGAGTTGTATGATCCCATTGTTCTTGTTATATGTATAAATTTGTGTCTTTTATGTATATGCATATTTCTAACTTGTTGATGTATGTATGTTTTGTATTTTCATATGTATGCCCCTAGGGGATAGGAGTTTCTTCCGAGAGTTGAATTGGGCTATTGATAAAGAGGAGGCCTTTCGGAAATGCCTGAATACTTTTAGAAATGTATTGATCGTCCTACCCCAGAATGTGTATTACTTTGTAATTTAAAAAAAATAATAATCTCTCCAAATTTAGCTTGTTCTCTGAAAAGGTCCTAAACTCATTTAAGTGGCATTGGACATTTTAATGTAGTCTTACTTCTTCCTAAATCATCATTGAGTAATCTTACTTTATTAGGTCCATTTTATATTCCCTTAAAATTTTCTTTTTAATTTTACAGAACTATACTCATCTACCAAAGGCAGATATTTTTGCCCTTGCCCTCACGGTGGTATGTGCTGCTGGTGCTGAGCCTCTTCCAAGAAATGGAGACCAATGGCATGAAATCAGACAGGGTAGATTACCTCGGATTCCACAAGTGCTTTCCCAAGAATTTACAGAGTTGCTTAAAGTGCGTATTTTATATATGAAGCACTTAATTGACACAATTCAATATTTAATAAATTGCATATCTTTACCTTAATTTTACTTCTGTTTTTAAGGTGATGATTCATCCAGATCCAGAAAGAAGACCTTCAGCAATGGCACTGGTAAAGCATTCAGTATTGCTGTCTGCTTCTAGGAAGAGTGCAGAACAATTACGAATAGAATTGAATGCTGAAAAGTTCAAAAATTCGCTTTTGCAGAAGTAAGTGAGGGGTTTTTTGGTTTTACTTTCTCATTTTTATTCTCAAATTTTAACAAGAGATGATTTAGGCTTTATGACAATGAAGAATATGGTGGCTTGGCATGTTGTACGGTTAAAGTTTGGGGACTTCTGCCTTAAATTAGTATTTGACCTATAAATTTAGATTGTTTCTAAACTGAAACTATGGACTTAAAAAATTTTAAGACTAGCATATATTTGCAAGTGGTGATAATCCCAAGCCCCAGATTGTAGCAAAAAACTAAAATGAGCAGGTACCGGTTTCCCTCTAAACTCTCCTCATAAATTAACGTTTTTCTTGAAACATTCTGTTCTACTTATTTTTATGAAAGGATGAAATTAATGTTGATTAGGTTAGTAGATGATTTGATCTGAATAAGCTTTGACATTTTTGGAAAACTGGTTGGAATGATAATGCTAATTCATTTGCTTTATTGCTACCATTTTGATTCTAACCTAATAAAACTGACTTGAAATATTTAATGGTTTATTTGCCATTAGTTTGATAGCTATCAGTTTATATAAAGAGAAAGTAGAATTTTCCTTTTGCCTCTATTATGTAAAGATACTTTCACAATATGAATTAGAGTTCTATTTGAAATTATTTTTTAAGACCTAAAGTCATTACTAGCATTGCTAACGTTACTAGCATCCAAATGTATATAATATTTTAATTCTGAAAGCACAAAGTAAAAGTATTTCATGAATTTAAGTTGTTTGAGCAGAAGCTAAAGTTTCATATTGTGTATTTTCTTTCCTCAATTGCATCTTAGAATAATGATGGCATTCAAAGATCTGATAGTGTAGTTTGTATTTGGCCTCTTAGAATCCCTTACTAAGATTAATAAAGTCAGTGAAAAGTCTTGTTTCCTATTTTTATGTTCTTAGAGAACTCAAGAAAGCCCAGATGGCAAAAGCTGCTGCTGAGGAAAGAGCACTCTTCACTGACCGGATGGCCACTAGGTCCACCACCCAGAGTAATAGAACATCTCGACTTATTGGAAAGAAAATGAACCGCTCTGTCAGCCTTACTATATACTGAACTACTCATTTCCCACCTCCCCCCAGAAAACTGTGACAAGAGGAAGCTAGGTTGAAATCACTGCTAGAATCCAGTTTGCAATTACTTTCTCAGTCGGTATCAGTAGTTTTACTGAAATACCTTTTAGGACTTTTATTTGTGAATTACAGTTGAAAACTGTATTTTGACCAGTGCTATATTAGGCTTTTGTCTAGTCTTACAAGTCTGTCTTCTGTAGGATGTCAGTCACTGTTGGATGTTACACCAACCTTTCCAAGGTTAACCACTGTGGTGGTGTGCTGCTTATAGTTTGCTGTTGCATTGTAATAAAAGGTATCTTTCCCTGTAGTGACCTGTAAAAAGGACTCAAGGGCTTTATTACAAACATATTTTCCCTTTGAAAAGGGAAATGCTAAGAGACTCAGTACTCCTCAGCCTTCCGTGTACCTGTGTGTCAACCTTTTCTTTCTTTTTTTTTTTTTAATTGTGAATTATACTTGTATATCCAACTGGGAGCACTTTGTAGGCATTGCATGAACCATGGAATGATAATTCTGTGGAAGTATTGCCTTGTGAATTTGCTGCTATTTTAGTTTTGTCTTTGCTGTAAAATTGTAGCATTAAACAATCATTGTTGTTAATAGGCTTTCTTTTTAAAACAATTATGTGAAATATATAGCTGCTCTTGATGAAAAGCAGTTATTTGCCCTTATTTTTCCTTTGAACTTTGAAGCTAGTGCATTGGAGAAATGCACCTTTTCCCCTCTTTGGAATGCTGTATTAATGTAGTATAATTATTACTGGTTTTGTAATTTTTCCTGATACTGCCCTACCCTCTTTTTAAAAAATGTTTCCTCCCTCCACCCAAGTTTTGTACTTGATTGTATTGTTAGTCTGTTTTTAAATGTTTTGCCCGGTTTCTCTTCAATATTGTGTACATAAACTAATCTTGATGATACTGTACATAGCTGTTTAAAATGCCAGAATGACTTCTGACTATTCCAAGCTTTTCACAAAATACATTTTATCTGTGATTAGCCATTTGACTAACCATGCTGGCTAACAGATGTTGCAAAAAAAAAAAAAAGGAATTTGTGTATTTGTTTTCCTATTAATTTTGGTTTAAAACATGTTTGCACTTGTCTGTTTGACTTGTGTTTTATTAACATTGATTGGCATATTAAAAGTCACTCTGAGCTTACGTTAATTGTCTAAATCTTTGTGGTGCCTATTTTCTATTTTATCTCCATTATCACTACATTTTAAAATGTAGAGTATAAAGTATATAAAGTCCCCAAAACAGAGCACATTTTTGATAGACTATGAAACATTGATTATTTAATGATGAGCTTAAGTCCACAATAGTGTACGTTTGGGGATTTAAGAAAAATTTACCCATCATCCTTGAGTTTTTTTTTTGGCATAAGGATTTAATATTTTTACATCACGTTGCATATTATACATTCGATCTGTCAGAAATGTATAATGCAGTTTAAAATAGCTTTATATTGTTAAGTGAATATAATGGATATGATTCATAACTTTGTAATTTGAACTGAGTCACAGGAGAGAGCTTTGAAGTGGGGAGTTTTTAACTCACTAAATTGGGCTGAGTTTTAGAATTGAGTGCAAATTTAAGTGATTGGCAATGTTAATTCTGTGTGATGTCTTTTTCTGACATAGATTAGAACCAGAGAGATAAGCACTGAAGGCCTTCTAGCAGATAAAAATGGATGTTACAAGATCCTTGTGCTTTTTGATCATAGGTAGGTCATATCTCTTGATTAGGATCTATTCTATAAACACTTCTAACAAGTTTGATTATTTTAGCTTTTAACATGGAATGTTAAAAAGCTCAGTTCAGAAGTGTGAGAGGAATTGGTGCAGACAGATAAATTAGATATAAAAGCTGATAAGTGTGGGAGGCAGAAAACCTTTAAAAAGGCTGTATAGGCTGGAACAGAATATATTTCAGCCACTGAGGACAAAGCTAAAAAATAAAATAGGTGTTTAGTAGCATCACTCATTAAGTCATTAAGGTGCATTTTTCCTAGTGCACTAGCTTCAAAGAAAAAAATCAAGTGTTGGTTTTCATCAAGATTTGCAGTAAATTCTTTGCATACTGTTTAAGAATAGTAAATTAAGTAGAAAAAGTCTAATTTTCAAAGGACATTCTTAAGCTATCTGAAAGCTGATACGAGAGTCGGGCTCTTATTCAACATAGGATGCTTATGTTAAGTGCCTTTTATATGCCACCTGGTAGACAGAAGAAATAAGTCTTTGCCCACTAGGGACCTGGGATAAAATAGAGGAGACTCATAAACAGAATGACAATAAAATGTGGTAAAGTCCTATGTTGGAGGGATGGCTCAAAGGACAATTACATACCTTGGAAAGGTGCTGGTGGCAGATAAGAGAATGGATCCTGGGAATTACGTTTAGATTAGTTTCAAAGCCATTGTAGTATTGAGTCATGGTAAGACTAAGGAGGGCCTGAACTAGGACACCTATGGATGGAAACAAGGGGCTAGGATTTCGTTAGATGGGAACACTGCACGTTGAACTACAGTTTTTGTTTTATAACAGAGTGAGAACTTGTTAGTATAACGTCAGGATATAAAGCTACAAGCGCTAATACAGAAGCATTGAAGAATTTCCCAGAAACATTTATTAAAATGCAGGGGCCTATTTTGTTTGAGTCAGGTTTTTGGCATTGATAAAACAACTTTTTTAGAAAGCTAACTTTAGTAAAGAAGAAAATTTTGAAATATTGACTTTGCAGTTGGGTAGGAGGAATAAGATACTGCAGTAAACTACAAATCGAAACTGTTGCCTTACCTTTATCTTGCCAGGAATCCAAGGCAGCCCCCTTAAACTAATGAACTAATGTCTTTTGAAAAGACAGTTCTCAAGCTTTGATTTTGACTCTGCTTTGTCCCAGAGGGCAAGAAATAAGGGCATTTAAAAAATTGGTAACAGCTGGGTTTGGGTATTGATAACGAAAAAAAAATTGATAATAACATGGCTTTAGGCTGTTTCCTAATTCTTAAGCAGCAGCATCCTGATATTAGAGTAGTTCTTCCTCCCCTATTCAGTCTCCACAAAGCATCACTGACTTCAGCCAACAGATCAAGTAAGTTGTTGCATCCTTAAGGTATTTTTCTTTATGAAATTTTTAAAGGCCAATTAAAGCAATCAACAAGGAGGATGGATCAAAAAGAATTTTGGAAGTGTTTTGGATATTGTGAAAATTTTAAGTGAAGCCTGGAACTAGGATTTTGGAGGAAACTGCCTCAGTATTTTGAAGGCGTTTGTATAACTGTAAAAAGCATCACTGAAACTGACTGCGGAGTGAGTGGATCTAGAAATTTCTCCTGCAAACTTGGTTGTTTTGTTAGACATTTCTCAGAAGCTCAGCAAAGTAGATTTTTTATAAAAATGGAAGAGTAAGACATTGAAACTGTCCCTCTCCCAACATTTAGCTTTCAAAAACCTTGAGAGGCATTCATCTGAACATCATTGAACTTGTTTTTTTCTTTGTGGCAGATGGCCCTAATTTTCAGTGCAGTTCAAAGGTCTCTGGAGTAAGGAAAAATACCTATGTATGCTCTAGGAAGAGTTACCAGGAAAAGATGGCATGTTCTGTCCAAACTTCATTAAACTAAGAGTCTAAGAAACCTCAGCCAGTCCAGCCCATGAAGAAAAATGCCTCAAAAGAACATTTACATCATAGTTCACATTGTTTAGTTTTATATGGTTAATAAATATTTTGAAGAGCATATTCTTTGTTTTGAGTTTTGACATTCTTAATGTATGAAATGGCTTTCCAGGCCTGAAATTCCAGTTTATGCCTTACTAATCCATTACACCAATGGGAAACACAGGCTCAGTGTACATTCACTCCATTTAGGATTATTAACCAGGAGCAGAGTCACCTTTCCACAGATTAGAGGATGGAGGCTCAGGTGAGTTAAGAAACCGAGGAACTCAATTTGGCAAGTAGGAGAACCAGAATTCCAGCTGAGATCTCACAGCAAAAAATCATGCTTCTTCCAGACACATGAAAGTAGAGGACAATACTAATTAAAGGGGCAGTCTAAGAATTAGGAAAACTGGGAAGATTCTGGTGGTACGGAGACCAAGAGAGAAGTTTGAAGGAAGAATTGGTTAACTGAGACTGTATATAGAAAAGATTAAGAAATGACCCAAAGCTCCATGAATGCATCTGAAATTTACTAGATCTTTGGCAAGCAGTGTCAGTAGAGAGGGAACAGAAGCCAGATTACAGTGAGTTGGGTGTAAATGGGAGCAAGAGAGACCGCAAACAATTAATTTTGAGAAACACACCTGACAAAGCAGGGCGAGGGTGGAGAGGGCCATACAGTTAGAGAGGAATCTTTGGGTCTTGTGATACTGCTGTTTATTGATCACCTATTATGTGCTCAGTGTTTTATATACATAATGTCAATCTTCATAAGAACTCTACACAAAATCCTCATTTTACTCATATTAAAGAGGTAAAACAAATTTCCCAGATGACGTAGCTACAAAGCTTCAGCCTTCAAACCTAAAGCATTTGGCCAAACCATTAGCTGAATTGATAGCAAGTCCTTTGAGCCTGGAGCAGAGGTAGAGTGAATGTGATGAGACACGTTTGGAAGAGTTTAGGGGAATGCAGGACATGGGGCAGGGGAATTCCAGGCTGAGGCCTCTTGTCCAGTCCTGGGAACTGTAAATGCCTATGGACAGATGCACACATGTGAGAGGAGTCCCTTCTCACACCACTGCATTCTTTCCTTCCCAACAGGGGAAATAGAGAGTATACTGTATAACTATTTAAAGCAAGGTTTCAAGGAGCTCATATATATATAATGTATTTTCTTGATTGAACAGCCTGTTCTATTTTTGTTGTTTTAATGGAGGGACTGGGGATTGAACCCAGGACCTTGGGCATGCTAAGCATGCACTCTACAACTAAGCTATACCCTACCCCTTCAAGGATTTTTTTATGACTTAGGGAAATGTATGCGTTAAAATGTTAATGTGAAAAAATCAGGAGGCAAAATTGTATATAAAGGACTTTTTTTTTAAAGCGTTAAACAAAAGAATGGAGGGCTAACAATGGCTGTCATTTGAGTAGTGAGATTATGGGATATTTCCCACTCCTTTTTCCTTTCTGAATCTTCTATATTTTAAACAATGAGCCTTTATTTTGTAATCAGAAAAAAATACACTTTAAAAATACTTGAAGTTATTAACACCTGCAGTCAGTACAAATTGGGCGAGACAGCTGGCGTTCAGTGACTTATAAAGTGGTCACACCTGCGTGCCCCAAGGTTTTTGGTAATGAAACCATTCCCTTGAATACAGGGGCACCTACATGATCTGGGTTGGGCCAAATGGAGTTTTTCCTGGAAACTTGTAGATGCTCCAATTGATATGTTGGCAAAGACTGGGGCACGTGGTGGAGGTACAAGGCTGTACTTTGGAGCTAAGCATCTGTTCCCTGTTGGCAGGGGCAGCTGCTTCTCTTCCTTTCCCACTTTTTGATGCCCAGAGAGTACCAGGAAGGGCCCAGCTGCCTCCCCATCTAAAGTTGGATGCATATCTGCTGTTGAGCCCCCACGATGTTGCTGTTACGATCTTGGCTGGAGTGCTTGCCAAGCAGGCTGGGTTTTGGGTTTCTATGTAAAAGCTGAAATTAGAGGGAGAGATCCTAACCAAAGTGGCGAGAGGGTGAATAAGATCTAAAATCTTAGCGTGCAACAAGGGCCAGTGTAGAAAACCAACTTCAACTGCCAGCCAGAGGCAGAAGGCTTGGATCCTGCCTCAGATCAGGAGGAGTGACAAGGAGCTTGCACTGTCCCCATTTGCTGCATCGCTGGTTGTTGGCTGTGTGTGGTTACTGTATCACACTGGCTCCATGAGCTCATACACACTGGCTCACACATCTAGGGGCCAGAGACCCCTGGCTTTGCCCAGGGAGAGACCCAGACCCACGTGGGGAGTCTGCGACCCAACTGCTCCTTCCCCTCACCCTTCCCCTGCACTTGGTCTTGGAAGGAAACTCTTGCTTAACCACCAGGCTCCTTCTGTGAAACTGGAGCACATGCAGATTTACATCTGTTTGCATTCTCCCTCCTCAGGGAGTTGACTTCAAAGCTCTCCCTTTAGGCATAATAAAAAGAGAGAAACTGAGAAGTAAGATGGTGCGAGGGAGGGAAATATGGATGGCAGCTTACACAGGCATCTTGGGAGAGATGAGAGTGGCTGAGACCTTGGAAGTGCAGCAGAGGGAGGGCAGCTGATGGGCCTGAGGCGGGCGGCACAGCAAGGAGAGAGGGTTCAGCCATGTCCCCATGTGCTATAACCCTCGAGCTTAGCATGGGTGATGTGTTGAGCCTCTCTGACTGTGTTTCCGGTGAGGATTGAAAAACACTTAGCAATGACACAGTAATCCTTGCTGGGGGTGGCTGCCTATATTCCAGTTATAGTACTGTCGTTGTAATTGTGATATTCTAACACTCCCTTCTGCTCTGGGATGTGTCCTTGTTACAAGGGGTGGGTACCCAGTGGGTGGGTCTGTACTTTGGGACTCTGTCTCCTTGGCATAGCTGATTGGTCCTGTGGAGACACTTGACTCAGGAGAGTTCTCGGATATCTTCACAGCCCAGCCATTGATGGTATCGTCACTGGACCAAACTCCATGTAGCAAAGCCAATCTCCTGACACTGGGGTATGGTGAAGGAAAGTCTGGACTTTACTGCAGGTGCTAAGCAAGGAGAAGGGGCAGTTCATGCTCAAAGAACTAAACTCCTGGATGGCTTTTAGGGAAGGCTTTTCAAAACAGAGTGAGGGAGAGGGTTGCATGATGAGTGACCAACTGGTGGACATCTTTCTGATTGGTGGGTGATGAGGTAATGGGGTAGTACTTAGGGAGTCAACATCATCAACTCTCTGGGTCCAACCAGTCTGGGGGCCATGTGCTGGTGGTCAGCAAACAGACAGCGTCCTCCACCTGGTGGGGGTTTTAGTATCTGCAAAACAGCTTAGGAATGTGTGTCAGACTTATCTCTACCTTTGAGAGAGAACTGGGGGGTCCTCGTGACTGATTCATTGTTTGAGTGGTGGCTACTCTCCTGCCTGACTGTCCTATCTTTGTTTTTGCATTCTTCACTTCCCCAAACATTAAGTGCTGGGACCTGTTCTTTGTTCCACACGGAGGGCCCAGGAGGTCATATGTCCATAGCCTCTTTTCCCAGTCAGCAATAAGTGGGGACACAGAGGGGTCTGTCACTGGGAAGGCCCCTACATGGGTCTGCTTGGTTTCAGTATGGCGGTCAGTCCCCAACCCAAGACAGGCCAGGGTCCCTTCTCAGAGCAGAGAGAGAATGAGCTAATCCCTCTTGCAGGGGGCAGGCAGGATGTGAACAAGGCCAGGGAGCTACTGGCACTCAGCTACACTGAGGACCTGGTCTGTAGTGGGGAAAGTGGAAGCTAACATGCAGAGAGATCCGGACGTTGAATCCTTGGTTCTAGTTAGTTATATCTGACCGAGGCCCAAACTCAGGGTTTCCCTCCCATTCCCCTAGTTTCATTGCTGCTTGAAATAATCAATTCTCCTTCCAATAAGCCCCATCTCCTGTTTTTCTTTCTTAAAGTAGTTGGTTCGTTTTGGTTTCTTGCATCACACACCAAGAGTTCTCTCTTATGCAGATGACCGACTGAGTAGGTTACATTAATCTTATCCAAAGCTTTCTTCATCCTCAGATCTCAGATGACTCTGCATCTCTTGATCACAGTGGTACCCAAGAGTAGCTGTGTCCATAGGGGCTGTTTTGCTCCCAGCCAGTTTCGAAAGCTCTATTGCCAGACCTTGTATCTGCCTTTCTAGGAAGCTCTCAGTCCAGTCATGTAAGACCTGGACCTGCCTCTGAGAGCCCACAGTTCAGGAGACAATAGGAGATCCAGAAACCCAGGTACTTGCCAGCAGTTTCCTGTGGGGACATCTATTTTTAGCTTTACATGTGACCTGGCCTCGTCTCAGAGAAAGCTTAATATCTGCAATAAAGCAAAACTCATTTCTAACCATGCAGACAAATGCACTGTCCCCGCTCACCTAGACCCTGCTCCAAGATCTGCAACATGTCAACTGCCAACCCAAGATGGGCAACTGACCAAAGCAACTGGTATTTCCCCCTGAAATCATCTGTGGGAAAAGAATTCACAGTTGAGCAACTCAGGATTTTAAGAGGAAAATAGGATTATAAATGTTTTTATATTCACCTACTTGCTGAATAAAAGGATTGTTTGAGACATTATAATGTGTCTTAAATGGGTGATAATGAGTACTATTCAAGTTTCCTTTTCTATCCAGGGGAGAGGCAGCATCTGCTGGTCTTAATTTAGACTCTGTCATTTCACACAGAGTGTAATGTTTTAGCGAAGAGAAAGGGGAGTTCAGGTTACTGAATAGCAAGTTCAATTTTAGACATGTCAATTTTAAGGTCCCTGAGGGGCACACTGGTGACAGTATCCAGTGGGTGATCAGCTATATATCCACGTCCAAGTTTTGCATTTGAATCGTCCTTGAAACCTTGGACCTGAGAGAGATCATCTGGGAAGAATTTGTAAAATGAAAGGAGATGTAAGCCCAGGGAATGACAATGTTTATGGGATTGATGGGGGAAAGGAATTAGTGAGAAAGTTGGAGAAAGAGCATCCCAGGAGACAGAAGAAATGAGGGGTGACTGGTGTCTCAGTAGCCCCAGGGGAAGAGAATTTCAAGAATGAGGAAGTGGTTAAGGTAGAGAGGAGTCTAATCAGATAAGGACCAAGAATCCCTCTACTTTAGCAACACAGAAATCTCTAGTGACATTGGACAGAGCAGCTTCAGAGGTGCAGAAGGGAATCCAGATGGCAGGGGTCTGAAACTGGAGACCTAGGACCCATCCACAGGGGAATGGAATTTTCCCCGCCACTGCTTAGCAGTATGTGTTGACAAGAAGATGGAAGGATAAGGGGACAAAGGAGTGTTGAGGGAAGGAAAGGAGAAGGACAAGCATGGCTGTGTTTGGGGAATGAGATTTTGTCCAACCGTGTAGCACTTCTAGGTGATGACAAGGCTCTGAGTGTGGCCAAGGGGATGAGTGGCCCAAGTGGCAAGAAGGCAAAAGGCCATTGGAGACCAGGGAGTCAGAGCCTTAAAGATGTAGAAAGTGTTATCCCCAGAGATACTGAGTCATCCCAGATGCTGACGGTTTTCCCCTGGGAAGCCTGTGAGTCAGGGACCCAAGTCCTCAGTGAACGTTGGGAGGTGGGCAGGGGGCAGTGCCAAAGAACGGAGACTCAAAACAGACTGATGGTCCAAAAGAGGCAGTGGGAGGCAGAAAGATGCTGACCACCCACTTCCCTGTCCCATGGGTGGGCAATGGAATGAGTTGGCACCTCTTAAGAGATCAGCCAGGGAAGCCATGTTCTCAGTCAGATTTCAGGTAAGGCAGAAAGGGGAGGGAACTCCTTTCTATAGGTGAACAAATGTTGCAGGTGATACAGGGTCAGGAGGCTGAGTGTAGTGACAGGGACAGCGGGCAGCACCAACCAAGAATACAGGAGGGGCCAGGTAACTGGGCTGCCTTGCACTTTGGGAGTTAGCCTGGGATGACAGGGAGGGAGGGAGGCACAGGGGGACTGATTGACCAGGACGAGCAGAGACCATGACTGAAGTGGCCTGATGTGCAGACCAAGGCCCTAGACGACCCAACATGCAATTTAGGGCTTTGCAACAGAAATTTGATGACGTTGTTTGGGAGCCTCTGCAGGCCCTGGCCCTGGTGAAGGGATGGGTAATTAGACCTGCATCAGAATGGAAGAGGACAATGGTCTCCTGCACCACAGCCCTCAGTGGATATGCCTTTGCCATGGATCCTGTGGCTGGCCCTCCAATCCATGCCACTCTCTCTTCTCTGTGGGGAAGCCATGCTCTTTAGATAGATTTGGCTTCACTTCCAGGCCCAGTGGTATGTCCTCAACCAGTCAGAGAAAGCCCACCCTCCTGGCCCAGAGTCTGGCTCAGGGAAGGGCCTGAGCCAGCTCTGCTCTCCTCTGGCTTTTTTTTCTGGTTGCTTTTGTGGGGAACACGGCAGACCTTGGCCTAAACAGACTGAAGCCTGGGACTTCCTGGATCAAACCACTGGTCAAATCCTCATTGTGTCTGAGACCATAAAAGCCTTTCATCATTTAACCAGTTTGAGTTGGGTTTTCTGTTACCTTACCCGACCTGAGAGCAGCCCAACTGAGAGAAACCTTATCTTAGGCATCCCTTTGCCCCATCAGCTCCTCCATGCCACCTTCCTGGGTCCAGGTGTGTCTGTGGGGCAGGGCCTGTTGCAGATTCTGGCCCTTCCGGGGACCATGGTTCTGAGGATGGAGCCCGATGTAGACTACGAACCAGGGAGGGAGCAAGTCTTTGTTGTCGGAGAATTATTTGGCCCCCAGTCTCTGTCTTGGTGACCCAGACACCTGTTTATATTTTGTAGAACATTTTTCACTATCATACCTGTATTCTTAATAATCTCCCTAGGCTAGTTTTCTGTGAATGAGAATGTTTCCTCCTGTCCCTGATCTTTATCGCATTGTATTGTCTGCTTTCCTCCCCCAGCCCTCCATTTTTTCAGCGAATATTTATCCACCATATGGCAGGCACTGTTCTGGGCAGTGAGGATGTGCCAGTGAACAAAACAGACAACTACCTCTGCCCTTAGAGGCTTATATTCTAAGGAAGTACAGATAAGAAACAAAATACACAAGTGAAAGAAATATGTATCTCTAGGTAGTGCTAAAGTAGAAAATTCAAAAAATGAGAGAGTTCTTTTGTGTGTTTGCCTCACTGAGAAAGTTGTTTTGGCTTTTGAGTGAAGACCTGAAGGAAGTGAGGCGTGTACCACGAGTGAGTATGGGAGGGGCGGGAAGCCTTCCTGGCCGAGGAAACAGGTCCTTCAGGTGAGCATGTGCTTGGTGTGCTGGAGGAACAGCAAGGAGGCCAGTGTGACGGAGAGGAGTGATGGAAGGGGAGAGGAGTAGGAGGAAGGGTCAGAGAGGTGGTGGGACCTGTAGGGACAATGAACACTTCAGCTTTTACAGCTGATGGTAGATGAGAGACAAGGGTAGGGTCTAAAAAAATTTTTTTTAGTTCTTATTTTTTATTGAAGTGTAGTCTATTTACAATATTAGTTTCCTGTGTATAGCAAGACAATTCAGTTACACATCTAGATACATATATATGTGTGTGTGTACATATATATTTCAGATTCTTTTCCATTACAGCTCATTACAAGAAGGAGTAGTTTTTAAGTAGAGAACTGACATGATCTGCCTCAGTTTTTAAAGGAAAGAGAAGACTCAAGGATGACTCCAAGTATGGAGCCTGAGCAAAAGAAAGAACTGACCTTTTTTTGGTTTGTTTTGCTCTAAGCATTCTTTTTTTTTTTTTTTAAATCGAACTATAGTCAGTTTACAATGTTGTTTCAATTTCTGGTGTACAGCGTAATGTTTCAGTCATACGTACACATACATATATTCGTTTTCACATTCTTTTTCATTAGATATTGAATATAGTTTCCTGTGCACAGGATAAACTTGTTGTGTATCTATTTTATATATAGTAGTTAGTATCTGCAAATCTTAAATTGACTTGTTATTAACTGAGATGAAACGGTTAGAGAAACTACTTTGTGTGTTTTGTGTGTGTGTGTGTGTTTGGGGGAGGAAGGATGGAGAACAGGGGCTCGGTTTGGACGTTTATATTTGACATTCATTTGGAGAGCTCAGGTAGACAGCCAAATGTTTGAGTCTGGAGTTCAGGGCAGAAGTTCAGGTTAAGGATTTGTTTGAGAATCATTAGGATAGGGATGGTATGTAAAAACCACAACACTGGATAAACTCACTCAAGTCATTTTTTTACTTTTCCTTTAAAGACCCCTTCCCTAAACTGCAGCAGTACATTAATTCATATCTTTAGATACTTTATTTTGAAACGGATTGAGTATACTGAAAATGAAGAAGTGGTATTTTATGTCTGGCTAACTCCAGCTCTGGGAGGAGAATGGGATGAAGTAATCTTTTTGCAATGTCACCTTCCACTGAGGTTAAGGTTTTGTTAGTTTAGTGTAGATAAAATTACAGACATTTTAGGGGGAGGGTATAGCTCAGTGGCAGAGTACATGCTTTGCGTGCACAAGGTTCTGGGTTCAAGCCCCAGTACTTCCATCAAATAAATAAATAAATAAATAAATAAACCTATATACTTTCCTCCCTAAAAAAAACCCCCAGATATTTAACTATATCACTTCAGGTTAATGAATTTATCACTGAATATGCATATAAAATAAATCAATTTTTAAAATATTCAAAGTATCATGGCAAGTATGGCTGAAGAGGAATCAGATGGCGTTCCTCTGGTCACATCCTCTCGCCTCAGGGTCATTGTACTTTCTGTTCCCTCTAACGTGGAGCTGTCTCTCACAGATACAAACAAGATTTGTTCATGTCTCTCTGTTCAGATGTTGTCTGAACAGATGTTGTCTGAACATGAGAGGCCTACCCCAACTAAATTTAAATAGCACATCTCATCACTTGCTGTTCTACTTTTCCTCTTAGCACTATCACTTCCTTCTACCATGTATATTTGTCTTTGCTGTCTGCTTTTCTCCATTACAATGAACTCCTCAATAGCGATTTGTGGAAGGAGAGCAGATCATAATATTGCCATTCAGAACAGTTGTATGCATTTGAAAAAAAGAAAAGAAAAAGTTGTATGAAGCTATGGTGACTATCATTTTACTGCTTTGCAAACACTGTGAGTTGCAATTAAAACGATTTTGCAACTTTAGTAGATATAAGGTGCTATGTCAGGGTTTTAAAAAAATTATAGTTGATTTACAATACTATATTGGTTTTGTGTGTACGATACAGTGATTCAATATTTTTCAAGATTGTTTTAAGCTTAAAATGTTTGATGAGCAGGAACAGTAAACATTTCCCCGTGCCCTTGTGTTTTAATTTTATTTCTCCTCGTGAATTTTATACTTCTCTTCTTTGTCTATTTAGTTATTGGTTTATTGGTTGTTTTTAGACACACACGTTTGCTTGTTCAGTCTCATTCCTTTCAGTTGATCTCAGCTTCTAATTTTGGCTCGGGTCTCAGCCGCAGCCCAGCAGTAGAAAGGAACATTTCGCCCCCTGCAGGCTGCAATTGTCCCGCAGGACCGGGGAAGCCTAGGGCAGGGCCATAGGGGCACTGCTCCCTGGTATCTGCCCTCCGATTTCGGGTGGATGTGTCTCTGTCCCTGCAAGAGGGTTTGGGGCTTTTTTTTTTTTTTTTTTTTTTTTTTACCGGCCCCCTTCTGTACAGGCCTCCTGGGGCCTCGGGCTTCCCCGGCTCCACGTCTCTAGTGCCTGGTAGGGCTGGGCTTGTACCCAGCCGTCGAGTGGGGACTGTCCTCTTTGGGCTCTCTTTAGTGTCTTTCTTTCCAATTCTCTGACCCCAGGGCTCATGCCCCGTGGTTCTGGCCGTCTGCAAGGAATTCCGCAGCACCCTGGCGCTGCCCTAGGAATAAGTTCTGAGCGCTGACTTTCCAGATCACTCAGAAGCTGCTCGCTAGGTCAGCGTATTTACCCCCACTTCCCCGGCCGGTTCCCCCCCCCCCCCCCCCCCAGTCCTTCAGAGCACATCACTGACTGTAGCTACTCCTAACAAGGAGCTCACTGTTGACCGCACGGCCTCGGGCCTAGAGCAGCCCAGTCCGAGGCTTGTCGGGAGCGGAAGCCCCACGGGGAGGCCGCCGCCGCCGCCGCCGCCGCCACGGCGCACGGCACGCCCCTGGGGCAGGAAGGCGGTGCGCTCCGCACTCCAAGCCAGACCGCTCGGCGTGCCCAGGCGGGGGCGCTCGCGGGCAGGACATTCCGCCGCTCGCGGCGTCGTTGAGGGCCGCTTGCACCCGGGCCCCTCAGGGCTCCACCCAGGGCCGCTCACCCGGAGCGACGTCGGGGGCTGCGCCACGCGCTCGGTCCCGCGCTGGTTACTCTTTAGACATGGGCTGACAGTCCACGTCCGGAAAACCCAGTGATAATTGGAGAATAAAACTTGAACATAGGTGAGTCAACAGCGGCTGCATCATTTCCGTGAAAAAAACCCGAAAAAGCCAGAGCCGGCTCCCCAGTCTGGAGCTCCGCTCCCTCCAACGCCTGGGCCCTGGGGCGGCGACAGGCAGCAGGACCCAGTCTCTTGGAAGAGACACTGGGGAGACAGCCTTGCTGCGGGGATAGGGGACGCCTTTTAACGTGCTCCTGCACGGGCGTTTACTGTTTGAAGAATATACTAAGTCTCTGAATTCAGTGTTTGTTTTAAGTTAATTCATATTTATTCATAACAAACCTATCAATAGATGAAAAACAGCGTTTACGTTGTATACGCTGTATGTAAAATACTGTTTTTAATCTGGGGGTTCTTAATCTGGGAGTACAGGGCCAAGCAGAATTGTCTAAGATTTAGGGTCCATGACAACACTGAAATTGTTTCCAATTTGGGTGCTGATGTGCCTTTTTTCTGGTAAGAAGTTACGTAGCTTTTAGAATTACCAATGTTCATAACCTTTGTTTAAGAAAAGCTGGTCCAAAGTTAACATTCATGGGTTTCTAGATTCAGAACCCTTGGCACTAACACCGAACACCGCCCCCTCCCTCCCACCCTGCGCCACCTCACGTGACGCGATGCTCAAGAATCTGGACGCACGTGGAAGGGTTTGGTTCTCGAATGAAGGTCATAAGAGGCTGGACTTAAACTCTCTCTCTTTACAGAACCCCCCACCCCAAAACCTCCAGGGGCACAGTTGGTTTCGTTTTAAAGCCAAATTAGGGTCAAGTAGATTTACTTCTGCATTTCTCTGCACTTAAATAGAAATAACTCTCTGGTAGGTTTTTTCCCCAGGTTAGTCATGCAAACGGTCTATGCCTCACTTACAACTGGTTTTCAGCTTCTGGGGCAGCCCTGGGCACAGGCCTGGCCCAGGACCTCTCTGCCGCGCATGAGGAGTCTCAGGGGAACTTGGGTGCTGACTTCACTGGGCTGGGATTTTCCTCAGCAGTGTGCCCAGGGAGTTAAAACGTGTTCCTTTTAAGGAAAAAAGAATACAAGATTTTTTTTTTTTTTTTTATCGTGAAGAAAAAAAAAAAAGATTACAAAACCACCCCTAATCCCACTAACAGGCTAACACAATAATTTAACTTTGCTTTAAATATCAGCTCTCCTAGGTGCACACACTTTGCATTGCTGTGATTATAGCAGTATGGTAATTATACAAGCTGTTCTGTTTCACAATCTACTTTTCCTTAACATATCATAAACATTTTACTGTCTTCATAATTAGTGTTTTTGATGGCTGTATACTTCTCCACCCCACAAGATACATGTCATCCTCTCCCTTTGTTGTACATTTGAGTGGGTTTCAGGTTATTGATATGTATGGGTGTATTGTTATGCCATGAACTTGTGGTCAGAGGGTTCATGCTGGAGTCTTTTTTCTCCAGCCAGTTTCTGGTATTATGATGAACCCTTAATGCTCCAGAGAAGCCTTCCTTCCTTCCTTTCATCCTTCTTTCCTTCCTTCCTTTTTCCAGCAAATATTTACTGAATGTCTACTACATGCCAGCCAAGCACTGAGGATAGAGAAGTGAACAAAACAAAGTCTGTGTCACTATGGAGCTCACATTCTAGTTAGGGGAGACAGACAATAAACATATATATTAAGTATTATATATTATATTGTCAGATAATGCTAAGTGCAACAGAGAGAAATGAAGCCAGGTGAGGGAGATGGGGTGTACTCTTTTTTGTAGAGTAGTCAGGGCACACTTTGTTGGTAACATTTGAACAGAGGTATGAAGTAGGTGAAGGGGCAGTCCTTTTGCAGATCTAGGGAAAGGATTTCCTAGGCAGAAGAAACAAACGTGTAAAGGCCCCACGGCAGAGCAGTGTGCTTGGCATGTTGGAGGACGCCAGTGTGATGGCAGTGGAGTGAGTGGGAAGGATGAAAGGGGATGTGATTAGAGAACTGGATTGTACCCTGTCCTGTGATACGGAGCTGTTAGAGGGTTTTGGCCAGAGGAATGAGATGCTCTTATTTACCTTTTAAAAGACTCAATTTGGTTGTTGTGCAGAACACTGTCAGAGTTCAGAGACTGTTACAATAATCCAGATAAGAGATGATATGGTGCTTTGGAACAGGGTACAGTGGTAAAGGTGGTACAGAGAGCCTGAGGATGCATCCAGCAGGATCTGATGATGGTTTGAATGTGAAGTTTGAAAGGAAGAGTCAGTGATGACCTAATATTTTAGGAAGAATGGAATGGCCATTTTTTGGAGTTTTGTTTGTTCATTTGTTTGTGTTTTGTAGAGGGAGACAGGAATTAGGAACTTAGTTTTGGACATATTAAATTTGAATTGTCTGTTAGAAAGCTAAATGATCAAGTCAAGTACGCAGTTAAATATCAGAGCTTGCAGCTTAGGGAGGAAGTCAGAGATGATTTTGGAGCTGTTTGTGAGCTCATGATATCTGGAGCATGAGAAGGCATCAGCTCCAGCCCAGACCTCTCTCCCCAGTCATTTATCCAGCTGTCTACTTGACATCTCCACTTAAAAGTCTAAAAGACAACCTACACCAGAAACTAATATAACATTGTAAATCAACTATACACAATAAAAAATATTGCAAAAAGAGAAAAACAAAAAAGTAAAAATTAAAGACAACCCAGAGTCAACGTGTCCACACCCAAACATCTGATCTTACCCCCTAAACTGCTCCACCCAGCCTCCCCTGTCTCAGCTGATGAGGGTACCATTCTTCCATTGCTCAGACTAAAGCCTGGGAGTCATACTTTACTTTTTCTCTCCTCTTGCACATCCAATCTGTCAGGAATTCCTGTTGGCTCTGCCTTCAGAATATATCCAGAATCTAATCCAAACACTTCTCACCACCTGCACTGCTCCCCTCCTGGTCAGAGCCACTCTTACTTATTTCTTGCCTGGGTTACTGCATTAGCCTCCTGTAATTTCCTCTGCTTCTACACCCACCCTCAGGTCCAGAAGTCTCTTCTGAACACAGGAGCCAGAGGGATTCTTTTAAAACATGTCGGAGCAAGTCCCTCCTCTGCTCAAAACCCTCCAGCAAAAGTCTTTACAATAACCCGCAAGGCCCCGTGTGATCTGACCCAGAGGAGTGCAGCTCTGTCTCCTACTGTTCTCTTCATGGTTCACTTTGCTCCAGCAACACAGGTCTCCGTGTTGGTCCTCAAACATGCCAGACACACTCCTGCCTCAGTTCCCTGTACTTAGAATGCACTTCTCTCAGCTGCCCTCCTTGTCTCATTCCCTCACGTTCCTAAGATTTTGCTCAGCTCACTTTCTCCGTGAGAATTTCTCTCTCCCAATTTATCTCTCCATCTCCTTTCCCCCATGGTAACCATAAGTTTCTTTTCTATGTCTGTGAGTCTGTTTCTGTTTGTAAATAAGTTAATTTGTGTCATTTTTTTAGATGCCACATATGTGATGTTATATGGTATTTGTCTTTCTCTGTCTGACTGACTTCACTTAGTATGATAATAATCTCCAGGTCCATCCATGTTGCTGCAAATGGCATTATTTCTTCTGGCATTATTTCATTCTAAGATCTTTATTATTAGTAGTATTATTTTTTTTAATGGAAGTGCTGGGAATTGAACCTAGGACTTCGTGCATATAAAGCATGCGCTCTACCATTGAGCTATATCCTCCCTAAGATCTTCTTTAAAGTTGGAATTTTATCTTTCATCTTCTTCTCCTTGAACTTGTAAAATCCATTGGGCTTCTC